>NC_133389.1:51939066-52242097 GCF_047511655.1 Castor canadensis
TCCCCTTCTGAGGACTTGGAAGTGCTACAGATGCTAGTGATGATGCCTTGGAATCTAAAAAAAAATGCATTAGCAAGCCCCTGAAGCAGACAATGGAAACCAGTAGGGACTTTCCATCCTGTGAAATAAATTCATCATAGACCTTATCCCAATCAGTTATCAGGTTAAGTATAATTCTTTAATGAGCTTATTAAAGAGAAAAAAAGTAAATTGGATGACATTCAAAGGCAAGCACTATGTTCTCGACTTCTTTGTAATTCCCCATAGTAATCTAGTATAATGTTTGGTTGACAGTTATTTCTAAATTAACAATTAGCTCTTGTTGATTTATTCCTTTCATGTGTTTTTCAAACAAAGAATAGAGCAATGTAATGGGATTACATGAACAGCAGAATCATTAACTAGTGATTAAACTACAGGTTTAATATAGTTAGTATCAATTAGCTCCTTCCTAAGCAAGATAAAAAAATTAGCATGATTTCACTTTCTCCCGCATCTTCATTTTGATTAGTTATTAATTTTATACTGTCAGGTTTTATAACATTTAATTTCCCTCTACAATCAGAATTCCTACAAATGTTAAATCTTAGATTGATATCTAAATTAACCGAATAATCACTGTCTGTTCTCTCACCATGTCTTTTCCACTCTTGAGTTATATATTTTTAATTTATTCTTTGGTTATCAATACTTCATCAGATAGTATTTTCTCCCAGTAAGTTTTCCCATGTGCTGAATTCACTGAGTTCTTGAATTTTTAAAGATAACTTTCTGTTATCTTTATATATGAATAATAATTTGGCTGGGCATTACATTCTTGGGTTATGTTTTTTTCCATCCACTGTCTTCTGACATTCAATCTTACTATATAAAAATATATTCCATATATTATACACTAATATATATTTCTGTTTATAAATATATTTTCCGTGCTATTTGTTGCATTTTCTACTTTAGTGATACCAATTGTCTTTCTCCTATATCAACTTTGTCTCCTCTATATTATCTTTCATCTAATTATTTTAATAAATTTTTCCATTGATTCTCTCCTCCACATCAATAACTTGGTACTCTACTCTGTTCATTTCTATATAAATAAATTTACAATGTTGTTGATCTCTCTTTAGCTCTGTAACTGGCTTTTTCATTTCATTCTGCTATTCGAGAGCTTATACCTATGCAATATTCTTACTAAATCCTTCTATATATAAAACACTCATGGAGAATTTTTTCTCTTGACTATCTTTTTTTCTAGACTAGGTTCTTCCTCTGTCTCTTATCTTCTATCTCTTATTTATTACTATTCATTTATTTGCTATATTAGCTTACACAGCCACCACGTCGTTTCATTTCATGTTAATTATGAGAGAAATTCTGTCCAGATTTTGTTTGTGATAAGGAGGGTGAATTCTTTTTAGTCTTTTTGAATCTGATCTAAAACTTATGAGTTTCTTAAATGCCCACATTATTTATTTTAGTATCTCTAATAAAAGTGTTGGGCATCTTATGATTTTAGATTAATTTTTTACTTTTTGGGCTACAATATGAAAATAACTATTGTAAACCTCTACTTTCCTCAAATTTCCAACTTCAAACTACCTCTCATGCTTTAGAAGCTACCTACCTTACTTCATAAAGGGAACAGAGTCCATCAGATGCCCTCAACTTTCTATCACAGAACTCAAAACTTCAAAATTCTTTCCCCCAGCTCTGGCAGAAAACACTTACTTAAACTTTCCTCTCCACTGAGTTTTAGACTGCACTCCCTCCAGCCTTCTTAGGAAACAAAATTTTTCAGCTACCTCTTCTCACTCATGAATCTTCAAACTCTTCCCTTTCTACGAACTCCTTCCCATCAGGTTTTAAGTCAGCTCAGTCCAAGCCATTATTTATAATAAATAAATAGCCTCCCTCACTGTCACATTCCTTTTTCTCCTTCAAAGTCAGACTCCTTAAAGATCGCCATTTGTTCAACTGACTCACTCCCAAGTCATTTCAATTTCGAAATTTCTGATTCTATTATTCCTGCAAAAACTGCTCTGGGCAGATCACAGAAGACTTCCTTATTGTTAAATACAATGAACTCCAGTCTTGTACTTTCAGGAGCTGTTGTGACTAATCACTCCTTCCTCTAAACACCCTATCCTGGGCTTCCATTACAATATATCCTTCCAGTTTTCCTTCTATCTCTCTGGTTATTTCTTCTCTGTATCTTTATGGAATTTTCTTCCCCTGCCTGACACGCAGATTTTCTATTCTATAAGGAATATGCTAGGATATTTTCTCGTATGAAAACTCTTGAGTGTTTGAATCCACTCACTCTTCTGGCTTCGATGACATCTATGCATAGTTAACTTCTCAATTTATAGCTCTGTATCAAATGTATCTCATATATCTAATTACTTATTGGACATTTCATTTTGGACTTTCAACAACTAACTCAAACTTGTCAGGTCAAAAGTCACCTCTTCCATTTCAGATCCACTCTTCCTCTTCAGTTTTGTGCTTCACTAAATGGTACCACCCAGTTGTTCAAGTCAGAAACCTGGGAATCATCTTTAACTGTGTTTTCTTCCTGTCATAGCTAACCATCTGACCTACTGACTTCAACTACTGATAGAGTTCTCTAAATTACTCTCTATCCATCCCCACTGCCATTGCCTACTTCAAATTATTAGTCTCCATTTCCAGTCTTACTGCAATAGTCTCTTTCTTTTCAAAATTGTTTCACTAAAATTGAAATCTGATCACACCACATCCCATACCCCTTCAAATCTTTCAATTGCTGGCAAACACCTTAACCTGGCATAAGTGACCCTCCATGCTTCTCTAAGTCCATCTTGTGCCTTACATTATATATTCTAGTCAAACTGAATTACTTACCATTTACTAAAAATACCCAGATTCTCTTCCAGATTTGCATATGTCATTCCATCTACCTTGGACATTTTTGTTCCTCACCTTGGCCTGCTAACTCTTAATCATCCTTCTGCTGTCAGTTTAGAAGTTCTTTCTTCCAGAAAACCTTCTGAATTATCATCTAAGTCAGCTATCCTCATCCTAAGTCTCCCACAGGGCACTGCACTTAGCTTAACACATTATACTACAACAGAATTGGTTTTTTACTTCTCTATGAGATAGAAGGCAAGCAACAAGAGACAGTAGGAATGGTGTATACTTGTTTACAATTGTATTCCCAACTTCTTTTAAAAAAATATTTTATGTGCCAGGTGCTAGTGGACCATGCCTGTAATCCTAGCTACTCAGGAAGCAGAGATCAGGAGGATGGAGGTTTGAAGCCAGCCCAGGCAAATAATTCGTGAGACCCTATCTCAAAAAACCCTTCACAAAAACAGGGCTGGTAAAGTAGCTCAAGGTAAATGTCCTGAGTTCAAACCCCAGGACTGAAAAAAAAAATTATGTAACTAAACATATTTTAAATGACTGAATCAAGAGAAGATTTTAACTTTACAGAGAAAGTAAAGTAAACAAACATATAAACTAAAAACACCTCTTCCCTAGAGCTTGAAGAAAAAAGAACATATGCCTTCTTTTTATTAGTTCTAGATAGAAAATTCAGGTTTACTCATATGGCATAGCTAATATTTGACCATGTTTTACCTACAAAATGGCAATTTCATACAACTAAACTTAACATATTTTGGTGATATGATACACATTCATACCATCAAACTTTTAGAGACTAAGAGGCTAGAGCCAGTCTTTAACCTCCTTCTGTGACATTTAATTAGCTAATTCTGAAAAACAAAGCAGGTATACAATTCCATGTTTAGATTTGACCAAAATAGTTGAAGCTGAACTACCTTTAGACAAGACATACACTGTCCAGATACAGTGCTAGCACTTCCTTGGTCTCCTGCATCTGCCTTGTACAGATATTTATGCTACTAATCTAGTACCCTCAAAGCATTTGAGTTTGAAACCTTCAATAGAAAATATGCCTATGTTCCCCTATCCCCTGCCTCTAAAACTAAAGTGAACTGGGTTGGTCTAAATTGTAAAACAAGTGCTTTTGACTTCTCTGTGCATAGTCAGAGATGAAGGCTGATAGTTTCCCCTAAAGGACAATCATTATTCATCTTTGTTTAGTATATGAAAAAGGAAGCATCTTTAGGAGCAGGGACAGTGACTGGTTAATACAAAGTAGTCATAAAAACTCATATGCAACTGGTATTTAATAATTACTTTAAAAGATATTCATGGTGACAGCAATGGAAAGATTTAGTTCCTTTATAATAAACTAATAAGCAAGCTCCGATTCCTTATGAAAGGTTGAAGGTTAATTAAGTGGCTTATTTTCTTATCTTTTTTTTTTCTTTTTGGTGGTACTGGGGTTTGAACTCAAAACCTTATGCTCTAAGAAGGTGCTCTACCACCCACAGCTCACTTTTTTAAGGTTGCTATTCTACTACCAAATGAATTAATAAATTTAAGAAATGTAGAAAGAATTTAACATATACTTTGTTTCATATTTTGTCTCTAACAAAGCTATTAAGTTGGAAAAAACTAGAATTGTCACTTATTTCCTAGCAACCAAATAAATTTTATGAAGCTGGTATCATTCCTAAATTTTCTTCATGTCATCTCTTATTATTAACATGGTTTATCTCTTATACAGGTAGGTTATATATAATACAAAATAAACTGAAACTGTGAAAAAAAAAACTAGTGAATCAGGCAATAGCCAGGCTGGATCATTTATTAGTTCTAAATGTTTCTTTTCAATCACCAATTTGTTTCCAGACATAATGTTCCATATAAGTAAAATTTCATGCTAAATTGGTACAATTCCAACACTACTAGTTGGTTTTGTCAATTTAGTGGAGTAAAACCAAGTCACTTGGGATTGTTTAATGATATAACTGATGGACTGTGTTAGTTGAATGTCACCAGTTTTCACCTTGTTATGTTAGTTCAATTTCTCCAGGTTTTACCTAGCTGTGTTGAACACATGACAATGTGATACAAAATTGTCACATGATCAGGTCAAGCCTAAAAAGAATTCATTTGTTCTAAATAGTAGGCAATTTTTACCCACAAGTATAGATTATTATTATTACAGAACCTTTTCCCCTTATGATGTTCTGTGAAGGTAATTTGAGCCACTGTGCTAAATTAATACCATATTATATATTCAGCCCCAAATGGTAGTTGGCAAAGCAGAGTTCTTTTCTGTCTTGTCACTACTGTTTGTCTAGTGTCTAGATTATAAACATTCAGGAAATATTTCTTGAATAAAATAGTGAAAATGTATCATCAATTCCCTTATCCTACTCAGATAAAACATTTTATCTATAGAAAATACGACCAGTTACATTATCTATCATACTATCTCCCAACATAAACACTTCTGTTATAGAACTGAAAAAGTACTATTAACCCCAGAACTGATTTGAGTTCAAGAAAATGGCTCCTAAACTTTAACATCCATCAGAATCACCTTGAGGACTAGTTAAAATACAAGTTGTTGGGCTCCAGCCCTATAGTTTCTAGCAGTAGGGCCTAAGAATTTACATGCATTCCCGAGTGAAGTAATACTGAGCCAGAGAACACATTTCGAGGCCTGTGAATTTAGAGAACCAAACTATCTAGTAAGAATATCTTTATGCTGTTGATGGTATGTTTTCTACAGAAATCATGTCGACATGCCACAGATTTCTTGCACAAGTAACACAACCTTTTCAGTTAGTTCTCTGGAATTTATATTCTCTGTTATCCTGTATGACATTCAACAGTGCCTTTTAAGTTCAAGTAGACCTGTCAATCAAGTGGTAAGAAGACACTCTGCAAGCACATCATTATTCTGGATACTACAAGATTGTCCAAAAAATTCCTAGTTTTAATTTGCTTAATAGGCATGATTTCTTATACCAGGTTTAGATAAATTCCGTATTATAAGACTACCTAAATAACTTGTTAGTGAAAACATTGTCAAAATATAGTTGCCCAATCAAACTGAGGTATATAAGGTAGATTTATTAAGAGTAAATACCTCCAAATTATAACAAGTTATATTGACCAAATTTTGGCATATTGGCAAAAAACAAAGATACAGTGATATTGTTAAAGTTTCTAGCTTCATCTTTGGAGCCTATCCAGAGGACTACACTTATCATTGTTAAGAATTTTGCAAATGCCTCATAAAGACTATATACTCATCCTTTAACAAACGAACACCTTTTTGCAGGGCTTGTAAGCATGAGGCTATTAGTGCTTTTTAAACAAAAGAAGTAGATGATACACTGGGAAGCTTTAAAAGTAATTAGAAAACAATACCTACAAGATTTACTAATCTCTACCTTTCTCAGAAAAGTAACATTTTCTTTTGAGGACTTGTATATCTCAATATACAAACAAAATACAGAATTAAATATTTAGTCTGGTTAATCATCAGAACCTCCAGGGGTGTGTGTGTGTGTGTGTGTGTGTGTGTGTGTGTGTGTGTGTGTGTGTGTGTGTGTGTGTACTGGGTGGTGGGACAGGCATGGAGAGAATGCCTGAAAGAAGGAAATCACTCTTCTTTTCTCAAAAAATTACCTGGGGAGGGTCACAGTTCTGCATTAACCATGTCAGCACCTGCTTATAAGAGTTCTCCCTCCTACTAAGGGGGAAGTGCTGAGCAAGAAATGACTTACTTCAAATGCTGCCAAGGTTGAGCATCTAAAGCCTGGTTCATGTTGCACATCCAATAAGGAAGCAAGCTTGAGGCAAGTGCAAGCATCTGAGGAAAACACAGGGAGGCTTTTTGACAGTCCCAGTTGGGGATTTTCTCAAAAAGATCAGTAAGATGCCAAGTTAATCTTGAGGCTTCTTGCTTCACCTCCTTTTATGTCTTTCCCTGAGCAGTTCTTGTATAAACTTGTCCTCAGGATGTCTTTCTGCCTCCTATAAACTCCCACCTCTGGCTAGCCTTGGCACCTCTACCTTACCCTGAGGCCCTTGAACTACTTGCTGATTTCCACATTTCTCTGGTTAAAAACCTCCCTTCAAGGCAGGAATGCAAGATACACCACATTCTCCTTTCTGAGTCAGATGAAGATAGCGGTCATCCCTAGGCCAACTAGTCTTTCACTCAGGCTGTATCTTCTTTGTTCCAGAAGAACTTCTTCTCCTCTGGAAATAAGATTCAATTATCTTGACAATTAATTACCTAGCAAGGGCCAAGTGAGAGGCTCCATCTTTTGAAGAACCAGTTCCAGAACCATTGTGATTTGGATCAAAACCCTGAACTGAATCCAGAGGAGGAAAAGCAGCCAGTATGCCATACTGTAAGTTTTACCTCTCCAAGTGCTGCTGGCTATCAAAATCTGTTTGCTCAGGCTGCTATAACAAAATACCATAGACAAGGTGCCTTAAACAACAGACATTTGTTTCTCTCTCTCTCTCTCTCTCTCTCTCTCTCTCTCTCTCTCTCTCTCTCTCTCTCTCTCCCTTTCTCTCTCTTTCTTTTTTTGAATAGACTGAAGATTTTCCAAATTTTCAAGCTCTGGTTCTAGAATCACTTAACAATTCCTTCTTCAATTCATCACTCTCTTCTCACAGTTCATAAGGACTTTTAGGAGGCACTAAGCTACTTCAACACTTTGCTTAGAAATCTCCTCAAGTACATATCAAATGTCACTGCTTGCAAGCTCTACCTTCTACAGGACACTAGAACACGAACATAATTCAGCTAAGTTCTTTGCCGTGTTATAATAAAGATTATCGTTCTTCACATTTTCAATGACATATTCCTCACTTCCATCTGAGGCCTCACCAACTGGTGTTTAATGTTCGTATTTCTATCAACATTCTGTCTGTGATTATTATGTATTCTCTCCAGCTTTCTCTCCAGGTCTCCTCTTTCTTTCTAATCCCTCAGAAGTCTCGTCCTTAACCTTCATATACCTAACATTTTCCTCAAAACTCTTCCAGCCAATTGCAAAGCTCCTTTTTCACATTCAAGTATTACAGCACATGTCTTCCTCCTCCAAGCACCATCTCTCCCTCCAAATGAAGTCCCATTGGCTAAATTGGGGTTTTACTTCCCTTTATTCCTCTTTTCACAGCTCCAAATAACAAAAGTTGCTCATTTACCACATGAAATCACACTTGTCCTTCCCTGTCTAACTGACACACTCATCTGCCTTTTATTAACTCTAGCTGAAATTTTGTTTATATTGGTTTCATTTTCTGTGCTTTCCTGCCATTGATTCTTGACTTCCTTTTCAGGCTCCCTTTTCTTGCTGGCTTCTTAAAATGTCTGTATTTCCAAGGTGTTCCTCCTAGGCTCTTACTTCTTTTCTAGTAACTAACAGTTCTTTCTTTTGGGGAGTTAAAAAAAAAGAAAATAAGGCAATGAACATCTCATGAAAGCATCTATTTATTAAATATTTTTAAAGAGCCTATTATGTGCGAGGCACTGATCTAGTTGCTAAGGATACACCTGAGAACAAAACAGAAAGATCCCTGTTCTCATGGGGAAGAAAGTCCTCTCTGAGTTTTGCTGTTGACCAGATGTTATTTAGAGCCATGACTGTGGATGAGATCACCTAGGGAGGAGAGCAAATAGAGAAGTGAAAGCTGAGGACTCAGTTCTTTGGTATTTCACCCTTTCAATTTCAGTAAGAATAGAAAGATCCATTGAAGAAGGTTGAGAAGGAGGTAGCTAGTAAGGTAAGAAGAAAACTAGGAAAATATGAAGTGCTAAAAGCCAACAATAACAAAAAAATTGTTTCAAAAAAACTGAATAATCAACTGTGTTGTATACTACCAAGTAGATGAGCAAGATAAAGATTAAGAATTACTTATTGAACTTGGCAAGAAAGAGATCTCTGATGACCATAAGACTGGTTTCAGTGGAATCAGAGGACAAAAGCATTACTGGAGTATATTCCAGAAATAATATGAAAAAGTGAAAAGAGTAATTACAGAAAATTCTTTCCAACAGAATTGCTATGAAGGAAAGCAGGAAAGTTGGGAGAGGGAGGAGTCAAATGGATTATGGGTCAAGACAAACCTTGCTCAGGTGGCACATATTAAAGCATGGAGATGGGAATGAAGAGGAAAGAGCAGAAAAGTGATGATGCAAAACAGAAAGTGGTCAATTGCAGGATCAAGGTCCTTGAGGAGAAGAGAGATCCAATGCACCACTGGAATTAGATCAGACCTAGAACAGCTTATCTCTTGCAATAGGAATAAAAGCAAAACATGTAGATACAGATGCAGCATAATGGCAAGATTTGATGGTGCTGAGATGAGATAGTTCTCTTGCTATTGTTTCTGTTTTCTCAGATAATTAAATGCTAAGTCATCATCAGTTGAATGTGAGAATGGTGTTGTTAGAAGGTTTTAGAGGAAAAGTGGGAGAATGATTTTGCTGTGTGCCTATGGGAGTTTAACTTAAAATACATGTCATAGATAAAGTGGAACAAGTCAGCCTAGTTGGATGCTTCTTCTAGCTACATTCAACTGAACCTCTGCACCCTTTCTCTGAGTGATTTTGTCCAAATTCACAACTTACAACTTTTGTCTCATAACTACCAAATCTGTACCTCCAGTAGAAACCTGGCCTTGGAATTTCAAACTCATTATGTCTAATGAATTTCTCAATTTAAAATCCCCCAGATATCCCTTAAACTCAATATATCCAAACTAAAATAATATTGCAAAATATAGTGCTATGAAAGCTCTGCTAATGATATGACTATCCATTCAATACCTAAAGGAAGACACCAAAATCCTGCTACATTTCTCCTTGCACACCCTACTGCTTTCCCTCTAAACATTTGGAGAATTTTGTAGATCTTGCCTTCTTCACATCTTGCATGTCCATCATTTGCCTAGACTCAGTCCTTCATCACTTTTCACCTGGATTCCTTCAACAGTTCCATCTTCTGCTTTTTTTTTTTTTCTTTTTAGCATCAGGACTGGGCTCAAGTGGTAGAGTGCCTGCCTAGTAAGCATGAGGCCCTGAGTTCAAGCCCCAGTGCAGGATTGCCAGATTAGGCTCATGCCAGGTAATCCTAGCTACTCAGGAGGCAGCCCAGTCCTGATGCCAGTTGATCCTTACTTCAATCCATCTTTCATACTTCTCTCTAGGCTTCTGAAGAAATGCAAATTCCATCACCTTACTCTTAAACCACTGCCTTAAAGTATTTAAAAGAAATGATATATATCTGAGATGACTGATTTGCCAATTACCTTCATCTGGCATATTATACATTGTATACATGTATTGAAATGTCACACTGTACCCCATAAATATGTACAATTTCTAATAAATTTTTTAAATGTATATTAAAATTGATGTATATGTAAACTCACACAGAATGTTTCAAGGTGTGATAATAATTTTCCTTTAACATAATAGCCTATCAATATGTTTCACTGGCTTTTTTATTTCAGCCACTCCACTCCAAATTACTTGTATTCTGCCATGCCTTATGTTCTATCATATTATGTACCTTCAAATATATCCTTCATTTGAAAGATCTTCTCCACATCTACTCTTATCTTCTTCTCAAACTCTATCCTAACATCTAATACAGGCAAATTTTCCTGATCCTGCATCCATTTTAGATACCTTTCTTATGAACTCCCAGAGCACCATACACACACTCTACATGTACTCATTTGTCACACTCAGGTCACCTGACCCTGGCTTTTTCAGCTATCTTATTTCTCTGTCCCAGTCAATACCCATTGTCACTATTTCCCTTCTTCCCTTTAATCTTTGAAACATTTAAATTGATCTTTTCAGCTTGAATATTGCATCAAAATAGCTCTTTTCCGTTTCACTAGTTTTTAAATTTATCATACTTTAATAATACAAGAGTATTCACTGTGATAACTTCCTACATGCATACGGTGAACAAGCGTGAACAAGTTCACTCCCTCTATTATATTTCCATTCCCCCTCTCCCTCTCCTCCCACTTCTTTCAAACAGTGTTTGGTGGGTTTCTTAAATGATCTTTGTATGTATCTATGCAGTGTACTTCCATTTTCTCACACCTCGATATCCTTTCCTTTCCCCCTCCCCTCTCCTGCCAATCCCTGCTCAGTCTTCCATATACATTCATGTCCCATTATTATCATCATCGTCATTTTAGGTCTAGGTTCCACATATGAGAAAGAACATGCAATATCTGGCCTTTTGAGCTTGGCTTATCTCACTCAGCATGATGATCTCCAGTTCCATCCATTTTCCTGCAAATTACATAATTTCATTTTTCTTCATGGCTGAGTAATATTCCATCCATGGTATGTATATAAATATATACACATGTATATATACATGTATATAAATATTATATATATATATTGTTTATCCATTCATCAGGTGTTGAGCACCTCAGCTGATTCTACAATTTGACTCTTGTGAAGGCAATCAACATGTGTATCCAAGTATCTCTCTTATATATTGATTTATACTTCTTTGGATATATGCCAAGCATGGTATAGCAGGATCATAAGATAGGCGTATTCTTAATTTTTTGAGGAACTTCCATACTGATTTCCATAGTGGTTGTACTATTTTACATTCCTACCAACAGTGTATGAGGGTTCCTTTTCCCATACCCTAGCCAGCATTTATTGTTTTCTTGATCATGGCCCTTCTGACTGGGGTGAGATAGTCTTAGTGTACTTTTGATTTGCATTTCCTAAGGATGTTGAACATTGTTCCATGTCTTTATTAGTCATTTGTATTTCTTCTTCTGAGAACTGTCTATTCAATTCATTTGCTTATTTATTAATTGGATTATTTGTTCTTCTGCTGTTTAGGTTTTTTTTTTTTAGTTCTTTGTATATTCTGTATATTAATTCCCTATCTGTTTAGCTGGCAAAGATTTTCTCCCATTCTGTGGGTTGTCTCTTGATTCTGGTAACTGCTTCTTTTGATGTGCCAGCAAAACAACTCTTGGCAAAGTTACAGCTGTCTTCAACATGGCTATAAACAATGGTAAACCTTTAGTCCTTCTCCTGAGCTATCACAGGTGCAGCATTTGCTACAACTGCTTCTTTCTCAAAACACTTTCTTCTCTTGACTTCTGAACATCACTCTTTCTTGATTCTCCTATCTTACTGGCTCCATTACCTCTACTGGTTCTCCTCCTTAGCCTAACTTCTAAAATCTGGAGTGCTCTCTGATCTAACTCGTTTTCTAAGTGATCTCATCAATTTCCTAGCTTTAAAAGCTACCTATAAGAACAAAGGTGTACAAATATGTATCCCTAGCCCAAACATCTAAGCTGAACTCTAGACTAGAATACTCAACTGCCTTCTTAACCTAGGCACCAGGATGTCTAATAGTTTACTTGACTTCATCAGCAATATTTCCTATTCAGTAAATGGCAATTTCTTTTTTACTGCTGCTCAGCCTAAAAGCTTGCAGTCACAGTTGATTCCTCCATTCATGTCACATCTCACAATCAATCTACCAGCAAATTTTATATGAAATGCCTTCAAAATATACCCAGAATCCAACCACTTCTTACTTACCACCCTAGTTATACCCATTCTCTCTCACCTAGATAATTATAATTACCCTTCCAACTGTCTCTCAGCTTCTATCCATGTCTCCTTTCAAACAACAGGATTCCTTTGAAAACAAGTTGCATCATGTCTCTGCTCAGATTCCCCAAATTATTCCCAGATGAGAGGCATTATAATGTTTTCAAGGCCCTACAACCTTGAAAACAATCCAGCCCCCTTACAGCCTTCCTGAAAGAATCTTCATTAACTCTTTAGAATATTTTGCTCAGCCACACTGGCCAAGCATGGTGCACCTGATGATTCCTCTGCCTATAATGCTCTTCCTTGGGGTTATCCATGTTCACTACTCCACTTCCTCCACATCGTTAGCATTCTCTCAGAGAGGCCTTAGCTGGCTATTTTCTGCTGTATGTATCAATTTCTCCTATATTATTTAGTTACTTGTTTTCTGTCTTATTCCTCTATAATGTAAACTCTACTGGGACACATACTTTATTATATTCACTACACTAGAATATTGCCAAGTATTCAATAAATGCTCAACAATAAGTCAAATATATTTAAACACTGGCTTACTTAAGTCTCTCCCACTAGGATCGAGGTTCTTCTAAAACAAAGACTACATCTTATCCAACTTCAAGTCCTCTTTGCCTAGCAGAATGTCTAGTAAATGTTCAATCTATTCATGATGTCTAGCAGTCCTTAGGAAAATGCTTCACAAAAAGTTATAACTGTCATCCAATGAAAAGAGAGAGTACTCTTGAAAGAATCTTCTGGGAGATTTGGGCCAACAAATTCCTTGCATTCCCTTGACCAGAGTGATGATTTCAAATGTGGGCCTCCATCAGAACCACAACTTCCAAGACAAAAACAAGTGATCATGTCTACTTAAACACAAGCTCAAAGGATGTTTGGAGTTGCTGTTATCATCTTGCTACCACATGAAACATGAAACAGAAGAAAACACTACAGAAGACATGAGGAATTACAGAAGACAAGACCTGAAGGCACTGTTGAGTACCGCCTAAATATATCCTCCCTATACTTTTTTAATTATGTGAGTCAATACATTTTCTTTTTTGTTTAAGTTGATTTGAATCAGAGTTTCTGTCACTAGCCTCAGGAAAAAAAAATTTCAAACTCTCAGTTGACTCAAAATCTAAAAAGCTAGATTACTGTGTTATAATGTCAGATATTCTGATTTTATCTAGGCCATATAATCTGCATTATTTAACAAGGTTCCCAAAAGAATACATCAGGTTCTAGGTTTTATGCAGGTGAAATCAAAGGGGAAAATAACTTGCTAAAAGAACATTAGGCAGCTTACAAAATCAAACCTGAGGACTTGGAAAACCAGGCTTGAAACTACATAGGCAGGACAAAGTCCAAAATTACAGTACTAAACTCATTCAGTGAAGCAGTCACTGAGTCTACTGAAGAGCACTGAAAACTATGGCTGTACAATGGCCCCTAAGAACTCGATATTGTAGCAACCACCAATACCTCTAACATTGCTACAACTGCTACCCCATAAACTCAAAGTCTTGTTGCAACTAACTACTACTACAAACTAGTCCACTGCCACTGTCAAGATAGAAACTTATTTTCACTATGACCACTAAGGCTATTTGAAAGCTAGATCCCCTCTTTTTTTTGCAACACTAGCTCCTCTGCACATCACTAGAATTTGCAAATTCTAGAAAAGAATTTCTACAATACTTCTCTATAATACTAATTAACTAGGGAAGCACCTAGGCATGCATTCCACCAACCATGAAGTAGAGTCAACTAAAAGAATGCTGTCATTCTACCAACAAGTGCGTCTTGAGGAGGCCCACTCATTGCTTGGAGTCCGGAGTTTATATCCCTGATGTTATTTCCCTCCTTCTCATATCAAAGGGTAATGTAAATATTACACTTACCAAGTATACCATTTTGACCAAACTTATGTTAAGAACAATCCAGGTTGGGCTGGAGATGTGGCTCAAGTGGTAGAGGGCTTGCCTAGAAAGCATGAAGCCCTGAGTTCAAACCCCAACCACCAAAAAAAAAAAAAAAAAAAAAAATTCAGGGTAACTACTTTTTTTCACAAATTCCTCACTGAACTTACAGTCCATATAACCTACTAACCCAATGCCTATATGCTAAAGGTTAGAATCACTTGAAATTATTTTAGTCATATGTCCCAGTAATTGGACATAATACTTAACCAAAAAGCTTGTAAGGAGAATTTTCTAGAATCTTATAGTAGAATTAAACATTAAAATCTTTTCTTTAACACCCTTTCTCTCTTTAACATGAGAGTGAGAGGTTTTCCTCCACTTCCACAAGGACATTTGTCCTCAGCAATGCTGCTCAAATTATTCCAGCCAAACAGTTAGTCCTATCTCTGATGATCCACTGCTTTAAATTGTTATTTGTCCATGTTTACTCAGTGTCAGACAGAACTCTGGAAAAATGAGTTTTACTTCTTCACTAAACTCACTACAGAATATGGCTGGCACACTCCTTGCTTCTTTTTACATGCAACCTTTTACCTACTTATCAGCTTTAAGTCAAAGACATAGTGAAAATTCTCAGGTGATAGGTCAGATAAAGAATGAAGACTCTCTCCTGCCATAACAAAATCTGTTTCTCAGTGTGGCACCTGGACAGCCAACAAATCCTAGTAGAGAAGTCATCATCCCACCCCTTCCAGGCATAAAGGCCCACATGCTGATTAGTAACCTTCAGGCACTTCCTTGATCACTGACAACACTTTTGGCTACAGCCTCGGCCTCCACCCTATACCTCATTTATACACTGCCACAGTCCACTGGTGGAAGCTGTTGCAACCCACCTTTCCTCTTGACAGTTTATTTCAGTGTCTCCCACACACAGCTAAGGCTCTGAGTCATTGTCTGTCTGTTTTTCCATTGCATAACCTACAAGAAGGGCTGTGTAAGTGTTTGGTGATGGGCTTTTACCTGCCCCTTGGTTGGATCCCCTTGGAACATTGCTAGAAGGTATCTCTCCTCAGCACTGAGCATGTGCCAGCTCTTTGTCTCTTTTCTCATCTTTGCTCCCTGACTACTGGGCCTTTCTCCCATAGCCTGTTTTGTTCTGCTTGAGTTTTATTACCTCATGTGTAATTAGATTTGTGTAGTTCATTTTTGGTAGCAGAAGTAGAGAGGAAGTCTCATTTTTCCAAAGACCTGAGCCTCCCTGAAGACCTGCATCATAAGTATGAGCCTGTTTTGATGAGCATATTTTATATCCTATTTTAACTAGACTGCAGGATATATCAGATTCATCAAATTGTAGGGATAAAAAAATCTAAGAAACTTTTTCATTATTTTCCCTTACAAGAAAACAAATTCAGGGGCTGGTAGAGTGGCTCAAGTGGTAGAATGCCTGCCTAGCATGCATGAAGCCCTGAGTTCAAACTCCAATACCACCAAAAAAAAGAATAAAGAAAGAAAACAAATTCAGAAATGTAAATTATTTTCCCAAATATAAACAGCTATTGACAAACAGCTATGGAACTAGACTCTAAGTTCAGGATCTTTCTTCTTTACTACACTAATTTTTCTTTTAAACTTTCTCCTTAGTTAACCATGTGCAACCTTTCAAAGATTAAGCCAGGCATATCTATAATTCCAGCTACTCAGAGGTAGAGATAGGAGTATCACAAGTTAAAGTTAGTGAGACCCTATCTCAAAAAAGAAATACAAATAAAAGGGCTGGGGGCATGGCTCAAGTGAAAGAGTGCTTGCCTAGCATGCATAGACCCTGAGTTCAATCCCCATCATTATGAAGGAAGGGAAGAAGGAAGGAAGGAAGGAAGGAAGGAAGGAAGGGAGGGAGGGAGAGGTAGGCAGGGAGGGAGGAAGGAAGAAAGGAGACCATTGACTTTGAGCCAGTCATGGTGGTAACATATTCCTGACATGGGAATATGTCCAACTCTCAGGGGCTAATATTAAATATCTTCTCCTTCTTTCCTATGGGTTAGAATGGTTTTATAAATAAACTTTTAATCCAAATGTTGATATTTAGTAGATAATGATGTGACTTATTCTATGAGGCTTTGACTCTCAGCACTGCCAAAAAAGAAAAAAGTGAATTATTCTATGAGGCCTCATTTAGTAAAAGGAAACATTTCTTAAATAACGTTCTTAAATACAAAATGAGTAGGAAGGAAGGGGAGAAAAATGAAAAATTATAGATGGGCTCATTTGTTGCAACAGAGCCCCAAATTACCCTTTGAATATAAAGAGAATGCAGTTTCTAAATCAAAGCTCCTTCCCCAACAGAATCATAGCTCTTACTGCCTTTTCTTAACTCCTGATCGTTCAACTTCTTTTCACATCTTTTATCCCCACTAACATTTTTCCCCATAACAAACAAACAAACAAAAGCTACCATTGCTCTTCCCATATCAATAGCATGAAGACCTCCACATGCAATTTATGGGCTTTTTATGGGACTGATTTTTTGCTAGATTAAGTTCTATTTCTTTTGGAGAGGAGAAGGAGAGAAAAGGCAGAGAAGATGGGATCTTGTTATGTTAGCCAGGTTGGTCTTCAACACTGGTAGCCTCAAGTGATCTCCCACTTTAGCCTCCCAAATAGCAGGGACTATAGTCCTATGCCATGGTTCCAGCTTAAAATGGTTAATTTTTTATTGTTGTTGTTGTTTTTGGCAGTACTGGGGTGTGAACTCAGGGCCTCACACTTATTAGGCAGGCACTCTACCACTTGAGCCACTCCACTAACCCTGTTTTATGTTGGGTATTTTCAAGATAGGATCTCTCAAGTTGTCCATACTGGCCTCGAACCATGATCTTCTTATCTCTGCCTCCTGAGTAGCTAGGATTATAGGCATGAGCCACCAGCACCCAGCAAAGAATTAATTCTGTTCACAGTCTTCTCAGCTTCTTTACTACTGGTTTCTTCTCCTTGCTTACACCATTTAGACTGAGTAATAGAGAAGAAAATGTATTTAAAATGTTTTATTGATATATTGTCAGATCACAGGAAAGATAGCAAAGTCTAAACCATGTCACAAAGGACAAATAAGCTTCAAAAATCATATGTATTTGAGTCCTATTGATTGCAGCTTGAAAACTCAAACTTAATACTGCTTATCAGCTACCAACTCCTGCATATCCCAACTGCTGATCCTAGAGCATGGTTTCTGTTTTGATCTTAAAATCACTTAAGTATTTATTCTTTAGACTCAGAGAGTTCCTGCAGTCCTGAATAGGGATCACTGAAGTTGTAATCCCTCCTTTCTCTGCTTTATCTCCATTATAAATCCAGGGTCTTTGAAGGTAGACAGGTACCAAGTTATCCAGCTAGGCTTAGCTATACAGGCATCTGGGGGATTTCTCCTGATATTACAGTAAGAACAAAGTGATTCTGAAAATGCAAGGAACATATGCAAAATTATACCCCATCATTCTTATTTTTTTCTACCCAACATTTGTCACTACTTCCAAAATACCAGAAGAGGAACAAAGGATACATTCCAATAGAAGAAATGAACTTGGAGAGACACTAGAAAAAAAATGATTCCTGGAGATAACAGGAGAAAAAGTACACACTCTAGCATAAGAATGTTACCTCAGAGGACGCAGGCTGAAGATACCCAGTGTAAGCCAAGGAAGCCCCTAAATTGACAAATGTCAAGGACACCAGTATTATCAACTTCACTGGTAATTATAAGTATTTTTGTATGGTTTCTGGGAGTTTATGTATAATACCACTGAGGTATAAAAAGAGAGAGAAATAAAGCATAGGCAAGAGGTAAAGCAGGGCAAATAGCTACTTAGAGGGAAAAATTCACTTGTATGATATGTCATGAAACAATTGCAGTGCACAGCACTACAGACCAGGAAGTAAGACTTTGCCTCTGACAGGCCACTAAGTAGGTCTACAACTTTACATGATATTGGTGGTATGTAACCACCTGTATGATCTAGAAAACCGTTAGACAATGAACTCCCTGCAAAATGAACACACTGAGTATTTCAGATCCCAAAAGCTACTATCGAACCAGAGAGAACAGATTTTTTTTTTTTTTTTTTTTGGCAGTACCAAGTTGAACTCAGCCCTTCATGCTTGCTAGACAGGTGCACTCTACCACTTGAGCCACTCCACCAGTCTTTTTGCCTTTTTTCATTATTATTATTGAGATAGGGTCTCACTTTATCCCCGGGCCGGTCTAGACCAATCCTCCAATTTATGCTTCCTGAGTAGATGGGATGACAGGCCTGTGTTACAACACCCAACTTTTATTGGTTAAGATAGAGTCTCACAGATCTTTTGCCCTGGGCTATCCTAGAACCATTATCCTCCTGATCTTTGTCTCCAAGTAACTAGGATTACAGGTGTGAGCCACTGCACCCAGCCAGTACTGGGATTTGAACTCAGGGCCTTGTACTTGCTAGGCAGGCACCATATACTTGAGCCATACCCCCAATCCAAGCATACAAATTTTTTGGCTGAATTATCTAATCTGGGCCAGATTTATCACTCCACTTAATCATCTGTTTTCAAGTGTAAAACAGAAATATGTCTAACACAATGAAGTCTACAAACCATTAGCAGCTAGGTAACTATGTGCTACAGACATGAAAATATTCCTCTAGGATCCCATGTTATGGACAGCAAAATTGACCTCAGATCCTACCCTCTGGACCCAGCACTACATTTGCCCCAGGTCAAACTTCCCATGGGCGCTTCCAGACAGCGATGAAGCACAGTAGAAGTGCTAAGCCAGGCCAAGCAACATGAAGGAGTCCCCATGACTTTGGTTCCAAGACTCCCCATCAACCTAGCCATATCCTCAGCACTGCACTGCACTGCAGTTTGAGATCCCTCCTTCCCAGTCCTCTTTCCTTCCTTCTTCCCTTCTACACTGTTGATATGAAGATTCTTTTCACCTCTCTTCACATCTTCCTGCTTCTTCACCTAGTAAATATCTTTGACATTATTTGGAATGGATCCAAACACACAGATGTTACAGAGAGTGGTCTGAGAAAACAGGCAGGAAAATGGGGATTTGGGATTGGCTCACCAACTAAATAGTAGATTAAATAGGACCATCCTGTGTGGCAGGTTGGGTACAGATAATACCTAGTCAAGGTGAGTGTCAAATTATTAAAAGATTTCACCAGAAATGACCTGGGAAAACGTCTCATTAGAAGGGAACATCCAATCAGGTCCAATTGTTCAGGCATTTGAAAGACAACAAAGTGATACAAAGACAACCAAGCTAGCTGGTTACTGCTAAATTGTGCCCTGCAAAGGAGTAATAAGAAACTAGGGGCTATTGACATGCAGCTGAAGGAATCATAATGGAAAAGAAGAAACAGGAAGGCAATAGGCTTCAGTTCGGAGAAAAGTTGCAGGGCCCCAGAGATCTTTAAATGATCAGCAAAGGCAGATCTGTTATGGTAAGGTCAGAACCCTAGTTTGAAAAAATCAGGACCCAGAAAAATAGTTTGAGCATCTGTATGAATGTCTCTAGAAGACAATGGCTATGTAGATTGCCTCAAAACTAAAGAAGGGGATCTACCTGTCCCTAGTAAGAGAAAGTACCTTCATTTATGCTGGAAATGCTGCAGAGACCCATCTGCTTTAGAAGAGATACTACCCTCAGGATCTTCACTTTCCTCCTCTCTTAGTTACCCAGCTGAGGACTTACTGAGCCTGATAAAGAAAGAGAAGTTGTAAGAGTTATCCCACATGTACCAGCAGGAACCAAGAGAGAAACTCCAGAACTGGACTTTATCACAGAGGTTAGAATGCCAGACTGGCTTGGGTAATCCTAGCCACTCAGGAGGCAGAGATCAGGAGGGTCATGGTTTGAAACCAGCCTGGGCAAATAGCTCACAAGACCCTATCTTAAAAATACCCAACACTACAAAGGGTTGGCAGAATGGCTCAAGTGCTAGAGCACCTATCTAGCAAGTGTGAGGCCCTGAGTTCAAACCGCAATACCAACAACAAAAGATACTTTCTTGGGACACAGGATTTCAAACCTGGCAAGAACCTCAGAATACGAAGAAAATTTGCTACTAGAATGGCTCTAAGATACCTGAGAAAAGTAATAACCAACACATAGCAAAGTGGCAATATCTGAGTTGTCCTGATAGATACTAGAGGAAAGTTTAAAGCAGTTATGGGAAGTGGGCAACACTAGGTGAGACAAGAGAAGTACCTGGGGAACAAAATTCAAGTTGCCACTTGCTCTCAGGGTCATGCAAGATCAGGATCTCTTGGATCATCCTAGTCTTCATCCTGGAAATGGGTATGCTAGATGCTTACATTTATAAGACTGGAAGACCCCTCAGAGGATTATTTCCAGAAGAGAACCAAGACGACATCTTCCACCAAGGTCATCAGGAACATGCTGGGAGACACAGCCAGATCACAAGGTTAGGCAGTGATTCCTCTGAAGTCTAGGGCTGATGTTAGGGGAGGTCTTCACAGACCTGGGCAGATGAATATTTATAAGATGATAGAGTTCTCAACTTAATAAAGTACAAGTGACAGCACTTAACTGCTAGAAGTCAGGAGGGTGCAATTACCATAATGAGCTGCAAGATCACACAGCCACAGGGTTTGCCCCAAGGGAAGTTGTGGAGATGGTTGACAGAACATGGTTTTACTAGGAGCAAAACAGAAAGGCAGTCAGCAGGGTGCTACTTGAAATCTTTTTTTTTTAATTAAAAAAAATGGGAGAGCAAGAGGCCAAAGGCAGACCCACCTATAAAAAGTTCCAATCCTTGCTCAGTTCTCAGACCTAAGCAGATTTTCAGAACCAGAATCCAGCGACCAAATACCACAGAAAGTACATAGTATTAACATTCCTATGAGACCAACTGGTAGTTGGAGTAACCCTCAGATTAGGTTCTTGGACTATAGAGCAAGAGCTATCATACAGGGGAAAGGCAAGTGGAAATCTTTAAAACTGTCCCTCCTCATAGCCAACTTGTAAGCCCCAAACCATATTGCATCTTGGGGATGATGATGACGGAAATCAATGCTATCTTTAAAGATCTAAAGGAGGCAGAGATGGTAGCTCCTAAGATCCTTAAAAAGTCATCCTGGTGAATGACTATAGACTATCACAAGCTCAACGAAGTAGTATCCCCCATCATGGCTATTGTGCCAGACACAGAGCACTCCAATCCCTCTAAGTTTCCCCTCAGAAAGGGACGCCTTAGGAATCACAGATAAATTGCTCCTCAAATTTATGTGAAGATCTGCATAGCACAACAGACTGTGGCAGCCATGAGAATGTTCCTCTCAGATGCTCTATCCTTCTGAATCTAGCACTACATTTGCCCATAAGCCAGACTTCCCATAGATTGCTCCCAGCCAATGATGGGGCACAGTACAGATGCCAGGCCTGTTGCAATATGCAGTACTCCATAGTGACTGGTTCCAGGACTCCCTATCTGCCTGGCTGTATTTTTCTTGGCACTGCACTACAGTCTGAGACTCTACCCAATCTTCCTTTCTTCCCTTCCTTCTCCTGCTCCATTCCCCAGTAAATATCCTATTTGTTGGTTGATTTGAACTAAGGCACTCTGAAAATCTAAAAGATTATGGCAGAAAGGATCTGCATTTTCACTTGCAATCAAGATGCTTTAGAAATATATAAGAGTAGGTGCCTGGGGATGTAGCTCAGAGGTAGAACACTTGCCTAGTATGTGCAAGACCCTGGATTTGATTTCTATTCCTGCAAGGAAAAAAATATGAGGGGATCAGAGCTTGCTTAACTCGTTCTTTTATTGGTGCTGGGGACAGGGGTTGGACTCAGATCCTCATACTTACTAGCAAATGTTCTACCACTTGAGCCATGTCCCTAGCCCTTTTACCTTTAGTTTGTTTTTAGAGAAAGGGTATAGCACTCACTTTGTACCATTCACCTCAGAGCCTGATCCTTCTATCTCCTCCTCAATACCTGGAATTATAGATGTATACCACCACACCTGGCCCTACTTATTTCTTTGTTTTTTACTACAGTGAAGGTAGGTAACCTGCTAAGGAAAACAGAATCTGAAAGTGAATCAGAAAATAAACCTGGAATAAAAATGGCTTTGTATTTTACAATTTACATAAAACACAGCCTCAGTGCCAAAGCAAATGGGCACACACAGTACAGAATCTTCCATGTTCATGTTAGTGCCGGTCACACAAAAGGGATCTGCCCAGAGCTGGTCTTACTTGTGTTCCTAACTTGTCTGAAAATGTTTAGAGATTGTCATTCTCAGATCAGCAATTTTAGTTTGAGTCTTGGTGCCAGCAACATTTTTAATTTTGTGGTTTTCATTCATCCACTTTTGACTTAGCTGTTGCATGCAGCCTCACCCATAGACTAATAAATGGTTCCCTAGTTCTAGTGGAATAAACCTAAGTTAGAAGCCACAGTTTGGTAGACTCTGCTCAGATGAGTCAGGTTCAACCAGGTTTGTGGTCGGCTTAATCTAAAAGTGCAATGATCTATGCACTTTTCAGACATGTCCAGGATTCTAGGAGTGGTCCAAAGTTAATCTAGATCCACATAAGTGTGGTTTTCTGGGAATCACCCAGAAGCTAAGGGATACTACAGTTATTCCTGTTCTTGATGACTAATGCACAAACAATTTAGTATGTCTTTGTGCCTTAATGAATATAATAATCCTTCCCCTTGACAGAGTTGTGATGTTTTATGTAATTGTAGGGAATGCTTTGAAATACTTAATTGGAACAAGGAAAAAAAGTTCTACTATGTACCATTTTTTATTTAAAGTCAAAGAATTGACCAATCAAAAGGGGTGGTGAGACAGGGTCTTGCTATGTAGCCCAGGCTGGCCTTGAAATTAAGATTCTTCTGTCCAGTCTCCCAAGTGCTGGGTTATAAGCATGTGCCACCATACCTAGCTACAATCAAATCTTGAGGCTTAATTCATAAGATTTTCTCAATTTAATTGGTCTTACCTATGCTGAAGTCTTTCTGGTTTTGTTTTTGTTTTTGAGATGCTGGAAATCAAACTCAGAGCCTCATGTATTTAGGCAAGTACTTTACCATTAAGCTACATCCTGAACATCTATGCTAAAGACTCAGGAATGCACATTTTATTTTATTATTCAAGGGTATGGCCTGTCATTTATGAGATAAAGCTACATATATCAAATCGAAAGATGTTCATGACAGTATGTCTTTAGCATCAGTACCTAGCACAGTCTTAGATACCTAATAAATGCAAATCAATTTGTAGGAAGCAATGTGGCAAAATTAACAGAATTTTAATTCTGAGAATCCAGAGACCAGGGTTCTAGTTCTAGTTCTGCTGTGATGTGTTACATAATCCTTCACAAATTGCTTGGATTTAATTTTCTCTTCTAAGAAAAATCTATGACAATTTGTAGATAATTTGCTCCTCTCTCATATTGCTCTAATAATGAGACACTTTTTAAAAGGAAGAAATATATAAACTAATATTTTATTTTATTATCTTATTTGTTCCAAAAATAAGTATTGCTTTCTATAGGTACTGTGGTATAATTCAGAGTATTAAGTGTACTTTCTATAAATAGATTTTCTACTCACTACTTTTAGGGCTTGTGTTAATTCATTTCATATTTGTAGG
Source organism: Castor canadensis (assembly GCF_047511655.1). Classification (NCBI taxonomy): domain Eukaryota; kingdom Metazoa; phylum Chordata; class Mammalia; order Rodentia; family Castoridae; genus Castor; species Castor canadensis. The sequence continues at coordinate 51,963,189 of NC_133389.1, forward strand.
ACTCAATTTTCTTATCTGTAAAATTAGCCTGTTAGATAAAATTAACTCTAAAAACTCTTCCTAGCCAGGCCCAGTGGTGCACACATCTGTAATCCCAGCACTTGGGAGACGGAGGCTGGAGGATAACAACTTCCAGGCCAACTTGGGCTACACAGCGAGACTCTGTCTTAAAAAAGCAAAACAAGAGAAAAGTAAACAAACAAATAAAAACTCTTTCTACTCAATACAAGATCTATTTTAGTAGTAAAAGTCTATAATTCTTCCCAGTGACATTTTTAAATATCTGGGTTTTATTTGTCTGATTATTAGGGTTAATACCTGCTCACTTAAAAATATTGAAAGATACAAAAGTATACTAAGTAAATTAGTAAGTCACCATAATATTAACCCTTCCTGCTAACAGCTTGGTACACAACCTTTCAAAGTTTTCTATGATGTATTAACATGGATAGATTACTACACTATTATTTAATAAAATGAGACCATGACACACATATTTTGATGGTATTTATTTTTTAATTTAATAATGTATCATAAACATCTTTTAATTGGATATATGTAGCTCCCTCTCATTCTTTTTCACTGTTCCACTGAGCGGATGTGCTTAGTTTTTTCATCTGCTTCTTCTATCCTGGATCATACACCAGCATCTTTAGTTATGTATTTTTTTTTAAACTTTGTAAGTTTTTCTTTAGGAAAAATTCCTAAAAATGGAATTTCTGGATGCAGTTTCATGCCAAACTGCTCTGGAAAGCAATTAGCAACTTTTATTCCCATAAACAGTGTATGAGATAAGAACACTAGGTGGTGCTAAGCCTGTTAATTCATACCTATTATGTGGCCAGAATTGGGGAGGCTTATTATCTAGTTTGGGTCTTATTCCAAAATAAATCTTGACTAGCACTGATATAAAGTATATCAAACTTAAGTGAGTTCTGGCTTGGTACCCCATCAGACTTATCACATGTAGTTCCAGAAAGCAAAACTAGCATCAGTGTATGAAAATAACAGACAAACAAGTTCTGGCTCAATAGAATGACAAAACTCTCTAACAATCAGAATTTTCCCATTAATTGATTAGTGAGAACCCTATCACTATAAACAATAATCTTCAAAAGGCTAATAAATGTTTTGTCCACAAGTAATTGGACCAATGACCTCTAATGTTTTCTTCAAATTCTAAGGCTTACAGACACCCAGATGTATAGAGTCAGATTTGGGGTTAAATCCTTCCACTGGTACTTGTATCCCTAGACTATTTTATGTGAGAAAAACAATTTTGTGTCTTCTCTATCTTCCATAATTGAATATTTCCTTAAGTTAATTTTTATAAGTCTAGGCAATTACCTCTATCTCTTCAGAGCTCAAAGTCAATATTTCTATTTTCATTAGACTATTCAACAAATACTTGTTGAGCCCCTACTATATGCCAGGCAGAGTATTAGATGCTGGAATCTGATGGTAAATAACATACAATCCTGCCCTTATGGAATCTGAAGAATGTACTTGTAAACAGGCTATATTTGTAGGTAGTCATAAGACTTACTGCCTAGAAAATCAATTGGATAGGCTATCCAGTAAATCTCAATATGAGAAAATCAGAGACATGGGACACATTTTAAACCACTTGTCTGTCACTGCTGATTTTTTTTCAGTAAATATAAAGTAAAACGGAGAATAGAAATACTGTAGTCACATAAGCATTTGAGGCAAAGGTATCAGATGAAGTAACTATCCAATCTAAAAAGTACAATAAATAAAAACACATTTACACTGATTGTCCAACAAATTGTATCTGTGCAAATTCTAAGATTAGAAACCTCTGCATACTCTAGGGTCATGATGACTTTCTCGACTCTAAACCTAATGTCACATTTCTTCTGGAAGAAATGCTACAGAAACAAGAAAAAACAAGGTCCACAGGATGGCTTGGGTTGAATTGTGTTCATGAAAAAAAGAACCAACTAGACTACAAGTGTCAAGGGGGGATATATCATAACGAGATTTCCCAAAGGAATCTCTGAGCCAAATCCCTTTCTTAGGTAAAAACATCATCGCAGGGCACATTCCTCTCCAGTCATGCATGCATGAGCAGACTGCTTCCTGTTGAACGCTGCTTCTGAAAGTGAACTGCATTCCCCCATGATAAGCTTAGCTTTCCATGAATGCAAACAGAGCAAACAAAATAACCCTTACTTTCAATTATATTTCTTTATTTTAGGTAGGATCTAGAATGTTCAAGAAACAGGAATTCTTTGAGAAATTTTAGCCCTTTGAAATATAGCTACACCAGTTAATTTGGCAAAAGGTTTTTAAATTATGTTTTTAAAAGATTGAGAAAAAAATTTAAATTCACATGAGTTTTAAAATTTAATTAATTATTCTGGAAGTTAAACTCAGGTCCTCATACTTGCTAGGCAGGGGCTCTACCACTTGAGCCACTCCACCAGCCCTTTTTGCACTGGTTATTTTCTACATAGGGTCATTTTCTGCCCATGTAGGATTGGACTGTGATCCTCCTAATTTGTGCTTCCCTGCAAAGCTGGAGATGACAAAAGTATACCAACACATGCAGCCAGTGGTTGAGAGCCTTTTTTTTTTTTTTTTTTTTCTTCCTGGGCTGGCCTGGAACCACCATTCTCCTGATCTCTGCCTTCCAAGTAGCTAGGATTACAGGCATGAGCCACCACCATTTGGCTCAAATCATTACTTTTTACTTTATGATCCAAATGTAATTCTGATTGCATGTAACTGGTAATGTCATAGTGCCATGATCCCTCAGTTAGTGCACAATTTTTACTTTAAACATTAATTCCTTTGTTCTTATTGAACTCAGAGAGATTCCTGATATGCACTGCATACTTTGACTTTTTAAGTTCCAACAATTTAAATTGCCAGTTATAGACCATTTCTGACCTATAAAAACAGTAATTTCACACAGTTCTACACAAGTGAGCATTGGTCTCATCTCTCTAGGCTTTTGCTTCTTCATCTGTAACTTGGGAATGTTCAACATGATGAATTCAACAGTCCTAGGCCTGATAGACCACAATTCTAGAGATTGTGTTCATGGGTAGATACACAGAGAACCTATGCATAGGTGCCACTTGCTAATTTTCCTAGGTAGAAAAAAATATCAATTCATTCAGCAAGTATTTATTGAGTACCACTTTGGGCAAGGCCCTACTCAATAGGTATTTTTTATGATATGGAAGTGCTAGAGATTTTTAGGCCATTTATGGAGAGAAAAATTCTAAAGTATCTTTGAGGCTTGAATTCCTTGAGCTTTAAACCAGATTTAATTTTGCATATGTCAACATGTAGTCATGCTTAGGAATCCTAAGAGGAATGCTTGATAACTCTGTCATAACTTTCTTCCAAGGCCTCCTTGGCCTAGGTATACGGAGAGAACCAGCCGCACAAGAGTTTCACAACCTCATTCAGTCACTCACTTCATTACAAAAGGAAATTTATAAATGTGCCAGATTCTCCCAGAGTAGGTGATCATTTTATGAGTAGATGAAAAACCACTGAAAGAGCATTAACTCTTTTAGTCAATAAATCATTCATTCTACAAATGTGACTGGGTGCACATTAAGTCAGGCCCTGATCTGGGGTTCAAGATATGGAAATAAACACTCCCTCTCTTCAAGGAGCTTCCATTCTATTGAACAAAACAGACACATACATAAATAACTGCATTATCTTGTCATAAATGTGTGTGCCTATATATATGTATGTATGTATATATACACATACATATTGTATATATATATATATATATATATGTATATATATACACACACATATATATAATGACATAATGTAATCAGGAAGGAATCAGAGGTCTTATTTCACAAAGGTGACATCTGAACTAGAATTTGAAAATAGGAAAAGGAATTCACCATGTATATGGGAGAGGGGAGAGGGGACAGGGAATGGGTTCTACAGGCTAATTGAACACAATGAGCTGAAATAAGTCTATATTCAGAGAAAGGTGACAAAACCTGTACAGTATAGAGTGTGAGGCAAAGATATTAAAGAAAATAAAACTGATAAGGTCAGTTGAGACTAGCTTTTGAAGCCCTAAAGACCAGCTGAAGAATATGAACTCCATTCTGCATACAATAGAGAACCACTGGTGTTCATGAGAACAGCATGATAAAACATGGAAAATCTAAAAGATCATCAAATGACACATAGAAGACAGTTGGCAAGGGGATAAGTTGGAGATTTAGAGGAGTTAAGATCAGCTTAAAAGCCATTAACTGCTTTAAATGAAAAAAGTAAATTACCTGTATTCTCACCAACTATGGATCAAAGAAACATGTTTCTCATAGCCTAAGGCAGACAATATTTAGACCCCCAAATTCTGGGAGTCTACTTAGATATTTCCAAGAAAACTCTAGAGACTGATATCCGGGAGATGGGTCCTGAGGTCACAGGACTAAACTCTAACACAATGGAATAAAAAAGGAAAAGAGAAATAGGCACCTACACAAGAGAATTAGCAGATTTCAAATTGTGTTAGGATCTTACTTTTTCATTACTTTAACAGTATCTTTGGCAGAGACAAAAATTTTAATTTTGATAAAGCCCAATTTATCCCTGGTTTCTTTTATGAATCAAGTTTTCAGTGATATATCTAAAGACTCTTTTTCTACTTCAGGACATGAATATTCCTTCCTATAATTTCATCTAAAAGCTTTATGGTTCTACAATTTACACTTAGAGCTTAAATTCATTATTATTTAATTTTGTATAAAGTATGAGGTTTATTAAGAGGTTAACTTTTCTTTCATATCTATATCCAGTTGTTTGAATACCAATTACTGAAAAAAAAACCCCTTTCTTCTTAATACATATATTGTGCAAGCCCATTGTTTGGTACATACACATTTAGGATGTTTATTTCTTCTTGGCAAATTGATTCATAGCATTATATGATATCTCACTTTATCCTTGGTTATTTTCTTTTCTCTGAAGTCTTCTTGTCTGATATTACTATGATTACACCAACTTTCTTTTGATTTGTTTGGATGTCTTTTTTCATTTCTTTACCCTTAACTTTAATACTTGAAGTAAGCTTCTTATAAGCAATATATAGTTGGACAGTATCTTTTTATGCATTCTGATTATCTCTGTCTTTTCATTGATGTGCTTAGACCATTAATATAATTATGATATGCTTGGATTTAGGCTTATTATTTTATTATTTGTTCACTCTCATTCTATGTCTGATAGTTTTTCTTTTTCTGTTACCTTTGCCTTCCTTGTTTAGGATTATTGAAACAGTTCTTAATATTGCCTTTTAATTTTCTACAGTGGTTTTTTTTTTTGTTATTTCTCTTTGTTAAGTGGACTAGGGCATAAAAGCTTGGTACGGTATACAGTTTTCTCAGTATACTTAGAATCAGTATTCTGCCATTGCAAATGCAATGTCAAAATTTTTTCCACAATTTGGATCTACTCCCCTCTACACTTCATGTTGCAGTTGTCATTCATTACATCTACATGCACTGAAAATGCTATCAGATGTTACAAGTTTTGCTATCAAATATACTTTAAAGAACTTGAAAGAAGAATAATAGTCTATGATATTTACTTGAATATTTGCCATTCATATTGCTATTTCTTCACTTCTGATGCTCTAAATTTCCTTCTGATATCATTGCCTTTCTGCTGAAGAACTGCATTCAGTAATTTTTTTTTTTAAATTAGAACTATTGACAATGAATTCTATTAGTTTTCCTTCACCTAAGAATGTATTTATTTAACTTTCATTCCTAAAAGGTATTATTATGGTTTGAATGGGAAATATTCCCTACAGGCTCATGTGTTGAACATTTGGTCCCTAGGCGCCATTGCTATTTTGGTTATAGAAACTAGGAGGTCAGACCTAGATGGAGGAAGTAGATCTCTGGGGACTTGGCTTTGAAGATTATGCTGGTTGTCTCCTCCCTTCCAAGCTATCTTCTTCCTGTCTGCCATGAGGTGAACAGCATCCCCCCGACATGCTCCCACTGCCATGATGCTCTGTCTCACCATCTCCCAGAATGAACAAAGCCCAGGCTTATGGACTGAAATCTCTGTACCTATGAGTCACATAAATCTTCTCTTTTAAGTTGTTCTCTTAGGTATTCTGGTCACAGGTACACAAAAGTAACTAGCTGTTGTCTCTATTCAGCTTTAAAGCCTACTTTCTATATATTTTTATTTTAGTTACTATATTTTTCAATTCAAAAATTTCCGTTTGGTTCTTCCTTAAATTATCCTATTTCTTTGCTGAGATTTTCTATCTTTCCATCATTTTCAAGAATTTATGTCCTCATATATTTCAGATAATTCCAACATCTGTGACACACTGGCATCTGTTAACTTATACAAGTTGAGATTTTCCTGGTCTTCTTTATTCCATGTGCATGCCATCCAGTGACTAGGCTGGTACTTGTGTTGTAGTCTATCCCTTAGTTCAATTCTCAAAGTCCTTGGTATGCTATTTAGGATCAGATCCTTGTATGTGCAAGTCAAGGGTAAGCCCAGGCGTTCATAGGATTTTCTTGCCAGCCTCCCCATCTCCAAAATTTCCTTTGTACTTATGGTGTCCTGGGAATTTCCTTTCAATTTTTTTATCAAGAAATTAAACTTCTCTCCTCATCACCTGAGACAGTCCCCTTTCTAGAGCCAGTAAGCAAGAAAACAGGTGAAGGGCAGAGAAAGAAACAGGGGTTCATTGCATCCCTTTTGAGATCACAACTCCTTCAGAGAGGAATGTTCCCCTTTCAGAATCAGGTGCTGAGGGCCCAGTGGATGCTGTTCTTGCTGTCACTGTTCCTACCACAGCAGGACTACTAAGGACTAGGGCATAAAAGAATGTAGTAGATATTCAAAAGGGAAGAAGAATCAGGGAACAAGGAAGAGAAGAATCAACAGGACAGTGGAGAAAGGAGGAGAGAAGTAAAGGTGAATGAAGTGGGGAAAAGGAAAAGAAAGATGGACCTCTATTTTTCTAGTGTTACCTGATCTTTTTCCTAGAAGAACTAAAGTTCTTCTGAATCTTTCTCAATCCATGCCAATGGCACTGTGGTTTTGGACTTGAGTCCAGGCTTGGGATTACCAGAAAACAAGAAATGAAAATTTTCACCATCTATTTGAATTATTTTGTCATCCTCCTACTATTTACTTTTGAGAGTCCTCAAATAGCTGTCCCTTGCATTCTGTCCAGATTGTACAGCTGTATTCAATGGAAAAGAGAAAGGAGAATATGCTTGTTCCATCTTACTTGGACCCAGAAACATAACAGACATTTGTACAGATCATGGCTGTACGTTCAAAGAATTAAAATGGCAGTATGACATCCCTTAAGCTGGTATTTGCTTTATTCATTTGCCCAACCAAATATTTACCTAGTTCTACTACATATGAAGTTTGTTGCCCACTGATACACCAGAAGTACTATTTTGTTTTCAAAAAACAGACGCATTCTTATTGATAATTTCAAAAAACAATTATTTGGCCAGTATTACTTCTACTTCGTCTACTGGTTTCTATTTTACTAGGATAAGAGACCATATTACATTCAATTACATGCCGATATAATTTGCATCAAGGAGAAGAAATTAATAAAGTATTGTGTTGCTTGACTTAACAACAATTTGAATCTCTGCATGGCTGAACCATTTGATTATGCCACTTAAAGCAACTCACAACAGCACAAAAAGTTCCAACATACCAGAGAGTAGACAATGAATGGCCAGTGATATAAATGATATAAATAACTATTCTCTCTCTCTCTCGCTCTCTATAGATAGATAGATAGATAGATAGATAGATAGATAGATAGACAGACACCACCTCATCTGGTTTAAGAACTATTTTTAGAAGGTTTGTGTCAGTGTCCAGTATTTTGAATCACTCCACAATTCTGAAATTACTTAAAGATATTTTTTTAATATGCCCAATTTTCTAATACTACTTCTACCTATTAAATCTTAAGATCCCCTGTCACGGTCTTTCATGACATAAAAATTCCATGAAAGAAGTATAAGCAGGCACATGTCTTATCTACCCAAACAGAGTGCAACCTCTTTAAGAGCAAAAACCACAGCTTTGTTGATACAAAGTTATATATAATGACCGGCAAATGGAATTCTCAAAGACAGAAAGGAATATGGATTATAAACCTAGACATGAAAGAAGACACATAAAGGAAGACCATGTAGAAAGAGCTAACAGAATCCAGGTGTGATGGCACACTCCTATAATCCCATCTACTTGGGAAGCAGAGGCAGGAGGATCTCAAGTTCAAGGACAGCCTGGGAAAGGTTAGCCAGTCCTTATCTCAAAAACAAAAAAGCTAACAAAGAGGCTGGGGATATGGCTCAGAGACTTGTCTAGCAACCATGGGGCCCTGGGTTCAATTCTTGTACCAAAAAGAGAAAGAGAAGAGTTAATAGGAGTAAATATTATATATCTTAAGAAATTATAGTGTTGGCTAGAAGTGGGAAGGAAAGGTCAGATATGGTACATGCCTGTAATCTCAGCATTCTGGAGGCTAGGCAGGAGGATTGTGAGTTTGAAGTCAGCCTGACATTGTCTCAAAAACCAAAGGAAAAAAAAGAATGAAATTTATCTATTATCTTAAGAATATGGTAGAAAAAGAAGAGTGGATCTGAATGAATGTAACTTGTTTTTCGGATTACAAAGAGAACAGAATTCATAAATTCTGTGTTAGCATACCAACCTGCCAATAATAGTTTTATAAAACCCTTGTTTGGATTGGACTTTGAGCACATGATAAAAGCGAGAGCACACAAGGGAGGGGTGAGGATAGGTAAGACACCTAAAAAATTAGTTAGCATTGGTTGCCCTTAACGCAGAGAAATTAAAGCAGATACCTTAAAAGCAACTGAGGCCAATAGGAAAAGGGGACCAGGAACTAGAGAAAAGGTGAGATCAAAAAGAATTAACCTAGAAGGTAACACACATGCACAGGAAATTAATGTGAGTCAACTCCCTGTATAGCTATCCTTATCTCAACCAGCAAAAACCCTTGTTCCTTCCTATTATGGCTTATACTCTCTCTACAACAAAATTAGAAATAAGGGCAAAATAGTTTCTGCTGGATATTGAGGAGGTAGCGGGGAGAGGGAGGGGGCGGAGTGGGTGGTAAGGGAGGGGGTGGGGGCAGGGGGGAGAAATGACCCAAGCCTTTTATGCACATATGAATAATAAAAAAAAAACATTGAAAACAAAACAAAACAAAAAACCCTTGTTTGTTCATAGTCTTTTTAGAAATTAGAAATACACTTTTTTTTCTATGTAAAGCATTATCCAATAAAATCTGATGGATAGGACAGTCTTTGATAGATTTGTATAAATCCTTCCCAAGAATTCCTATCCCACTCTATATGAAAGACAAATGTGGCTTGAAATGGAGATGTTGAATATACTGTTTATTCCAATACATACTTGTGAAACTATAATCTTAAAAAATGCTGAAAGAGGGCGAGGTATGGTAATTCATGCCTATAATTCCAGTACTTAGGAGGATGAGGCAGGAGGATTGTGAGTTTGAAGCCAGTCTGGACTACACAGCAAGTCTGAGTCCAGCCTGGGCTACATAGAAAGACTCTGCATAAAAAAAAAAAAAATGCTAAAAGGAGAAGCTGAGTTTCCATCAGTCATTCAAACTGAAGCAGGGGGAATGGATCACAGCAAAAATGTATATGCAAAGCTAAGTTGAGATCACAACTTGTCAATTTTGTGTTTTGAGAATGAGCTAGGTACCTGATACACAGACAGAAAGCAAAGACCTAGTAAAGGAATAACATGTTTATAAGCAGAGTAAGTTTCTCAGAAAAAAAAAATACACAATTCCTCTTTGTAATGCTGATGAAGTAGTCTGCTCCCATACTACTATAATTTGAATGCTGAATGCTCCCCTAAAGGTCCATGTTTAAAGGCTTGTCCCCAGGGTGGTGTTATTGGAAAGTGCTATAGACTCTTAGGAAGAGGGGCCTTGTGGGATGTCGTTAGGTCATTTGGGGTATGCTCTGGAAAGGGATTGTGGGACACAGACCCTTCCTCTTCATTTGCTTCCTGGCTGATGAAAAGGAATGGGGCCAATCAACCATGGACTAGAACTTCTAAAACCAGGAGTCTTCTCTCTCTCTCTCTCTCTCTCTCTCTCTCTCTCTCTCTCTCTCTCTCTCTCTCTCTTTCTCCTCTCTCTTTCTCTCTCTGCTGCCCCAACTCCTCTCTCTCCCTCCTTCTCTTCCTCATCAAACCAGAGCCTTGTGCATCCTACACAAATGCTTTACCACTGAGTTACATCCCCATCCAAACTTTTCTCTTTTTAAGTTGAAGTATTTTGTTGTAGTAACTCAAAGCTGACTAATACATACACCAACATAGTTATTGGGGTGTAACTACTTTGTTTTAGGATTTCTTCAATACTAACAGTGTTGTTTTGCACACAGTAAATTCCCTATAGAAGAGAATCAAGTTAATAACTTTCTGTAGGGCATCATGTATGTGTTGATTTGATTCAATTTAAAATATCTCAGTGGATTTTCTCTAAAATATACAAAGAAGAGAATAGGATCAATCCAACATACATGTATACATTTTACTTGTTTTAATCACTAACACAGTGCCTGTGAATATAGTGAGCAGTCAATAAAGGATGAGGGTATGAATGAATGAATTAGCCAGATGGTAATTGCTGACGAAGGAAAGAAGTTGGCCTGTTTTTCCTTGTGGCTCCTTGCACTAAACTTTCAGAGCCAGCATTTTCACAATGAAAGAACACCATCTGAATGAAGCTTCACAATTTCTCTCCCATTACCGCTGGGCTTCTGGCATCCAGCGCTGTCTTGGAGTCCTGGTGTTAAGGAATGCATGCTGAGCCTCTGCCGGCACAGGCATGTCACAGTGATGCTTCTAACACAAACTGTAGCTCAGGTTTGTTTCAAGTCTTCACTTGCTTTTGATAGAAGGTGTGCTGGCAACTGTTGTCATCATTAGCCTTGTGGCAATACTTTTTCCCCTTAAGTGTCTTATGTCTCCTATGAAAGCTTAACGCTTGTTAAATAGGCAGGGACTTTGGAATACATGCCAATGTCAAACAGTAAAGTTTTTATTTTCTCCTGTTGTAACAGTTTTAAAGGTCTGAATTTCCAAATCTCAGTTCCTAATACCACTCAGGATTTTAAATTAGATAATGGGGTAAGAATACGATGATAACAATTTCTTCTAATTTTATGATCTTTACCAGAAAAATTGAGAGCCTGCTAGGCACTAAGGAGTGGAACTTTCCTGTAACTCTAGTACTTATGGGAATAAAGAGCCATCCATCTATGGTTCTACAACCTAGAGAGTCACAAAATCTGACTTTGTATGCTCAACCCAATATCCTTACATGGTATTAACATTTTCCTAGCAGCTAATTCAAGTTATTATAACTAACAATATCTTAACTATAAAATGTTCATGAAACACTTTAAGGTAGATATTTGTCTCCATTTTGCAAATGAGAAAACTTGAGATTAGAGAAGTTAGAATCTTATTCAAGTTTTTGCCAATTAAAAGGAAGACATTTTTAAAAGGGTAGTTACCTCTTCCTAATATTATTTTTAAAATCTACCCAATTAGACTACACATTCTTCTAAGGTAAGAACCATTATTTACAGCTTTTCTGTATCCCCATAATACCCAGAACAAGGTCTCACACATACCAACTTTTAAATAAAAGATTATTAAGTGAAAGAAAGACAGCCCCCACCCATAGTGCTGGAACAACCCTGTCCCCACAACTCTGCTTTCCTCTCTCTGCTACAGTTTTTTCATATTACAGGTATGTTTAAGTTCTAGAACCCTCAAAGTCATTCCTACCTCACATACTTGTTTGACAAATTTACCCAGTTCCTCTGGAGCCAAAAGCAGCAGCTGCTGAATAAGTGCACTTCAACACCAAGCAGCAGGTTGGGACAGGTAAATAAGGATGCTGAATCTATTTGAAATTGCAGGTGAAATTTAAGGAAGTAAAATGTATTTACCAAAGCTGGAATTTGGCCAGGATTCTAAGGAAAATACCAATTACCCTTTCAGAATGTATAGTGGCACATAAACACTATTTAAGTGAATTTCTGGCTAAGCTAAGAATTTCAGAGATCCACAGAAAGGACACTTCAACTCGGACAATTTCTTCCATTGAGAAGAGTACTGTGTACCTTCATAGTAACCCTTATATATACCAAAGGAAACCTCTTGTTAGTTTAGTAGTGAAAGTGGATCCTAATTAATGGAGTTTGAGCAAGAGGCCTTTCCAGCAGTACAATCAATTGTGCACAACCTCAGATATCTCAATGTAGAAGAGACACCAAAAGAGTGGATTTCACCAAAATAAAAACTTTCTCAGACAGCACCTCTCTGCCTGAGATCATTTAAGTATGATCTTGCTTGATTTAAGAATGAAAGGTAAACTTTCTAACCACCTTCAAGCTAAGAATTCTATTAAAGGATCTAATCAAAGCAAAACAAATAAAAAGAAAAGATTTAAGAGATGTATCAACTAAGTATAATGTGTAGACCTCGTTAGAAAGCTATTTTGCATATTCAAAATTAAATTTTTTTAAGTTTTAAGTAAATTAATATGGCTACTCACCATACATTGTGGCATAGGTGGAATGACTCATACCTCAAGTGCAATTTCTCTTCCTTAAAAAAGAACGTATGTGGATGACAGTGACATTTCTATTACATTCCTTGAACTTTCAGTAATTTATAAAACAAGAAAATTTTCTTTTCTGGGCTTGTCTTGAACTGTGATCCTCCCTATCTCTGCTTCCTCAGTAGCTGGAATCACAGGCTTAGCTGTGGTGCCCAGCCTAGATTTATTTTTTGAGTGTAGATGTCCAATTATTCCAGTATCATATGTTGAAAGGACTCTTTTTTCCTGTATTTCCTTCGCTATTTTGTCAAAGATCAGTTGACTATATTTATGTGTCTATTTCTGGTTTCTCTATTCTGTTCTATTGATCTATTTATTTATACATTCATTAGTACCACACTGTCTTGGTTATTGTCATTTTAAGTGACTAATTATAAGTCTTGAAGTCAGAAAATTTCAGTCCTCCTTAGATCTCTTCCTTCAAGGTTATATTGGCTATTATGGGTCTTTTGTCTCTACAAAACATTTAGAATAAGCTTGTCAATATCCACAAAATAACTTGCTGGTATTTTGATTAGGATTTCATTGATCAAGTTGGTAAGGACCAGCATCCTAACAGCACTGAGTCTTACTATCCATGAACATGGACTATATCTGCATTTATTCAGTCATTTGATTTCAATAGTCTTATAGTTTTCCTCATATAGACCTTGTACGTATTTTGTTAAGTGTTTCATTTGAGGGTGCTATATAAATGGTATTGTGTTTTTTATTTCAAATCCCACTATTCACTGCTAATATACAAGAAAATTATTAGTTTTTATATATTAACCTCATGTCTTACAATCTTGCTATAATTGCTTATTGGTTCTAGAAAATTTTTTGTCGATTCTTTTCGATTTTCTGCACAAAAATCACATTATCTGCAAATGGTCACTTTTATTTATTTTTCCCAATCAGTATGCCTTTTATTTCCTTTTCTTATGTATTACGTTAGCAATGTCTTCCAGTACAGTACTAAAAAGCAGTGGTGAGAGGGGACATCTTCCTTTGTTCCTAGTCTTGGAGGAAAATCTCATTTGTCACCATTAAGTATATACTACTTGAAGGTTTTTTGCAGATATTCTTTTCCAGTGGAGAACATTCCCCATTATTCCTAGTTCACTAAGAGTTTTTATCATGAATGGATATGCAAATGCCTTTTGCATATCAAACAATAGAACCATGGCATTTTCTTCTTTAAATATTGAAGTGCTATATGATATTAATTGGTTCTTGAATGTTGAAACAGTCTTTCATACTGACATAAACCCCACTTGGTCATGTTGCATGATTTTTTAATACATTGCTGGATTCAATCAATTTTGTTTAAGGGTCTATTGCTACCTAAAGTTCTTCAAGTATATGTTGCAGGCAGATTGTGAATTAACCACATAAGATACTGTCTTCTAGCATTTATGCTTTGTCTAATCACCTCACCTGGAGGTGTGAGCTTCTAGCCAATAGAATGACAAAAATAATAAGATGTTCTATCACTCTGGTGACTATGTTATATTATACAAAACTCTGTCTTCCTAGTGAACTTACTCTAGGCATTATCCTTGCTGACTTATGAATTAAACAGCCATACTGGGAAAGTCCACACATCAAGGAACTGTGGGCACCTTTGAGCACCTGCAGACTGGAGCTGAAGGTAGCCTCCTATTGAAATCCCACAGTGAGCTAAAGTCCTCAGTCCTACAGTAACAAAGAAATAAATTTGGCTAATAACTTGAATGAGTTTGGAAGCAGACTATTCCTAAGTGAAGTCTCCATATAAGAATACAATGCATAAAACACTGTAGAACTTTGTGGGATCCTAGGCAGAGGACCTAGTGAAGCCACCCCCAGACTGACCCACAAAAGCAGTGAGATAATAAATGTGTGTTATTTTAAGCCAGTAAGTTTGTGGTAATTTGTTACAGAACAGCAGCAAATACAGTAGAAAAAAATTAAAACATTTAAGAATTCAATTGAATCCTGCAGTAATGCTATGCCTAGTTTGCTTGCTTGTTTGTTTAAAAAAAAAAACAGAAGACTGTGCAGCTGAAGTCAGAAAGTCTTTAAAAAAGACTTCTAGCTAGGTGTGGTGGTATGCACCAGGTACTCAGAAGGCTGAGATAGGAGGACAGCTTGAGCCCATGAGTTTGATACCAGCCTGGGCAATATGGTGAGACCCAGTTCAGATGGGGAAAAAAGGACTTCTATCTTGGAAGAATAATTTTTAGTCAGATTTTCAGAAGGACACAGTAACTCTAGAGAAAATAACCTAGAAAAATTAGTGTGTGCTATATTGGAGATATATAGGAAAATGGACAACAATTATTAATCTCAATTTTCAAACCAATTTTATAGTACTGGGATACTTGATGAATTTTAATTTTTTTATTAAATTTTCTAAAAGTTTCAGAATTTTTTAGTCTATGGTGGATAGATTATATGATGGATATTAGTTTATAGTTTTCTTATAATATCTTTGTGTGGTTTTGGTAACAAGATAAATGGCATACTAATAGAATAAACTGAAAAATATTTCTTCCACTTCAGCTTTCTGGAAGAATTCATACACACTGAGTGCTATTTCTTCCTTAAATTTTTCATTGGGGAAGTCATCTAGGCCTACAGCTTTGTTTCTGTAAGATTTTTTGTTTATTTGTGTTTTTGTGGTACTGGGGTTTGAACTCAAGGCCTCACACTTGCTAGGCAGATGTTCTTCCATTTGAGCCACTCCACCAGCATCTTGTTCAGGTTTTCGTTTATTTGTTTTTGTTTTTGAGAACAGGTCTGTTGCTCAAGACAGGCTTGAACTCATGGGCTTAAGCAGTTCTCCCACCTCAGTCTCCCAAATAGTTGGAACTACAGATTTGCACCACCATGCCTGGCTCTCTGAGGAGGTTGTTAACTACAAATTCAATTGCTTTAATATGTGCAGGGATATTTAGGTTATTTATTTCTTCTTGAGCAAGCATTGGTAGTTTGTCTTTCAAAGAATTTCTTCACATAATCTATGTTTTCAAATCTATTGCCATAAAATTCTTCATATTATCCTATTATTACTCCCTTATTTTCTGTATCTATCACCTGTTATTATTCTTTAATATAACATGTCATCACCACTTTCATTACCAATATTGCCAGTGTGTTTTCTATTTTTCTAATCAGTTAGATGAGATTAGTGTCATTGCTTTTTCTTTTTTTTTCTTTTTCCTTGATTCTGTTCTTATCATTGTTCTCTTTTTCTGATTACTCTAGAATTAATTTGTTCTTTTCCTAATTTCTTAAAATAGAAGATAAGTCACTCATTTAAAATCTTTCTTCTTTGCTAATATAAGCATTTCAGTGCTATAAATTTCCCTCTCAGTACAGCTTTAGCTGCATATCACACATTTTGATATGTTGGATATTCATTTTCATTTAGTTCCAATATTTTTTTGCCTTTTTTTTTTTGGTCCATGGGCTATTTAGAAATTTGTTATTTAACTTCCAAATACTTAGAATTTTTCCAGATAACTCTGTTACTGAATTCTAATACAATCCCATTATTGTCTGAAAACATACTTTGTTTTAGGGGCAGAAATGGGATTTGACCTCAGGGTCTCCCACTTGCTAGGCAAGTGCTCTACCACTTGAACCACATTCCCAACCCATCTTTGCTTTAGTTATTTTTCAGATAGGCTCTTGCAGTTTTTTGCCTAGGGCCAGCCTTGAACTGTGATCCTCCTACCTATGCCTCCCTCTTAGTTGGATCACAGATATGCACCACCACATTTGGCATGTTCATACAAATTGGGGAGGGGGGTTCCTTACTAACTTTTTGCCTGGGCTGGCCTCCAACTGTGATCCTCCCAATCTCTGCCTCCTGAGTATGTAGCATTACAGGTGTGAGTCACCGTGCCCAGCCTGAAAACATACTGTTTACGGTTTGGATTATTTAAACTTACTGGGACTTGTGTAACGGTCTAGAATATGATCAATATAAATGTTCTGTGAATTTGATGAGAATGTGTATACTGCTGCTGTTAGGTGTAATATTCCATAAATACCAAGACATTATTTGATAATGCTCAAATCTTCTATAGCCTTACTAAATTTTCCCCATTTGTTTAATACAGAGAAGGGGTTGAAATCTCTGCTTTAAATTGTGGACTTGTTTAATTTTTTGTCTTTCAGTTCTATTAGCTTTTGCTTCATATATTTTTGAACTTTGTTATTAGATATATAAACATTTAGGAATAGTATGTTCCCTGGGTAAATTGACCCCTTTATCATTATGAAATGACCCTCTTTATGCTGGCAATATTCTTTGCTCTGAGATCTATTTTGTTTGGTATCATTTTAACCACTATGCCTTACCTTTTTTGGGAGGTGAGAGGGTGCTAAGAATTGAACCCAGAGAATCACACATGCTAAGTATATGCTTCACTACTGAGCTAAGACCTCCAGCCACACATCTTACTTTTTGATTAGTGTTAGTATAGTATATCTTTTCCCATTCTTTCATTCCTAACCTTACATCTTATATCTTTAGATATAAAGGAAGCTTTTGACAATTTTCAATAATTATAAATTGTCTATGTTTAACTTTACCATCTTGTTACTTTATTTCTCTGCCTTGCCTATTCTGTATAACCTCTTTCCTCTTTTTATATCTTTTAATTTTTTATCATTCCTTTTTATCTCCTTGTTATCATATTAGTTATAATTCTTTGTTCTAGTTTGTGTGTATGTGCTTTGCTTTGAATATGTCCCCCAAAGTTTACATGCTAGAAACTTAATCCCCATTACAACAACCATTAAGTTGTATATACCAGAACTAACCAACTAAAGAAAAACCCAGATCTGTTTATTGTGACAAATAACCTAGATGATTATAATCTTGCTTCCATTTTGGAGAACTGAAGATTTAAGTCATTGAGTTTACATATCAGAGTTGCTGAAAATGTACATCAAAACCTTCATTCTAGAAAAAGATATTTTTATTATGTAGAATGCAATATATGTGACTTTTCCAGGTTTCAAGAGAAGAGACAAACTGAATTGAAGCAGTTAATGCATTTTATCATTAATTCTTTTGTGGAAAAAACTTCATTAGTGGCTTTGTTTAGTTTCTCAGAGTGTGTCAGAACATGGAATTTGGATAGTTAATAAGCTTTATAAAATAGTAAACAAGAATTTTTGATAAGGCACATTGCTAGTTTCCTCCAGCAAGACCTCCTAGTCTGAAAAAAATGACAGAAAATCTTCCATGTTTAAAAGATGCCCTGAGCCTATTTCATCACAGTCTGTGTGCTCTCCAGTGGGGTTGCTTTAGTGATTTATATGAAATAAATGGTACCTCAACTGCTCACTTGTTTTGTTTCGTATCTTTCTCTTCAGAATACTTGTCCAATGAGAAAATGAATACTAAGTATGAATGTTGCAAATTTCCTTTACTAGCATCTAGCCAAAGAGTACAAGGTGAAAAGTTCTATATGATAAGAAAACACTGAAAGGCAGAGTCATCAGCATTTAATTCTAGGCGATGTATCCAAGCACCAGCCTGAGAGGCCTCACAATTCTACCCACACATTGTTGCCTACAATGTATCTGTCCCTGCAAGCCCTGACATTCTCTAGCTCACAGCTGCTTCAGGTAATGAGATTTCTCGATTTGCCATGGCAAGGTTCCATTTTTTGAATACATGGTGTGATAAATTATTTGAATGGACCCAATTGTATATTACGCTATGTCCCATAAGGACTGGTCAGAGTGAAGGTAGTGACAGAGCCTGCAGTGCCAGCTTTAACTGAAGAGACTATTTCTTCACCATGTAGGGAAAGCTGTTAATTGGCACATGCAACCTTCTCTTGGATTTGTGCATTGGATGCCAAAAATGGAAATAGTGACATTCTGAGTCAGGTATTAGACATTTATTCCTTCAGGAAATAACTTTTTAACCAGAAATTACCTCCATTTTCATAGCCAAGTCTCTACCCTGTAGAAAAAGTTTCTCCTCAAACTCAAGGTGTTTCTATTTCTACCAACAGTTTTAGGTTCTTCAGGAAAAATAGTGTCTGACTCTGCATAGATGATATTTACCTGTGGCTGAGCTACAAAAGATAGCTACTGTTCCTTACTTTACTCTTTCTTTCACTTCCATATTCTACTCAAAAAACCATTTGTCATTTGTGTAATTACCTCTGAGTCAGAGTTTTCAGGTTTAGTTGTCTCGTGAAATAGAACAGCATTTCCTGCTGGAGCCTAAAGTTAGCCCCAGTGTTTTCAATAATCTTGAAAACTGTGTGTACCGGATCTCATTTGTTTCCTTATCTATGAGTTACATTTGATTAGAAATAGTGATTGAGGTGAAAATATTTTTGGACTTTGAGAGGAACATGTTTGTTTAAAATGGTTAGAGTTGGAGTTTAGAACCTTTCTTCAGTAGACCAATATGAATAAAATAATTATTAGTAAGTATAGCAGAATAATACTAATAATCAGACTATCCTTTTTTATAGTGACTATACTTACTTGGTCATTTTGAACAAACATGAATATGGCAAAGCAAGAACCAACGACATAATAGAGCCTAGTGCAAAATGAAAATGTGAGGTCCATCATTCAAAAATTGTTTAGAAAAATTCCAAATCAGATCATTAAACCAAGACTGAGCTCTTGTGAGTGTGGGGGTCTTTGTGACTATATAGGTTACACACCCATGAAGTGGCCCTGAATGAAGCAGACATATTGAGACAAAAATCACTGCTAAGACCTGCTCATAGACTTCTGCTTAATCTTTCACTTATTCACCTCATTTCATATCTTATTACCAATGAGGAGAAGTTCAAAGTCCATTAAGGAAAAGAAACATGGACTGTTGTGTAGCTCAAGTGGTGGAGCGCTTGCCTAGCAAACACAAGGCCCTGAATTCAATCCCTAGTACCACCAAAAAGAGGAAAAACAACAACTGTTAATGGGAAATTCAAACCTTTCTATATGTTTTATAAATTGGAAAATAATTATCACTTAATTATTGAGTTTAATGGTACTTTCAGTCAGACAATTTAAAACAGGTTTTAATATTCAAATAATCAGTGATCTCTAAACTATTGAATTCTTTTATAGTTATGAAAACTCCTCCATCTGAAATCAGGTAACCAATACAGAAATTGATTTTATTACTAAGAGGCCAAGGGTGGAGGTAAGAGTTAGAAAAGTATAAGAAGACAGTGGACCTAAGGACATTTACATATTAATGTCATGACTGCATACAGCAAAGACTATAACACATCTACAAATAACAACTACCTACCAAACATCTATGAGCCAGGCCCTATGATAAGCATATTAACTCAGTCCTCCAAACAACCCTATGAAGTAAGTAGGGGAAGAGAAGATATCCACAAAAGTAGAGCCACTTTGAATGGACAAAAAATTTGGCAGTGGAGACCACATCAATCACAATGCAGACATATTCAAATAGAGTAGATGAGAAGAATTCATTAAAAGGACTATTTATAAAAAGTGTGGGCAGATTTAGAGACGCTCATAAAGGCTAATGCAGGATCCTGTGAGACTAGCAATAGCAGAGCTGCAATAGCAGAGGTTACTATGACCTGCAAAGAGTGTATAGAAGGCCTCCTGACAGAGATGTGACGTCCCTTAAAGAAACACAGTCACAGCGGGAGGGCTGGGAAAATAATTGCCCACACCGTCCTCTCCTCCCTTCCTCAGAATTTTTACTGCTGTTCCCCACTGACCGAACCCAAGGAGAGGCCATAAGGGAGTTTAGCTATGTAGTACAGTGACTCTGAAAAGTTAGCATGTGTCAGAATCACCAGGATGATCTGCTACAACACAGATGACTGGGCCCTACCTCATTTTGGGGTGGGACCTGAAAATGTGCATTTCCAGTAAGTCATCAAGTATTACTGATGCTGTTAGTCCAGGGGCCACACTTGGAAAACCACTGCTTTAAACTAAACAGATCAACCTCTCTGGGCAGAAAGCAGGGTAGAGAAAGCTGGAGAGTACAATTGGAAGATGTCCAACAGGAACAATAGAGATTGGTATGAGGACAATGGACTTATTTATCATCCAAACAGCTGCCTCTGACAGTTGTCTTTTATTTTGTTTTCTTTTTTTCCCCTTCTGTGAATAATAAAAGGTGTATTTTGTTGCCTTGGTGAGTGCAAGCAGAGAGAAACTTAAAGTATTTTCTACATAGCCCCTTAAAAAGCCCCCAAACTTCAGACTATGTCTAGTCTCTACTGCCTCTCACCAACCAGAATTGGTGCCTGCAAAGAAGATGTTGACAAACATAACAGGAAAGAGACTTGTCTTTTCCTTATACTACTATGGTCAAGAGCCTACCTATGGTACTCTCTGTACAGAAAAATTGACAGTGTCAATGCTAAATCTATAACAGATGCTTATGAATGTACTGACTCTACAAAAATTATCAAGTTTTTTAATCTGTGGGATCATCAATCAAGACTTGTAAGTAACTAAAATATAAGGTGAACTAGATAGTCTCTCAGATGTAATGCAGTTTGCTTTTACTGTGCTTTCATTAAAGGCTAACAATGAGATTATGCTAAAGATAATTGAATCATTCCTATCAAAACAGAAAAAGAATGTAAAACTAAAAACTAAAATTTTATCCTGCTCTGTATAATCAAAGTTGAGCATGTCAGATTAATCAATGACCTACTTTGGAAAACTTGGAGATGATGATTTAACCTGCTTTGATAGTGGAAAAGTTGTATCCATTTCCTGGCACAGATCTCAGAACACCTAACTTATATGACAAATGAAAAGATCTCAAGAAACATGCAAAGCCATAGTTGTCTTATTTAGACACCTGGATGTTTAACATTAGCTTTTAGTTGTCTACTTAATGTATGCAATATTTTTGTTTTTTCTGTGGGATTTTATTTAACTTTAGAAAGATATGTTTTGTTTCTGCTTTATCTGGGAGAAAAGTTGGTGTCAGAAATAGATCAGGTTAAAAACAATTATTCAAATTAGAATCCAAGCTGCTACATAACTGAAGTACAGAAGGTGGCAGATGTTAACCTGAAAATTCTCCATTTACTTAGATATAAGCAAATTTCCAAGGTTATCATTACCTTAGAATTTTAATTTCCAATTTACTAATCAACACAAAAAAGTATTCCACCCAGATTATTAAATTCTATTAACCTACTTAGTATTCGTAGTATTTGTCTATTAAATTGTATTTAACACTGTGTTCTTCAAATGTCAGATTATGATAAAAATGTATAAAATGGAAAAGAGATAAATTACCAATATTCACTAAAGAACACACTAACAAACAACAGAAATTAAGTCAGTCCAGAGATAAACATTGGAAGTCATTTTCCCCATTTCATTTGCCTGTTCCTTCCAAAAAACAGCTGCTTTGCTCTAATTCACAGAAACAGCAAAACCTTAGTTATTATTTGGGACATCGTAACCCTAAACATACCTGTATCTTCACAGTGAGATGGATGCCACAGAAAGATGGATGCTGCAAGACTAGTAATTAACCTAAACCATAATACTGGAATAACGGGGCTACCTCTGAGCAGTTATCTTTTTCCAAGAGGATTGATTCAGTGGATGACACATGAAATAAAAGCAAACACTCTAGGTAAAAGTGATTGCTAAGTGACTGGATAGTAATATCATAAAAAAAGAAAAAAGCCAGGCACAGTAGTGCCCACCTTTGTGTAATCCCAGCACTTGGGAGGCTGGGGTAGGAGTATCATGAGTTCAAGGCCATCCTGACCCACATAACAAGTCCTTTTCTTAAAAAGATAAATCAATACTACTTGCCATACAAATTTCAACTGGAGAAGGGCATAATGTGAAAAGTAAAAATACCCTCTTCAGTGCTATTCACATTTTCCAGTAGTTTTTCTTGTGAATTCTTCCAGGCATTTCCTACGTAAATTCAAAAATGTAAATATAAATGTCCTTTGTTTATAACACAAAGTATATCATATTCTAAATATTGATCTGTGAAAGTTTATTTTTAATGTATTTTAGTGATTTTGCTATAATGGTATATATGTATCTACCTTAAAAAATGTATTACCATATAGATTGTAGTTACAATTTAATTAACTGATCCCCTAATTGATGGACATTCGGGTTGTTTCATAGTTGCTTCTTATTAAAAACAACCTGCAATTAAAACAATACTGAGATATCATTTCTCTCCCTTCAGACTAGAATCCAAAAGTTTGAAAGCACACTCTAATTGTCAAGGCAGTGAGGAAATAGGCATTCTTCTTATATGTTGCTGGCAGTAATGTGAAATGATACAACACTATTTGGGCACCGGGACCTCATGCCTGTAATCCTAGCTACTTGGGAGGCTGAGATAGGGAGGATTGTGATTCAAGGCCATTTGGGGAACAAATTCATGAAACCCTCATCTCAACTAATAGTTGAGTGTGGTGGCATGTAGCTATGTGGGAGGCTAAGATGGGGAAGATCCAGGAAAACAGTTCATGAGACCCCATCTCAATGGAAAAAAGCTGGGCATGGTGATGCACACTTGTCATCCCAGCTACTGCAAGAAGTGCAAGATAGGAGGATTATGGTCCAGGCTACCCAGGGCAAAAAAGCGAGACCCTACTTCCAAAATAACCAAAAAGGGCTGGAGGTATAGCTCAAGCAGTAGGACACCTGCCTAGCAAAAACAAAGCCCAAGTTCAAATCCAAGTACCCACCGCAAAAAAATCATATAACAATGATGGAGAAGAATTGGCACTATGTAACAAAATTACATATACATATTTCCATTAATGTAGCAATTTCATTTTTAGAAATATATTAAAATATACTTGTAAAAATACTATCGTATATCAATGATCCACTGTTTAAGCAAGAGACTATAGACAACCTACTCTTACAAGTTTGGCAACAAATGGCTCTTAGCTGAAATCCTCTCTACAAATTGCTTTTGAATGAAAAGAGGCTGCCTTCACCAGGCATGGTGGTGCATGCCTATAATCCCAATATTTGGGAGGTGGTGGCAGGAGGAGCACAATCTTGGGGCCAGCCTGGACTACATAGCAAAAAGAAAAAAAAAGGCACCTCCCAATCCATACCCAATGACTGTTTCATTTGAGGTATAAAAACTCTGCCTTCTTGCCTCAAGGAAGAACAACTTGAAGGGCTTGTTCTCTTCATGGGATTGGTTGAGTTCTTCGGTGCAATTCCATTGCAGTTTACCTCTTTCCAATGCCTAATCCTATTTCCTTCACTCCTCCAAAAGTGTTGATCCAGAAAGTACTCACCAATAGCTTCCTGTATGTGTTCAAAATCTGTAACCCAACTGGCCCGAGTGGTCCAGTTGGGTTTAGTGGTCTAAAACAAGGTCTTAGAGCTGAATTATCAGCCAGCTGTACTGAATGAGGACCACCATCACTATTAGTAGACAGGACACTACAGAGCTTGACATGCTGTAGCAGTGTAGTTAAAACTTTTAGATGTGGTGAAATGGGATGGGACACCAGTGGAAAGGAAACATACTAGCCATTTGTAATACCATATGCTTTGGTGCAAGTACTAATTATAAGGACAGTGGAATCAAATATTTGTGACTGAGTACCATTAATGAACTGGAAAAAGATCATCAAAGGCTGAGCATAATTATCAATTTAAGGGGAAAAGCAAAATTGGAAACTCAGAGATCTTCCTTGGCAGCAGATCAAAAGATTCTTATCTCCTGTAGCCAGAGAATGGAAGAATCTCAGGACTGGGTTCAGTATTTAATTATAAGAGTGGCAGATTTCCACTAAAAAGGTGCATTCTCAATCTTGCAAAGTGTAATATGCCAAAGTCAGTCAGTCCCCTGGTAGGGGAAAGTGTCACAGTTAAAGCCCTGTTCGTGTATGGGGATATCTGCATTGACTCACTCAAAAATCTTGAAATCTTTGATCCCCATGAAGCCTCTGGGCCTATAGAAAAAGCCTACTTCTCTCTGTTAAGAACTAAGTTTCCACTCTATCACCCTTGCTTAGAGATAAGGCATATTCCTCTTCCTTTCTATTTTAACCTGCTTGTTATTGTTTGGATATGAAGTATACCCTCAAAAGGCTCATGGAGTAATCCTTTGGTGAATTCAGAGCTGAATAGGAAGTAGGGACTGCTTCAGGAAAGTATGTCACTGGGGGTGTGCCTGTAAAAGGTATATCTTGTCCCCAGCTCCTCCTCCTCTCCCTCTCCCTCTCCCTCATCCTCTCCCTCTCCCTTTCCCTCTCCCTCCTCCTCTCCCTCTCCCTCTCCCTCTCCCTCTCTCTCTGTCTGCTTCCATACCTTTCTGCCATGATGTTTTTGCCTTGCCACAGAACCAAAATAAACCCTTCCTAGTTTAAGTTGTTTTTCTTAGGCAGTTTGCCATAGCAGGTGAAAACTGACTTAACACACTTTCTTTCTTTCTTTATTTATTTTTCTTACCAAGCATACTGTATGTTTGTTTATATAATATTCTCTGTATCCCTCAGTAAGTTCCTGATGGGCCAGGATTTTATTAACTTTATTCATCGTGGTCTCTCAGCTTTAAAGAACATTTGCCTGGACAGAAATTAGTATCTGTCGAATGAGCCCTAAACTGGAAATGACCCAAAATGCTCATTAACAGATTACTAGATAAATAAAATGTGGTACATCCACACATTGGAACATTACTCGGTAGTATAAAGGGAAAAACTATTTTACTATATGAGACTTATATGAATAAGTCTCAAAATCATGATATGGAATCAAAGAAGTCAGACATAAAATATCAAATACTATATGATTCCATTCATAGAAAACATAAATGACAAGCAGCTTAGTGAAAGATAAGGATAAAGAAAGGCTAGAGAGGATACAGGACAGAGATAGAAGGGGGAGGAATTTCAAAGGAGCACATGATATTTGCAGAGGATGAGGGACATGTTCCATAGTCTAAGTGTGGTACTCATTTCACAGTAACATACAACTTGTCCAAACTCACCCAATTACATACTAGGAAGGCACTCTACCACCTAAGCCATGCCTCCAGCCCTTTTTTGCCTTAGTTACTTTTCAGCTAGGGTTTCACATTTTTGCCTGAGGCCAGCCTTAGACTGTGATCCTCTTACCTACACTTCTCATGTAGCTGGGACCACAGGCATGTACCAACAGGCCTAGCTTATTTGTTGAGGTGGGGTCTGCTAACATTTTTCTGGACTGATCTCGAATTGCAATCCTCCCAATCTCCATCTCCCTAGTAGCTGGGATTACAGGCCTAAATCACTGCGCCTGGACTCAAATTATATGCTTTAAACGAATGCAGCTTTTAATACATAAATTATTCCTTAGCTAGAGGCATAGCTCAGTGGTAGAGTGCTTGCCTAGCATGTGCAAGGCCCTGAGTTCAATGCCTGGAAGCCCCACAAATTATTCCTCAATATAGTTGAAAAGGAAAAAAATTATATTTGTTGAATCAACTTATCAGTGTGTTTATAGCATAAATAAAACTCTTTAAAAATTTTGGATTAAATTGTTCTTGAAATTTTAGTTACAAGATGCTGGGAAAGAGAATTTTCCTTTTCTTTATGCAAGCAGATTTTTAGAATGCTATTTCCCATGTAGGTAATGTTTAGACCTTTCTATAGATGTCCCAAAGAGATATGAAATAGGAGTTTTGAAATCAGTTTGTTCATACAAAAATATGAGTCCTCCACTCAAGCATAATTATAGAAAGGAGAGATATGCTTGAGTAGAGGTTTCATGTTATGATTGTTTTATAAATGCTCTTTAATAATTGATATAAAAATCACACTGAAGGGCTAGGTGCATGTCTCAAGTGATAAGCTACCTGTTTAGCAAGTGCAAGGTCCTGAGTTCAAACCCCAATACTGTAACAAAAAAAAACCCTATTAGTCATGAAAATAAGAATACTGAACACCTAAAATACATACTGTTTTACTGAAGTGCATTTCAGTACAGTAATTGACAGAAAACAGAAATTACACAAAAACCTAGAGACATGAATGACAATAATAAATTGCTTACAACTTCATGTTGCACAACCAGGAAAAAATGCTTTGATAAGTAATATCAATTACAATCTTTTACATTGAAAAAATGCAGTCTTTAAGTAATTCTGTACCCCCCTCCCCTTTTTCTTTCTCAGCTATAGCTTGCCCAGTGTTCTGAGATCATACCCTCTTCATTCTCCAGAGAATAACATGAAAGTGCCTGTTTGAAAATAAAATGAGGGGTTGAAACTCTATACTTTAGAAGAGAGAATCAGTTACCTGACACCCAATACCAATCCTTGCTGTGTTAAGAATGTCAGTGTTTCACATGCCCCACTCAGGAAGAGTTGCTTCAATACACGCTTCTGTGGCTTTATTCAGTTTGGTTCCACTTCGGGGAGTTTAATTTCATGCAAAGCTTTCAGATAGTGTTCTGCAGTGACAGGAGCAAATCTGGGTACTTCAAGCAGCAGTTGGAGTTCAGGAAAAATAAAAGCATCTTGGACTGCTAATGCTTAATGCAAACTTTGGCCTGGCCCCTGAGTTAGCTTTTAAGAACCAAGAAAGAAGCAGAACGTTCACAGTTCTGGAGATATTAATTTAAAATGTAAACATAATGGAATACAAGATGACCTGATTGCATTTGGGGCTTCCAATAAGGTCATAAAGGGAACCATCAGTGAGAAGTTGATGTCAGTGATTTAACTAAACTGAACTGATTTCATGAAAGGCTTAAGGATCAGTCTGACTGGGAAAAGAGAGGTAAAACACCTGTACTACTAGTCCACACATGAACAATGCACTTATTTTCAAACAAAGAGAAGATAATGCTCAAGCTTTGGAAGGGGAGATCTATTTTTCAGAGAAAGTATGGACACCTGAAAGAAACACAAGGGGCATTGTGTTTAGGAATGAAACATGTGATCTAGGGAAATGCCAGTTTATCCGAGTTTTGGCTGGGTTACTGCTTTGTTAAGAGAAGGGACATATTTTTGAAACAACTGTGATTAACTGAGGTTTAATGTGCCTTTCTGTAATTACCTATAATTTTAAAAGATTACATTGTAGCTTGTAAGCCTGGTTAAAGAACAAATCAGGTGATCTTTTAAAAAAAAATCACATGTATTTTAGTATTTATCCCCAAATACAGAGGAACTCTACATTTTCCTATTTACTAAGAGCAATCTTGTTGATTCCATGAGGTTTCTTTTTTGGCCTTTGGTTTCTTAGCACTTTTATATCAACATCAGCTATTTAATATTTCCCCAAATTCAAGTAATCATACTAGAGACTGAAAAAAATCACTTTACATTACTATGATTTCAAGTACAATAAATAAATTGTCATGATCTATCTTTAGAGAATCTTCTTGCTACATTTTTTCTTTAACTCAAAGGATAGAACCTGAGCAAATTTTTCTTATACATTGTAGAACTGAAAAATTCTATAGACACAAGAACTCTCTGGATGACAAACTAGCTTAAAGAATGAACATTGATTGTTAGTATGGCTTTTTGAGGGCATTTTCCTAGCCATGTGGGCCCAAACAAGTTCGATACCTTCTCTACCCCTATTATCTCCTTCTGTAAAAAAGGTGAACTCAATATCCTACAGGATTATTCTTAGCATTATTTTTTATAGCTCACATTTACAAAAATTTACCAATGCACTGACCAGTCTCACTGATGAACATTATTTCTTAGATTCTACTCTTTTCTTCTCCATTTGATTATTTTCTAACTAAACTGCATCATTTAGTAATTTCTCGGGAAGCATCTGCGGGGTTTCTTTCCAAATGATATTTTGGGCAATTATTGACTTTTAGGTAGAGTTTCCCTCAGTTCTTAGACACTATTATTTCATTGCTGTATTATGATGATGGTGACAAAAAAACTGTCAGCAGACTATCATTCATGAATAAACAATCCATCTTTTGTCTAAGACTGGAGGGAGATAATTGGAATTAAAGTAACTTTAAGATTCCAGTCTTATTTATCTAAAGGACAGACATATTGATTAACTCCATATTTGTTAATAAATTTATAAGCTTTAAGAAAACCATCAAGATTAACTATCAAAACAATACAGTGAGAGAAAGAATAAAATCCATTAGACCAAAGTGAAGTGAAAAGTAGTAAATATATCTTCAGATAGACAGAGATGCCAAAATTATTACTTTCTTATTTTTTTATATTAAAATTTTAAAATATATTTATTTTTATTTTTTATTGTCATATTATTGTTGTACTGGGGAGTAGATTGTGACATTCACAAAAGTTCTTATAATATATCATAGCAAAATTCACCTCCTCCATCATTCTCCTTTATCTCCCCACTCCCCTGTTCCTAGAATAATTTCAACAGGTCTCATTTTTCCATTTTCATACATGAGTACATTATATTTCTACTATATTTACCCTCCCAGACCCTTTCTTTATATATTCCCCCTCCCACTGGACCAACCCCAGACAGGGTCTGATTTATGTTCCAGTCCTCCATTTTGAAGAAAAAAAAGACATTTTTGTTTGTTTAAGATATCTATACACAGAGTTTCATTATGACATTCGGTATTTTATCCTGAATTGGTTTATCCCTTCCATTTTTCTCCCTTCTATCTTAGTCCTCTTCTTATGGTGAGTCAGGTTTAAAAATTCTATGTTTATTCTTATACAGAAAGTACATTAACCATATTCACCTTTTTAACTTCCTTCCTTTACTGTTTAGGTGTATGTTCACTGGCCAGTGGGATTTTTGCCTGTACCTGCATTGTGCTCAAGTCAATGTAAACCCCCTCCACTGCACTTCCTCACTCTTTTCCCCATCCTGTGTTGTTTAACAGTTTTCAGTGTGTTTCCTTGAGTCTGTTCCTACACAGATGTGATGTACTTCATTATTATTCTCTATCTTTCTTTCCTTCTTTTCCTCCTCTATCAGTCCCACTTCTGGATACATGCTCTCTCTATTATTTTTATGTATATGTAATATTGCTTGTATTTGTATTAGGCCTATATTCCACATATAAGAGAAAACATGCAGTCTTTGCATTTCTGAACCTGGCTAATGTCACTTAGAAAGAGACATTTAACAATGTATCACCAGCGCAATAATAATAAAAAAGAAAGAAAAAGAAAACACGTTTAAAGCCTGAGACGACAGAAAGTTTGGAAATAATTTTATAGAAAACGATCTACTAGGCAATCACTAATGAAATTAAAGGTTGGTGCAACTATACTAATTGTGGAGCGCTGAATTCAAAGATGGCCCTGGGATTCCCAATCCTGAGTACATAGGCATTTTGCCTAGATGTTCAGCCAAACACTGACCTAGGAGCTGCTGTGTATTAGTCAGACTTTCCATCACCTTGACAAAATACCAGACATAAGCCACTTAAGGGAAGGATAAATGTATTTGGGCCCATGGTTTCAGATGTTTCAGCTCATGATGGGGCAGAGAGCATGATGGAGCAGAGCAGCTAGGAAGCAGAGAGAGAGACACCAGGCTTTCTCCTTTTTCCCCTTTTATTACATCTGAGCCCCCAGCCTATGAGGGATGATGCTTTCCAAATTCAGGGTGGGTCTTCCTCACTTAAGTTTCTTCTCTGGAAATGCCTTCACACACACACACCCCGCGGTATGCTTTACTAATCTCCTAGGTACTTCTCAAACGAATCAAGATAATAATTAAGATTAACCATTCATACTGTAAGGAAGTTTTGTAGATATCCTAAATTCCCTGACCTTAGATAAGGAGATTATCCACGTAAACCTCACTTAATAACACAAGCTATTTAAATCTGGCTTGTTATTGACAATGATGGCTATAGTGGTAGGGTTGTTTTGTTTTGTTTTTGGAAGTACTGGGGTTTGAACTCAGGCTCTCTAAAATCTGGTTTTAGAAGTAGGGACAGAAGTAGTAGAGTACCTGCCTAGCATATTCAAGGCCCTGGGTTCAATTCTGAGCATGAAAAAGAAGGAGGATAAGGACAGAAGAAGCCAAAAATTCAAAGCATGAGGGGGATTTGTTGTATAAAAGTTCTCTATTACTGGCTTTGAAGTGGAGAGGACCACATAGCAAGGAATGAATGTAGCCTCTAGGAGTTGAGAATAAGGAACTTAATCACATAACCACAAGGAACTGAATTCTACCACAACCACATGTACTTTGAAGACCTGGAGCTCTAGATAAGAACACAACCTAGCCAACACCTGAATTTTTAACTGTATGAGACCCCTAGTAGAGGAACAAACAAAGAGAATGTGGCCTATAGTTAAGAAAAAACAAAACAGTCAATATGGATCAACTCTGAGATGGTCCAGATGTTAATTTAGCAAAGACTTGCAGAAGATATTATAAGTATAGTCAGTGATCTAAAAGAATATTCAGTAAAAATATGGTTTAAGGAACTTGATAGGCACTTGTTAAAGCAAGTATCAGCAAAGAAACACACTATAAATAATAAAATCAATTGGATTATGTGAAAGGTTCTTACATACGACACCAAAGAATGAGCAACAAAAGCAAAATAGATAAATTGAACATCATCAAAGTCAAACTTTTGTGCTTTAAAAGACACTATTAAGAAAGTAAAGGGTGGTAGGTATGTAGCTCAGTGGTAGATGACTTACCTGCCTAGCATGAGTGGGGCCCTGGGTTGATGCCAGCAGTGCAAACAACAAAAAAAGAAAGAAAAGAAAGTGAAAGACAATCCACAGAATGTGGGATTATATTATTTGCAAATCATATATCTGATAAGGACTTATATCTAGCATATATAGAGAATGCATAACTCAGCAATAAAAAGACAAATATCCTAATTAAAAATGGGTAAAACATCTGAGTGGACTACTCTAAAGATGATATACAAATGGCCAACACATATATGAAAAGGAACTCATTGGCCATTAGGGAAATGCAAATTAAAACTACCACAAGATGCTACTTTACACCTAATAGGATGCCAAAACTCAAAAAGTCAGATAAGGTCATTCTTTTTCTCTTGCTCTAGAGATGACCCACTTTCAGTCTATTCAAAGTATTGTCCTTTCCTAATAAACTTTGCTATCACTTTCACTACAAAAAAAAAATCAGATAATAAGGTTGATGAAGATTTGCAGAAATCAGAACCCTCATATACTGCTGCTGGAAATGTAAAATGGGAGACACTTTAAAAAAACAGTTTGGCAGTCCCTCAATTAGTTCAACACAAAGCTACCATATGACCTAGTACAGCAGACTCTTGGTAGCCACGAATATATGGTTCCAAGGAGACCACCACTGAATGCTCAGGATGCACAATTTAAACATAACTGATAATAACACAGGACAAGTTCGGTTGATATAGAGACTCTCTCTCTCTCTCTCTCTCTCTCTCTCTCTCTCTCTCTCTCTCTCTCTCTCTTATGTGTGTATATATATATATATATATATATATATATATATATATATATAGTTACATATAGCTATATATAGTCATATATATATAACTGTGTAATGTACATACTGGAATTTTTTTTGATCATGCCTAATGGAAACTATATGCAATAAATCCACAAATAAAGTGCAATTCCACTCCAAGCTAGCTACTCCAGAAAAACGAAAATTTGTGTTCACACAAAAACTTGTACACAAATGTTTATAGCAACATTGTTCACAATAGTTAAAGGTAGAAACAATTCAGTGTCCATCAACAGACAAATGGATAAACAAAATGTGGTATATTTATATAATAGAATATTATTTGGCAATATAAAATAATGACATTCTGATACATACTACAATATGAATAAATCCTGAAAATATTTCCCTGGGAAAAAAGTACTGACACAAAATACCACATATCATATGCTTCCATTTGAATGAAATGTCCAAAATAGGTAAATCTACAGATCTGAAAAGTAAATTAGTGGTCATCTAGGGCTTGGTGGGATGGGGGAAGATTAGGGGTGAATAACTGAAGGATACATTGTTTGTTTGTTTTTAGTGCTAGGGATCAAACCAGAGACTCACACATCGAGGAAAGTGAACTACAACTGAGCCATATCCCTAGCTTAGGATTTCTTTTTGAGGTGATAAAAATGTTCTAAAAATTAATGTGGAGGGGGTTGCACATATCTCTTTGTATACTAAGCACCCACTGAATTGTATACTTTAAAAGGGTAAATTGTACATATGGGTTATTTCCCATAAAGCTATTATTTTTTTAAACTATGAATTAAACTAAAAACTACACAATAACTAAAATTAAAAATTCAGTGAATAAGCATAGTTGCATTTAGAGATGGTAACTCAATCTGTGAATGTAATCGCAAATCAATAGAAATTATACATTGTAAAGAACAGAAAAATACAGACGCAAAGGGGTTGAAAGTAAAAGAATAGGAAAATATGTACCATGAAAGTAGAAAGTATAAGAAAGCTGGTATGGATATATTAATACTATACAAATTAAGACTCAAAGAATATTACAGGCTGGGCATGGTGGCTCATTCTTATAATCCCAGGTACTTGAGAGGAGGAGATTGAGAGAATCACAGTTCAAGGCCAGTCCAGGCAAAAACTTTAGCTAGACCCAATCTCAACAAATGATGGTACATGCCTGTCATCCCAGCTGAGCAAGAGGTATAAATAGGAGGATCACAGTCCATGCT
The DNA here is from genome assembly GCF_047511655.1 of Castor canadensis. Lineage (NCBI taxonomy): Eukaryota > Metazoa > Chordata > Mammalia > Rodentia > Castoridae > Castor > Castor canadensis. The sequence continues at coordinate 51,996,551 of NC_133389.1, forward strand.
GACCCAGGCAGATATTCAAGACCCTATTCAAAAAACAACAGAAGCAGAAAGGACTGGAAGCATTGCTCCAATGGCAGAGCACGTGCCTAGCAAGCGGGAGGCCCTGAGTTCAAGCCCCAGTACTGCCAAAAGAAAAGAATATTGCAAAGGATAAAGCATGAAATTTCATATGATAAAAAAGGAACAACTCATCAGAAGGACCTAATAATCTAAATACATATGTGCCTAATAAGAGCTTCAAATTCATTAAGCTAAAATTTACAGAAATAAAGGAAGAAATACTGAGATCCATATGTAATGTCAGAGATTGCAATAACAGTTAGTAACTGGTAAGACAAGTAGATGAAAAAAATCTTTAAGATACAGATGATCGACCACCTTGACCTAATTCATATTTTAAAGTAATCTAGCCAATAATTCCAGAATTCTCATTTTATTCCAGAATATTCACTGTATTCAAGTATATATGGAAGCAACAAATTCTCAAATTTCAAAAGCTGATGATTACATACAAAGAAATTAAATTATAAATTAGTTACAAAATCCAGAAAATGCACAAATATCAGAAAATTAAATAACACAATTCTATTTCTACTTCATACTGGGGTCAAAGGAAACACAAGAGGAATTATAAAGTATTTCTGGGGTGTCCTGCCCTTGCTCCTCTGCTGCCTTTCTATGGCCAGGAAAGGAGTGGAGATAAGTCTCATAAGGGTCTAATCTAAACTTGGTCTCTTGCATTTTTTTAATACAAAATATCCCAGATAGTGCAGAAAATTCTTATTTATCTGTCATTCGGCCTCTCTCAAGAGACACATCTTAATAACTACAGTTACTTATAACCAGGAAATCTTAAAACTAGGTAATTGACATTGTCAATTTCTGTGTGGTTTTATTGTATGTATACATTTGCAGAACTAACACCAAAATTAAAATATAGAAGTATCACTACAAACATCTCCTTGTGCTACCCCTTTCTAGTTTGTTCTCCATCTCTATAATTTTGCCATTTCCAGAATGTTATATAAATGAAATTACAGAGCATGTGACCTTTTGAGACTAGTACTGCTGTGGTCTGGATATGGTTTGAGTGTGTTCCCCCAAGAGCTCATGGTTTGAAACTTAATTAATTGTGAATTATTAAGAGGACAGAAAGTTTTGGTGTTTATAGGTAAGACTTTGGAGCAGTTATTAGGATTAGGTAAGGTCATCAAGATGGAACCTCCATGATTGAATGCTGGTGGCTTTATAAAAAGAGAAGGTCAGATCTGTTGAAGAAAGGGGTGCTCTGAGCGCACAGTGTTTCCACTGCTTATAGCAGGATCCAGATTGGGATAGACTCTAGCCAGCCCCGGAACCTGGCCTCACAAAGAGCTCCACAGTCTAGGCAGCACCTGGGGTTCCCTCAGCACATTAAAGCTGCTCTGTTTCTTCCATCTGAGCTGATCAATTTTCCCAGCTGCCTGCCTCTAGGGAGCCTTTTAGGTCCTGGCTCAGTTTGAAATCTGCAAAATTCCTGAAGCCTGTCAAACTCTCCTGCATAAACTACAGACAGGTGAAGCCTCAACTCTGAGAGGCACAGACAGCAAACATATGCCTGATGCAATATAAGCCTTCCCAAGAGAAGGCTTTCTTTAAAAAAAAAAAAAAAGAGAGAGAGAAAGAAGAGACACACATGCAAGGTCCTGCTCCCTGTCTCTTGCCTTGTGATGCCCTATGCCTCCTCAAGACTTTGCCAGCAGAGAAACCACTCTTATCAAAGTATGAGAGATCTACTTTCTCTGCATCCTTGCCAGCTCTTGATGGTGTCATAATTTTTAATTTTTAGCTATTATAATAAGTATGTTAGGAATAGCTCATTGTGGTCTTAATTTGCATTTCACTAATGGCACTTATTTGCAGTTACCTAGCATCTTTAGTGAAAGTTAAAGTGCCAAGGTTGCCTTACAATAAAAGCTTACAGAATGGGAGATATTGTGGGCATCATTTTTAGAAAACACAGTGCCACTCAAGCTACTTAGAAAAGGTAGATCTTAAACTTGGCAGGATTTGGATAGGCAAGTAGCAAGAAAAGGCATTTTGAGTGTATACTGCTGTATGCATTCTGTCACTGAGAAGTTTAAAAGAATGAGCATTTTTATTTAGTCAAAAGTATAAAGTTAGAATAAAAGATTTGCAGGTGTGGTGAACAGGCCACTCCAGTTTCACATAGTAAAACCTCTTCAAAAGATCCTTTATTCATCTCTTCCCCTGAAATTCACCCCTCTGACAACTGTCCATATCTGTTTCACTGTCACTTTCTTCTCTTCTCTGCTGTCCTATACATCAATCTGTCTCTCTTTACTTTATTTAAACAACAAAATGATACCTCCTTTACTTCTCCCAACCTCTTTCATCATCAGTTCAGATAAAATAAAAGGATTATATTGTGACTGTTCATCTTATGAATGCTAGGGAAAGACGTATGTTCTATATGATATGCAAAGTAACCTGAGGGAGAAGCAAGAGTCTTCAAATAGAAAAGGAAAAGTAGGCCCCAATTTTTCAGTGGGTTGCAGTACATAGCAGTGTATTCCTTTCTATGTGTTCAATTAAGTGCACTTATGGATTACTAAATTAATTTTCACACAGATGCTTTAAGACAAAGAAAAAGAAAATTGAAGATAATACAATGCAAGCACAATAGCAAAAAAAAAACAAGAAAACAGCACACTCTCTTCTTATCAGTTGCATCTTCATTTGAAAACAGTAATATAATCAAATCTGAAAGAAGCTGACAATAATTTGAAATTATTTTTTAAACTATTTGAAATTATTGCCATTATTAGTAACAATAAACTTCATTATACACCAATACGTTAGCTAGCAGTAGAGATACATGTATATAATATGAGTAAATAACCAGTGAGCTAAAGTACTGACAGGGTTGTTCTCTCTCCCTTTCTCACTATACCATACCCCCTGGTTAGATTACTCTTGTGAAAGTCAGGCTGCTGGCTTGAGCTTCTACCCAGATCTCCTGAGTTCCTAAAGCTCTCCGTTCCCTCTTTCCCAATGTACAGGGCACTGAGGTACCAACTAAATGATTTGATCTTGTTTTTCTTTGCCTCAATTCTAGACAGATTTCCTGAGTTTGCATCTTACAATTGCTCCCTCCTGTAAGCCTCCAAAGCTAAAACCAGATCCAATCATCTAGATTGAATATGCTCCATTACATGGATATGATGAGGACCTGGCAATCCTCTTCCTCATACATAGGACAGACCCTGGCAAACGCGGGGCTGAGTCAGATTGAGAACAGGACAGAGAATGCCAATATCTACACTTCTGAGTCTTTTTACAATACTTTGATCTAGGTATAAAGCTCTTAAAAATCCAAAATTAAGAATAAAAGGTAATTTTTAAAATAGCATAGCATTTAATGGAAATGTCAAGAACTAACTAGTACCAACTGTCTTCCCAATATAAAGATACATTTACAGTAATGTACAGTTTAATTTGCAAATAAAATCACATATATTTATGGAGTGCAACATGATGTTTTGAAATATGTATACATTGTGGAATGGCTAAATCAAACAATTTAACATATGCATTACCTCACACACAATTTTTTAGTTGTGAAAACTTAAAACCTACTCTTAGCAATTTTCAAGTACGTAATACATTGTTACTAATTATGGTCACCATGGTGTATAATAGATCTCTTGAACTTATTCCTCCATACAGCTGAAATTTTGTCTGCTTTTATGAACATCTTTCTGGCCACACCCAGTCCCCTACCATAGCTCTTTTTGAGTCCTATACTCTTTTGGTCTACAAGTTCCTTCAAGACAGGGACCATGCCCCATGCAACTTTGTTCACCCAAACCTGCATTGGAAATAATGATTACTATTATTTTAAATTACTGCTCCTATTTACTAAGCATTGACTACTGATGAAGAAACTAAGCTCAGAAGTCCAGTAACTTAATAGTACAATTAGTATATGGTTGAACTACCTACTATAAGAACGGAGACCATTCTAATTTTGAAACCAAAACTCTTAACAGCTATAGTATAACTTTGAGGGGAAAAGAGGTGAAAGGGTAGGGAAGGAAATGTGAAAGCTTGCCACCTCTTTCCAAGCCAGAAGCTATAGCATGTTGCTGCTTAGAAAATGTGACCTCCAGCCATGTCTTCAGCTAATGATGATTTCTCTGACATTAAAGACTCTGTCATGACCTCACAGACATAGGAAATCTCTAACATGTGTCACAGAAAAAAATATGCTATTAAGCTATTAAGTAAGAGAAAGAAATATGAAATACTGACTTTTGTAAAAGTGGCTGAGGTTACTTTTTCTTGATAAGCCTAGTTATTATTGCTGTCATGTAAAATAAAGATATTTGTGAATTCATATCTGTTAATTTGACACAAAGTAACAATTAAAAGGAAAAAGCTATGGATGGAAAAAAATCACAGCTTACAGCAGTACACAGAACCAAAGAGTGATGCAATTTTCACTGCATGTCTCCTCAAGCTGAAGAAATCATTAGCACCTATATAACACTTGGGTAATTTTAAACAAAGCAAGTTGCAATATTTAACCACAAGTTCATCTGCTTTGTAGTTCTAAGACTTCATATCAGAAGTTTAAGTACACCAATTACTTCAGCATTAAATATACATATAAAATACCCTTTTCAAGTTCTTTCTAAGTCTTGATCAATCATAAAATTTTCTAAGTAATAAATTCTCAAGGATATATTCTACTCTAGATGTTAGTTTTAGTCATTAAAATGGGAAAATATATCATAGTGCTCTTCTTTTCAATTCCAAATACATTTTAATTTACACTGAAAATCATGCTTCTATATTTGAATTGGTTAGGACAGAATGTAGACCATGAGAGCACAAACATCAGAAGCCACAGAAACAAAGGAAGTGGTACAGCTACTCTTCATGGTACAAGAAAAAAAAACTTGTTTCCCTGATGACGAGAAAAGGAAAAAAAGTCCATAGGAAAGTTTAAAATGGAAGAACTTTTGGACGAAGGGTCAAAGGAATTTTTTTCAGGAGTGTCTGAAAGTATCTCTAGCAGCCAACATTGATTATATCACTGTGATATTAAACCTCTAAATTTTCAAGAAAGTCTACAACATTGGAAGCAAGAACTCAGAGCCAGAGTGACCATGAGAACATCACCTTGGCAGTCCTCATCCTCTGATCTCATTGCCCCCTCCACTAAAAATCTGTAGGAATCTTGTAGAAACTGCCAGAGTTCTACTGAGTATAGCTCATGTCAATATTATCTAAATCTGAAAGTACTATAATATTTTAGCTGACATCTGAATCTGCAAGAAGAGAAAATAGGAATAATGAGGCTATTTCCTAGTTCTGATTTCTCATTTGCTCAGACTGACTCTGCTTTTGAAATATCTACATCCTTATATTCCTCTCAAGGATTCCTTTGTAACCTCAAAATAAGTCCTTGCCTTTTTTGGTTTAAAGTAGCTCAGTTTAGTTTCATTTGTGACTAAATGAATTTTACGTTTCATATAATATGCACACATAAAAAAAGGGAAAAAATAATCATCAGGCCTGGGGGCGTGGCTCACATGGTAGAATGCCTGCCTAGTAAACTGGAGGCCCTGAGTTTATACCCCAGTACAGCCAAAATGAATAAATAGCAGCAAACCAGGTAGATAGTAATTAGAAGTTTTAATCACACTGCTATTCCAGGAAAGACTTTGATACCACAAAAGTACAATGTGTTACTCATTACAGTGAGTAATACTACTGCCTCATTTTCCAAACAGAATACTTCACACAATATTAGGTAGAGGTTAATAAGTATTCTATTTAAAAAAAAAAGTGTTCTGAAGTCAAATACATCTGGGAAATACTAATACAAAATAAATGGCTTCTAAGAGTAAGGGAGATTTTTTTTGAAGGGAAGATAAATATAAAACCCCTTCTTTCCAGCGAGTGGCAGAAAAGAGAAAGTAGATTATTAAAGACAATTTTAAAGATAATTATCTCCTTAACAATAAGTATAAATAAAAGTAGTCAAAAATAAATATAATATCAATTTGAAGAAAAAAACATGGTCATATCTAAGGCACTATCATGTAATAATTCAATACATGAATTCTACAGTGAGATTCTAATCTTCTGTAACTATTTCTTCCTCTCCAAATAATACCTATCTCATAATGTTCTGTGAGAATTGACTTACTATACAAAAAGTATGTAGAAGTGGCAAATATCTGAAATATAAATTGTTATAAAGAACCTGGCCTAAAGTCCATGACTTCCAAGAGAAACTCAGAACCTTGTAGATTTTATGTGTCATATCAGCTTAAAGAAAGTGACCGGTTCAGAATGAACCAACTTGGGACACCAAAGAGGACTGAAGTGACACTTCAGGAGGCCAAAAAGTCAAGGACTCTGATCGGAACTGAGAGGATTTTACAACACACTACTGAAGAATTCAGTAGTTAACCCCAGAGCCACAATTTAGTCACAGCTTTATATTATTTCCATTTTTACATGTAATCAATTCTATTAAGCTCTTATTTATATACCATTTACATGGTATTATGGAGATATTGTAGCTTGAGGCAACTTATATTTACATGGTTATCATATCTCAAATTGACAGGGCCTAAATTCTCTCATTTAACATAACTTATGTGAATCTTAGCTAACTTATTTTTCTTAGCTAAGGTAATTACCTGTATCTTCACTTCAGGTATTATCTGACCACTAACATACAATTTCTAAACCGATAAATATAATGCTTACCAGAATTATCTCAAATAGACCACTGCTCTTGGAGGTACTGAGAACTAGTGTCAAACAAAAACAAATCCCCCCTAGATCTCAAAACATGATGTAATTATGCATAGAAAAATAATCTACTGGGCTTTCCTTAATTTGACATTTTGTATAGGCAAAGTAAAACTCAAAATAATAGAATATTTTATATATTTTAAAAATTTGAAACAAAATCATTGTAATCAGAAATTCTCCATTAAAAGATGATTTTGTTTTACTTTATTTATTTTTTTTGAGGCAAGTTCTAGTTATGTAGCCTAGGCTGGCCTGGAACTTGCAATACTTTTGTCTCAGCCTCCCAAATGCTAGAATTATAGGTATGCACCACCACTCCCAGCAACAGAAGTATTTTGTAGAAGTTAAACTGAGTTTATCTAAAACCATAAATGTTACAGCTACTACATTATATTTGCTTACAATTCTCCTTGAGTAGGAGAATTTATTCCCCCTCAAAATTATTTAATCACATCACTGAGATATAAGATCTATCAGTAGAGAGATTCCAAGATGGCGGATAGAGGAAGGCAGCAGAAAGCGAGCCTCCTATAGTGAAATCTTGAAGAGACGCTGGAGACACACTTTGCAGGCATAATCACTGAGAAGAGGCATAACGCTGACCCCTCCACACCTCCAGCCGGTGCAGAGAATCTCCACTTCACGTTAAATGGAGAAAACAGGAGGGCCCCTGGGCTGCCAGTCGCCGGTGCCCAGACAGCTTGGGAAGACGCGGACCAGGTGAGCTTCGCAGTACGCGGTACTCCCACAGACAAGCCTGGGCCAGAGCAGCATAGCCCCCTGGACAGACCAACCTCCAAACAGGGAAAAAAGAGAAACTGAGTAATAAGCAATAAGAGCAATAAAGACATGCAGGAAAGAGGGTGGGGCACACTAGGCACCAAAGATTGGGGGAAGGGACTCCTTCCCAGAACTGTAAATAAACAAGCTGGCCAGGCCGGAGAGCCTCTGGTGGGAGCGGGGGAGCATGCCCAGCAACCAGGAGCGGGAAAGGTTGTGAGAGATGCAGAGGAAGGAAAACTCCACAGGAGAGGAGGGAAGACCCACTTCCCACGTGAACTGTAAACAAACATGGTGGCTGGCAGGAGCAGCAGCATTGCTCAGTAATCAGGAGCAGGAAAGCTTGTGAAAGTGGTGGTGGGAGGAAAACTGCACAGGAGAAGGGGGAAGACCCACCTCCCACATGAACTGTAAATAAACACGCAGGCCTGACAACGCGGGTGCAGTGTCACCTTTCCCAGTGTGCTTGGAAAGGGAAAAGCATGTAGCAGAGACTCACGCACAGGAGAACTCTGAGTAAACAAAGCCTGCAGGGTCAGGTGAGTGCTAAGCTCACCCCTGAGATCTGCATAAAAAAACGCCTCCAGCAACAGCAGGCTGACAGCAGCAGGCAGGCAAGCCACAGCCACAGATACCATTCTCAGAACAGTCTCCAGACTCTGTTTTTTTCTTTGTCTCCCTACCTTTGACAAGTAACATACAAAGGTAAACCCATCAAAATCACAGCAGACTTCTCAACAGAAATATTAAAAGCAAGAAGAGCGTGAGGTGAGATCTTCCAGGCACTGACTGAAAATAACTGCAACCCCAGGATACTCTACCCAGCAAAACTATCATTCAAAATAGATGGAGCAATAAAACTCTTCCATGATAAGCAGAAACTAAAACAATATGTGACCACAAAGCCACCACTACAAAGGATTCTTCAAGGGATTCTGCACACAGAAAGTGAAACCCAACTTAACCATGAAATGACAGGCAGCACCAAAACACAGGAAAAGAAAAAGCAACACAGTAGAGAGTAACCTCAACTTAGGTACACACAATCAAACCTTCAAACAACTAATACAACTAAATGACAGGAATCACCACATACCTATCAGTACTAACGCTTAATATTAACGGACATAATTCACCCATCAAAAGGCACCACTTGATGAAATGGATTAAAAAGGAAGATCCAACAATTGTTGCTTACAGGAGACCCATCTCACCGACAGAAATAAGCATAGGCTAAGGTTGAAAGGTTAGAAGAAGATTTACCAAGCCAATGGCCCCCAAAAACAGGCAGGAGTAGCAATACTTATCTCTGACAAAGTAGACTTCAAACCTACATTGATCAAACGAGATAAAGAAGGACATTCCATACTAATAAAAGGGGAAATAGACCAAAAGGAAATAATAATTATCAACCTGTATGCACCCAATGTCAACACACCCAATTTCATCAAACATACCCTCAAAGACCTAAAAGCATACATAAACACCAACATAGTGGTTGTGGGAGACTATAACACCCCATTATCGTGAAGAGATAGGTCATCCAAACAAAAAATCAATAAAGAAATCCAAGATCTAAAATACACACTAGATCAAATTGACCTAGTTGATGTCTACAGAACATTTCATCCAACTTCTACACAATATACATTCTTCTCAGCAGCCCATGGAACCTTCTCCAAAACAGATCATATCCTAGGGCACAAAGCAAGCCTCAGCAAAAATAAGAAAGTAGAAATTATACCGTGCATACTATCTGATTGCAATGCAGTAAAAGTGGAACTCAACAACAAAAGTAAAGACAAAAAACATGCAAACAGCTGGAAACTAAATAACTCATTACTTAATGAAGAATGGATCATCGATGAAATAAAAGACGAAATTAAAAAGTTCCTGGAAGTCAATGAAAATGAAAACACAACCTTCCGGAACCTATGGGACACAGCTAAAGCAGTCCTGAGAGGAAAGTTTATAGCCATGAGTGCATATATTAAAAAGACTGAAAGATCCCAAATCAATGACCTAATGATATATCTCAAACTCCTAGAAAAACAAGAACAAGCAAATCCCAAAACAAATAGAAGGAGAGAAATAATAAAAATAAGAGCTGAAATCAATGAAATAGAAAACAAAAAAACCATACAAAGAATTAATGAAACAAAAAGTTGGTTCTTTGAAAAAAATTAACAAGATCGATAGACCCCTGGCAAACCTGACTAAAATGAGGAGAGAAAAAACCTAAATTAGTAGAATCAGGAATGCAAAAGGGGAGATAACAACAAACACCATGGAAGTCCAGGAAATCATTAGAGACTACTTTGAGAACCTATATTCAAATAAATTTGAAAATCTTAAGATTTCTAGATAAATATGACCATCCAAAACTGAACCAAGAGGAAATTAATCACCTGAATAGATCTATAACACAAAATGAAATTGAAGCAGCAATCAAGAGTCTCCCCAAAAGACCCACTTCCCACGTGAACTGTAAATAAACACGCAGGCCTGACAACGCGGGGCAGTGTCGCCTTTCCCAGTGCTTGGAAAGGGAAAAGCCTGTAGCAGAGGCCCTCCTCCCCCGCACAGGAGAACTCTGAGCAAACAAACCCTGTGGGACCAGGTGAGTGCTAAGCTCACCCCAGAGATCTGCATAAATAACGCCGCCAGCTACAGGCTGAGAGCAGCAGGCAGGCAAGCCACAGTTGCAGATACCACTCTCAGAACTGCCTCCAGACGCTTTTTTTTTCTTTTTCTCCCTACCTTTGATGAGAGAACAACCGAATTACACCTGCAAGCCGAAAAACTTACTGAAACTGTATTGCATTTGAACTGGGGACACTTGGTGGGGCTTTTTTTTTTTTTCTTCTCTGTGTGTGTGAGTGTAGTTTTGTTCTACTTTATGCATCCCCTTTGATGAGACAACTACACAACAACATCTGAGGCACCAACTCCAGGACTGGAGATTGAGACGGACATCCAAATTATTAAGACTGAAATTGCATTGCATATAAAATTGGAAGTTTTTTGGTTTTTTGGTTTTTTTTGTTTTTTTTAATTTTCTATTTTCCATTTTATTTTAATTCATTTTTATAAATAGATATTACTTTCATATACTTATTTTTTATTTTTTTATCTTTGATTTTCAATCCTCTCTCTGTCACTCTATTGTCTGTTCAGCTTACTGTCGATTAGTACACTAACACTCCCTGTTTATACCTTTGAAACTCTCTTGTCTGATACCTTGTTCTGCTTTCTCCCTCTTTTCTGTATATTTGTTTTCCCCTTTTCTTTAACTTCTTGCTTTCCATCTCAGCTCACTCTTCCATTCTCAATATTACCATTGTTATTATTACAAGCTAGAAAATACTTAATTACACACAGTACAGGGACAGTAACAACACCAAGGACAATGACAGGAAGACAGAAAAAACAAGGAAACCAGTTTCCCCACAGCAAAAAATTAGTACAGGAACCAGAGGGGAATGAAGAGAACAGAAACTCAGAGCCAGACTCCAACAAAATGAAGATAAACTATGCCAAAGAACCCAAAGAAGCCCACAAGAATAATTTAAAAGAAGACATACTACAAGTACTCAATGAGAATTTTATAGAGATGATACTGGATAGGGTCAACCAAAATGTACAGGAGACACTCAAGAAATTCCAAGACAATAAAAATAGAGAATTTGAAAAAGCAAAAGAAGAAATAAAGGAAACCATAGAAGCACTGTATAAACACCAAAGTGAAAGAGAGAACACAATGAATAAATGGATAAATGAACTCAGGACAAAAATAGACAACAATAAAGAAGAAAACAGCCAGGATATGGAAAACCTCAGAAAAAAGAACGAAACAGAACTGCAAAACAAAACGGAAGGCCAATCCAGCAGAATAGAACAAACAGAAGACAGAATCACAGAACTTGAAGATGAAATGGTAATTAAAGGAAAAACTGAAGAACTACTAATTAACAACTCAAGACCTGTGAAAAGAAAATGCAAGAACTCACCGACTCCATCAAAAGACCAAACTTGAGAATCATGGGCATCGAAGAAGGAGAAGAGGTGCAAGCGAAGGGAATGCGTAATATATTCAACAAAATAATAACGGAAAATTTCCCAAATCTAGAGAAAGATATTCCCATACAGATGCAAGAGGCCTCCAGGACACCAAACAGACCAGATCAAAATAGAACTACTCCACGACATATCATCATTAAAACAACAAGTTCAGAAACTAAGGAAAGAATATTGAAGGCTGCAAGAGAGAAAAAACAAGTAACATACAAAGGTAAACCCATCAAAATCACAGCAGACTTCTCAACAGAAACATTAAAAGCAAGAAGAGCGTGGGGTGAGATCTTCCGGGCACTGAATGAAAATAACTTCAACCCCAGGATACTCTACCCAGCAAAGCTATCATTCAAAATAGATGGAGCAATAAAAGTCTTCCATGATAAGCAGAAACTAAAACAATATGTGACCACAAAGCCACCATTACAAAAGATTCTGCAAGGGATCCTGCACACAGAAAGTGACACCCAACTTAACCATGAAAAGGCAGGCAGCACCAAACCACAGGATAAGAAAAAGCAAGACAGTAGAGAGTAACATCAAGTTAGGTACACACAATCAAACCTTCAAACAACTAAGATAACTAAATGGCAGGAATCACCACATACCTATCAGTACTAACACTTAATGTTAATGGACTTAATTCACCCATCAAAAGACACCGTTTGACAAAATGGATTAAAAAAGAAGATCCAACAATTTGTTGCTTACAGGAGACTCATCTCACCGACAGAAATAAGCATATGCTTAGGATGAAAGGCTGGAAGAAGATTTACCAAGCCAATGGCCCCCGAAAACAAGCAGAAGTAGCAATACTTATCTCTGACAAAGTAGACTTCAAACCTACATTGATCAAACGAGATAAAGAAGGACATTCCATACTAATAAAAGGGGAAATAGACCAAAAGGAAATAATAATCATCAATCTGTACGCACCCAATGTCAACGCACCCAATTTCATCAAACATACCCTGAAAGACCTAAAAGCATATATAAACGCCAACACAGTGGTTGTGGGAGACTTTAACACTCCATTATCATCAATAGATAGGTCATCCAAACAAAAACTCAATAAAGAAATCCAAGATCTAAAATATGCAATAGATCAAGTGGACCTAGTAGATGTCTACAGAACATTTCATCCAACCTCTACACAATATACATTCTTCTCAGCAGCCCATGGAACCTTCTCCAAAACAGATCATATCCTAGGGCACAAAGCAAGCCTCAGCAAATATAAGAAAATAGAAATAATACCATGCATACTATCTGACCACAATGCAGTAAAAGTAGAACTCAACAACAAAAGTAAAGACAAAAAACATGCAAACAGCTGGAAACTAAATAACTCATTACTTAATGAAGAATGGATCATCGATGAAATAAAAGACGAAATTAAAAAGTTCCTGGAAGTCAATGAAAATGAAAACACAACCTACCAGAACCTATGGGACACAGCTAAGGCAGTCTTGAGAGGAAAGTTTATAGCCATGAGTGCATATATTAAAAAGATTGAAAGATCCCAAATCAATGACCTAATGATACATCTAAAACTCCTAGAAAAACAAGAACAAGCAAATCCCAAAACAAATACAAGGAGAGAAATAATAAAAATAAGAGCTGAAATCAACGAAATAGAAACCAAAAAAACCATACAAAGAATTAATGAAACAAAAAGTTGGTTCTTTGAAAAAATAAACAAGATCGATATACCCCTGGCAAACCTGACTAAAATGAGGAGAGAAAAAACCCAAATTAGTAGAATCAGGAATGCAAAAGGGGAGATAACAACAAACACCATGGAAGTCCAGGAAATCATCAGAGACTACTTTGAGAACCTATATTCAAATAAATTTGAAAATCTAAAAGAAATGGACAGATTTCTAGATACATATGATCATCCAAAACTGAACCAAGAGGAAATTAATCACCTGAATAGACCTATAACACAAAATGAAATTGAAGCAGCAATCAAGAGTCACCCCAAAAAGAAAAGTCCAGGACCTGATGGATTCTCTGCTGAATTCTATCAGACCTTTAAAGAAGAACTGATACCAACCCTCCTTAAACTGTTCCATGAAATAGAAAGGGAAGGAAAACTGCCAAACACATTTTATGAAGCCACTATTACACTTATCCCAAAACCAGGCAAAGACACCTCCAAAAAGGAGAACTATAGGCCAATCTCCTTAATGAACATTGATGCAAAAATCCTCAACAAAATAATGGCAAATCGAATTCAGCAACACATCAAAAAGATTATTCACCACGACCAGGTAGGCTTCATCCCAGGGATGCAGGGGTGGTTCAACATACGAAAATCAATAAACATAATAAACCACATTAACAGAAGCAAAGACAAAAACCACTTGATCATCTCAATAGATGCAGAAAAAGCCTTTGATAAGATCCAACATCATTTCATGACAAAAGCTCTAAGAAAACTAGGAATAGAAGGAAAGTTCCTCAACATTATAAAAGCTATATATGACAAACCTACAGCCAGCATTATACTTAACAGAGAAAAATTAAAACCATTCCCTCTAAAATCAGGAACCAGACAAGGATGCCCACTATCTCCACTCCTATTCAACATAGTACTGGAATTCCTAGCCAGAGCAATTAGGCAAGAAGAAGGAATAAAAGGAATACAAATAGGTAAAGAAACTGTCAAAATATCCCTATTTGCAGACGACATGATCCTATACCTTAAAGACCCAGAAAACTCTACTCAGAAGCTTCTAGACATCATCAATAGCTATAGCAAGGTAGCAGGATATAAAATCAACATAGAAAAATCATTAGCATTTCTATACACTAACAATGAGCAAACGGAAAAAGAATGTATGAAAACAATTCAATTTACAATAGCCTCAAAAAAAATCAAATACCTAGGTGTAAACCTAACAAAAGATGTGAAAGACCTCTACAAGGAAAACTATACACTTCTGAAGAAAGAGATTGAGGAAGACTATAGAAAGTGGAGAGATCTCCCATGCTCATGGATTGGTAGAATCAACATAGTAAAAATGTCGATACTCCCAAAAGTAATCTACATGTTTAATGCAATTCCCATCAAAATTCCAATGACATTCATCAAAGAGATTGAAAAATCTACTGTTAAATTTATATGGAAACACAAGAGGCCACGAATAGCCAAGGCAATACTCAGTCAAAAGAACAATGCAGGAGGTATCACAATACCTGACTTCAAACTATATTACAAAGCAATAACAATAAAAACAGCATGGTACTGGCACAAAAACAGACATGAAGACCAGTGGAACAGAATAGAGGATCCAGATATGAAGCCACACAACTATAAGCAACTTATCTTTGACAAAGGAGCTAAAAATATACGATGGAGAAATAGCAGCCTCTTCAACAAAAACTGCTGGGAAAACTGGTTAGCAGTCTGCAAAAAACTGAAACTAGATCCATGTATATCACCCTATACCAAGATTAACTCAAAATGGATCAAGGATCTTAATATCAGACCCCAAACTCTTAAGTTGATACAAGAAAGAGTAGGAAATACTCTGGAGTTAGTAGGTATAGGTAAGAACTTTCTCAATGAAACCCCAGCAGCACAGCAACTAAGAGGTAGCATAGATAAATGGGACCTCATAAAACTAAAAAGCTTCTGTTCATCAAAAGAAATGGTCTCTAAACTGAAGAGAACACCCACAGAGTGGGAGAAAATATTTGCCAATTATACATCAGACAAAGGACTGATAACCAGAATATACAGGGAACTTAAAAAACTAAATTCTCCCAAAACTAATGAACCAATAAAGAAATGGGCAGGTGAACTAAACAGAACTTTCTCAAAAGAAGAAATTCAAATGGCCAGAAAACACATGAAAAAATGCTCACCATCTCTAGCAATAAAGGAAATGCAAATTAAAACCACACTAAGATTCCACCTCACCCCTGTTAGAATAGCCATCATCAGCAACACCACCAACAACAGGTGTTGGCGAGGATGCGGGGAAAAAGGAACCCTCTTACACTGTTGGTGGGAATGTAGACTAGTACAACCACTCTGGAAAAAAATTTGGAGGCTACTTAAAAAGCTGGACATCGATCTACCATTTGATCCAGCAATACCACTCTTCGGGATATACCCAAAAGACTGTTACTCCAGAGGCACCTGCACATCCATGTTTATTGCGGCACTATTCACAATAGCCAAGATATGGAAACAGCCAAGATGCCCCACCACTGACGAATGGATTAAGAAAATGTGGTATCTATACACAATGGAATTTTATGCAGCCATGAAGAAGAACGAAATGTTATCATTCGCTGGTAAATGGATGGAATTGGAGAACATCATTCTGAGTGAGGTTAGCCTGGCTCAAAAGACCAAAAATCGTATGTTCTCCCTCATATGTGGACATTAGATCAAGGGCAAACACAACAAGGGGATTGGACTATGAGCACATGATAAAAGCGAGAGCACACAAGGGAGGGGTGAGGATAGGTAAGACACCTAAAAAACTAGCTAGCATTTGTTGCCCTTAATGCAGAGAAACTAAAGCAGATACCTTAAAGCAACTGAGGCCAATAGGAAAAGGGGACCAGGAACTAGAGAAAAGGTTAGATTAAAAAGAATTAACCTAGAAGGTTACACCCACGCACAGGAAATCAATGTGAGTCAATGCCCTGTATAGCTATCCTTATCTCAACCAGCAAAACCCCTTGTTCCTTCCTATTATTGCTTATACTCTCTCTACAACAAAATTAGAGATAAGGGCAAAATAGTTTCTGCTGGGTATTGAGTGGGGGAGCGGGAGGGGGTGGAGTGGGTGGTAAGGGAGGGGGTGGGGGCAGGGGGGAGAAATAAACCAAGCCTTGTATGCACATATGAATAATAAAAGAAAAATAAAAAAAAAAAAAAAGAAAACTATAATCGGAAGACGCCAGGAATGATCAAAAAAAAAAAAAAGAGTCTCCCCAAAAAGAAAGACCCAGGACCTGATGGATTTTCTGCTGAATTCTATCAGACCTTTAAAGAAGAACTGATACCAACCCTCCTTAAACTGTTCCATGAAATAGAAAGGGAAGGAAAACTGCCTAACACATTTTATGAAGCCAGTATTACACTTATCCCAAAACCAGGCAAAGACACCTCCAAAAAGAAGAACTATAGGCCAATCTCGTTAATGAACATTGACGCAAAAATCCTCAACAAAATAATGGCAAACTGAATTCAACAACACATGAAAAAGATTATTCACCATGACCAAGTAGGCTTCATCCCAGGGATGCAGGGGTGGTTCAACATACGAAAATCAATAAACATAATAAACCACATTAACAGAAGCAAAGACAAAATCACTTGATCATCTCAATAGATGCAGAAAAAGCCTTTGATAAGATCCAACACCATTTCATGATAAAAGCTCTAAGAAAACTAAGAATAGAAGGAAAGTACCTCAACATTATAAAAGCTATGTATGACAAACCTACAACCAGCATTATACTTAATGGAGAAAAACTGAAACCATTCCCTCTAAAATCAGGAACCAGACAAGGATGCCCACTAGCTCCACTCCTATTCAACATAGTACTGGAATTCTTAGCCAGAGCAATTAGGCAAGAAGAAGGAATAAAAGGAATACAAATAGGTAAAGAAACTGTCAAAATATCCCTATTTGCAGACGACATGATCCTATACCTTAAAGACCCAGAAAACTCTACTCAGAAGCTTCTAGACATCATCAATAGCTATAGCAAGGTAGCAGGATATAAAATCAACATAGAAAAATCATTAGCATTTCTATACACTAACAATGAGCAAACGGAAAAAGAATGTATGAAAACAATTCAATTTACAATAGCCTCAAAAAAATCAAATACCTAGGTGTAAACCTAACAAAAGATGTGAAAGACCTCTACAAGGAAAACTATACACTTCTGAAGAAAGAGATTGAGGAAGACTATAGAAAGTGGAGAGATCTCCCATGCTCATGGATTGGTAGAATCAACATAGTAAAAATGTCAATACTCCCTAAAGTAATCTACATGTTTAATGCAATTCCCATCAAAATTCCAATGACATTCATTAAAGAGATCGAAAAATCTACCGTTAAATTTATATGGAAACACAAGAGGCCACGAATAGCCAAGGCAATACTCAGTCAAAAGAACAATGCAGGAGGTATCACAATACCTGACTTCAAACTATATTACAAAGCAATAACAATAAAAACAGCATGGTACTGGCACAAACACAGACATGAAGACCAGGGGAACAAAATTGAGGACCCAGATATGAAGCCACACAACTATAACCAACTTGTCTTTGACAAAGGAGCTAAAAATATACGATGGAGAAATAGCAGCCTCTTCAACAAAAACTGCTGGGAAAACTGGTTAGCAGTCTGCAAAAAACTGAAACTAGATCCATGTATATCACCCTATACCAAGATTAACTCAAAATGGATCAAGGATCTTAATATCAGACCACAATCTCTAAAGATGATACAGGAAAGAGTAGGAAATACTCTGGAGTTAGTAGGTATAGGTAAGAACTTTCTCAATGAAACCCCAGCAGCACAGCAACTAAGAGATAGCATAGATAAATGGGACCTCATAAAACTAAAAAGCTTCTGTTCATCAAAAGAAATGGTCTCTAAACTGAAGAGAACACCCACAGAGTGGGAGAAAATATTTGCCAGCTACACATCAGACAAAGGACTGATAACCAGAATATATAGGGAACTTAAAAAACTAAATTCTCCCAAAACTAATGACCCAATAAAGAAATGGGCAAGTGAACTAAACAGAACTTTCTCAAAAGAAGAAATTCAAGTGGCCAAAAAACACATGAAAAAATGCTCACCATCTCTAGCAATAAAGGAAATGCAAATTAAAACCACACTAAGATTCCACCTCACCCCTGTTAGAATAGCCATCATTAGCAACACCACGAACAACAGGTGTTGGCGAGGATGTGGGGAAAAAGGAACCCTCTTACACTGTTGGTGGCAATGTAAACTAGTACAACCACTCTGGAAAAAAATTTGGAGGCTACTTAAAAAGCTAGACATTGATCTACCATTTGATCCAGCAATACCACTCTTGGGGATATACCCAAAAGACTGTGACTACTCCAGAGGCACCTGCACACCCATGTTTATTGTGGCACTATTCACAATAGCCAAGTTATGGAAACAGCCAAGATGCCCCACCACTGACGAATGGATTAAGAAAATGTGGTATCTATACACAATGGAATTTTATGCAGCCATGAAGAAGAACAAAATGTTATCATTCGCTGGTACATGGATGGAATTGGAGAACATCATTCTGAGTGAGGTTAGCCTGGCCCAAAAGACCAAAAATCGTATGTTCTCCCTCATATGTGGACATTAGATCAAGGGCCAACACAACAATGGGATTGGACTTTGAGCACATGATAAAAGCGAGAGCACACGAGGGAGGGGTAAGGATAGGTAAGACACCTAAAAAATTAGCTAGCATTTGTTGCCCTTAACACAGCAGATAACTAAAACAGATACCTTAAAAGCAACTGAGGCCAATAGGAAAAGGGGACCAGGAACTAGAGAAAAGGTGAGATCAAAAAAAATTAACCTAGAAGGTAACACACATGCACAGGAAATCAATGTGAGTCAATGCCCTGTATAGCTATCCTTATCTCAACCAGCAAAAACCCTTGTTCCTTCCTATTATAGCTTATACTCTCTCTACAACAAAATTAGAAATAAGGGCAAAATAGTTACTGCTGGGTATTGAGGGGGTTGGGGGAGAGGGAGGGGGCGGGGTGGGTGGTAAGGGAGGGGGCGGGGGCAGGGGGGAGAAATGACCCAAGCCTTGTATGCACATATGAATAATAATAAAAGAAAAAAATATAAATAAAAATCTCATACACATCAAGGGCTCTATGAAATGGCAGCTAAAAGTAAATGTGGTTAAACATGTAGTTAAACATGTTTAATTTCATTACATCTTGAAATCTCACTAAAATGATAGAAAAGAGACAAATAGCATAAATTTTAAGGACCAAAACAATGAGAGAGGGAGTAGAGGAGAGACACCAATAAATTTTTGGGAGAAGTTGTGAGGATAAATAGTAAATTGAGAGAGAGGAAGTCCAATTACTTGCCATGATAAAAGCAAGTCTATTTCTGCTTGGAAAATTTGGGAGTTAGGGGAACAAGTAGCCTCTAAATAGTGGGAAGATTGGTTGAAAGGAAAAAAAAAAAACAAACCTCTCAAGGAAATAGTTTGGTAAGTAAGTTCTTTCCCTAAGCCAGAGCCTGGAGACTGTCCCTTCTTCTGCCTTAACTGAAGACAGATAGGCTTACTGATTCATGGTAGAAGTTTGTCACAGATCAGTTCTAGTTTTGGGAATACCAGGCAGAGCTGACTGTGGATGGTAGAGTACTACCCTGAAATCAAAGGGATTATATTCTTTTCCTATTGCTTCTATAGCAAATTACCCAAACTTAGTGGTTGAGAGAGTATACATTTTTATCATTTGGCAGTTCTGAAGGTCAGAAGTCCAAAATGAGTTTCAAGGGCTAAAATCAGGGTATCAGCAAAGTTGTGTTCCTTTAGTGAGGCTCTAAGGGAGAAAATTTTGTATTTTTGTTTTGTTTTTTTTTCTTCCTTTTCCAAATTGTTTGACAATGTCTGGAGAGATTTTTTTTTGTAATGATTAGGGGCATGAAAAAATTAAAAACTTCAACTAGGAAGATAAGCAGAGGTATGTTACTAGCATCTGGTGGATAGGGTCCAGAGTTACTGATAAACATCTTGAAAAATACAAAGGGAAGCTCATCTTTCCACACCAAAAAATAATTATCCAGTTCAAAATGTCAATAATGCCAAGGTTAAGAAATCCTATTCTAATGTTAAATCTATTGGTCAATATCACTCTAACATAATTTAAAAAAAAAATCTCTCCTAGGCACACAAAAGTTACAAATTAACATTTTAATGGATTAGAGAACATCTAACATGAAGGAAAAAGAGGAAAATAAAAGATAAAAAGAATTTAGAAAAACAGTCAATATGAGAAGAATATTTTAAATCCCACTATATTGATATCTTCAAAGAGCTTAGAGTAGAATAAGAAAGGCTATCTAAAAGTGAAACTTTTGGAGACTAAAAGATACTGGAAAGGAAAGCATAATAGCAAAAATAAAGTCAGTAGGAGGAGCTAGAAGTCAAAGAGGAAATTTGAGAAAGTAAAACACAAAGGTAAAGATAGAAAATAGTCCAGGTGTGATGGCATGTTCCTATAGTTCCACCTACTTGGAAAGCTTGGGAGAAGAATCAGTTGAACCCAGGAGAGGCCAGCCTGGGCAGCATAGGGAGCTGATGTCTCCCTTCTCTCTCTCTCTCTCTCTCTCTCTCTCTCTCTCTCTCTCTCTCTCTCTCTGTCAACTCAAGATACTGTCTCTTAAAAAAATAATAATTGAGGAGATAGAAGATAAAACATTGTTTAAAATCAGAGGATGAATCTAAGAAGTCCAGTAATTGATAAAGAAGTTCCAGGATGTAAAATTATCAAATAGTTCTGAATTTTTCTCCCAGAAACAAAGGAGCCAAGTTTCTGATTGAAAGGGTAAAATAAGTGCCCACCAAATGAATGAAGAGAGATTATCAACAAGGAACATCACCATGGAATTTCAGAACAACTGAGGTTAAAGAAAAGATCTAAAATTTTCCCAAGAAAGAAAAAGAGGACACACACACACACACACACACACACACAGGCACACGCACACACACACACACACTGAGAGAGGGAAAGGAAGTTGGTCACAAACATATAGATAGAAAATCTGTCCCATAGAAAGGATTAAGAGTCAAAGTAGTATGGGTCTTTAATAACAGCAACACAGAAAACTTAGAAAGCAATGGAGTAGCCTTCACAATTCTGTGAGAATATTTATAAACTAAGACTCTGATACCAGTTCAATCTTGCAATCAAGTGTAAGACGGGATTAAGTGCAGTTTAGGAACACATTAGGCCCCTGAAATTGTATCTCATCTTTTCTTAAGAAATTAATGCAAAATATACTAAAAAATAATGGTAATCCAGGAGAATCTCAACTTCTTTTCATTGCTTAGAGTCCAATCACAAGTCCTAAAATCCAAATAGCTTACTGATTAACAGTGAATTTTTGAAGTTATTATTTTTGAGAGAGAATGAGAGGGTGGGGGAGGGAAGGGAAGAGAAGAGTGGGGAGAAAGGAAAGAGGAGAAGAGAAAGGAGATAGGAGATATGATTGGTTTTTGGTCACTAAATTCATTGGCTGTCCTTGGTTAGGTATTCATGACACAAACCTGGGATGAGTAGGCCTCAGAGCTGTGGTGCTATGCACTGGAAGGTTTTCAAAGGGGCTATGGGTAGAGAAAACAATGAAACATGTTACCTGCAATATTTTATTAAATGTATAGAAACCCCTATATTTTATATTCTATCTAATTACTTGTTTAGATCTTAGAAATTGTTTGATAATCCTGGAACACATATAGATCATAAATATTTTGCCTATAGCATCTAATATTAGTAATAATAGCAGCTATTATTTGATCAATGCCAGGCCTTGCTCTAAGTACTTTTGAAATATCTAGTTTAATTCTTACATTGTCCCTAGTAGAGACATAGTTTTCTGTTTGTTTGTTTTGTTTTTTTGTTTAGATAGAGTCTCACTATGTAGCCCAGGCCAGCCTCAAAATTGTGATCTCCTGCCTTAGCCTCCTAAGTGGTGGGATCACAGGTGTGTGCCACCATGCCTAGCTGAGACATGGTTATTATATTTTCTATTTTACCAATGAAGGAAATGAGACACATAGAAGTAATCTACTAAAAGCAAAATAACTACTCAGTGGTAGACCTAGTTTAACAAACTTAAGCACTCTGACTCCTGAGCCAGAGTAATATTAATCCTTATTGTGAAGCTGCAGTCCTACCTATGGGAAAGTAATGGAATCTCTCAGCTTTTGTTAGAAATTTGTAGTTAGAGATTGCTGTGATTTGAATATAGTTTGAGTGTGTCTCCCAGGCTTGGTCTCCAGCGTGATGTAAGCTTGGTCCCCAGGGTGGCAGTGTTAAAGGGTAGTGCAACCTTTGAGAGGTAGAGGCTTCTAGGGCTCATTAGATTGTTAGGGTCCTGCCATGGAAGGGATAAATTGGTTATTGCGGGATCTCAGTCTCTCTCTGTCTTCCTATTTTGCTATATGACAACATCCTCCTGTATATGGTCTCATCATTATGATGCCATCCCAACACTGCCTTTACTCATGCTCTTAAACCTCCAACTGTGAGCTAAATGAGTATCTTTGTGTTATAAAGTTCTCAGCTTTGGGTATTTCATTATAGAGACAGAAAGCTGATTAATATAGAGACCAAGATCTATTTTTTTTGTTTTGTTTTCTTTCTTTCCCCAGATTTTTTCTGTTGATTTCATTTAGGTGCTATTTTCATAAAAGCAGTCATGTGATTGTGATTGACCAATACATTCAATAATCTATGATGATATCTGAACTCCAAAAGCATAGCTTATTACCCAAATTAGTCTTAACAAGTAGAATTTGCTGGAGACATACAAGGGGTTTTTAGTTGTATTTCCATTCCCAACTTCTTACCCAGAAATGGAATATATATCAACATATGATCATCCAATATCCATTTCTGTCTTCCATGTATACCTATATAACCACTAAGGCTCAATTTTCAGTGTCATCTCCAGGAGAAAGAATATGGTTCCACATAGCCAATGACTTTTTTAAATTACTAAAAAATAGTCAATGTCTCTCGCACCACAATTCTATCTATTGACTTCACACTTACCCAGAATAATGATGATAAGTAATATTAGACTTCAGTTTTAAAATATTTGTGTGTCCCTAAGGAAAGTTCTTTTTCTGATTTCATTCAGCAGTTTCATACAGCAATATTAAACTTACCATAATGATAAGAAAAAAATGTAGTCAACACTGAACCAGAGGTGGTGTAGCTCAGGGGTAGAGCATTTGACTGCAACACTGAACCAGAATTGCATTTCTACTTTCTAAGTCAACCCCCCAAAACATCAGTTTAGCTATTTTGTGCAATGTAGTTAAGCTGAGCTACCCCACAAATTTGGAAATTTTTCCTAACTGATACAAAGTTAATAGAAAATGGGGTTAATGTTCACAGATCATAAAATGAGGCAGGCAATCAAACTGGTACAAGTACAAACTTGCATCTACAGAAAAAGTATGCACAAACATTTATATCTGCCAATTTCATAAGTAAATGGTTGCAACATACTACTCAATAGCTAGTTAAACCTGATTGCTATAAAATTAAGAGCTTGTTTTACCTAAATAAGCCCAAATCAAGAAACTTGATTCTGAGCTTACTTCATTTACTCTTAGGTTACATAAACGTGGATTACTTATTTATTTAGCATCCTGATCCTCAGTCACTTCATTTATGAAATGAGGGAATTTAGATATATTCTAAATGTCTATTCAGGTCAAAATGTTTATTCTAAGATTGTTGGGACAAGTGAAGTCTTTAAAAAATGTGGAGCAAAATAGACCAGTTAAGGAGACATTTTACAGAAGACCAATTTTGAAAATGCAGACTAACTTTGGGTTGGGTTCTCGAAAAGCTATTTCTGAGATGTGATTGCAGGTACAAGTGATTTGTTAG
This sequence comes from Castor canadensis, assembly GCF_047511655.1. NCBI lineage: Eukaryota > Metazoa > Chordata > Mammalia > Rodentia > Castoridae > Castor > Castor canadensis. The sequence continues at coordinate 52,020,927 of NC_133389.1, forward strand.
AAAGGTGTTCCCCTGTGAAACCAGTAGGACATTTGGGGAGGCGGGACTAGAAAAGACAATAAGAAAAGCAATGATATGGTTTCAATATTTGCCTAGTTCCAGATTGCTCCAAAGCATAAATTACAACAAAAGAGTTTATTCTACTTGGAGGCAAAGGAACTGGGCTTCCATATTCCTCACAGGTTAATGGATAACTGATAACCAAAAGAGGTGAAAATTTCCAGACACTTTCAGCTCTCAGCATCCATGCATAAAGTACTTCTAGTAACCCAAGAATAATCCTTTGAAGTGGTTGCAGGTGCTGTGATATTAAGAGTAAAGCACCAAGTCTTATGCTTCCATCCAAGATGGAGGTATATGAATCATATTTACTCTACCACCTGAAACAACAAGGACAAAATGTATAAAATAGTGTTTTTCAAGTCATTGTACATTGGCCAGTGAAGAATAGTTGTAAATGAACAATTACCCCAACTGACTGCCTGGAGGATTTTCAAGCCATGTCAAGGAGAGGGGTAACCAAAGTAGAGTTCAGTGGTCTTACAGAGATTGTCATTTTGGATAAAAATGCAAGACCCAACTATATGCTGCCCTCAATAAAAATATTTTAGGCATATAAAACCTAGTAGGTTGCTGACTATGGTGGTGCAGGCCTAATTCCAGCACTTAGGAGGCATCATGAGTTTGGGGGCAGCCAGGGCTACATAGCGTACATAGTGACTTTGAAGTGGCCTGGGCTATATGTAGTGAGAAACTGTCTCAAAAAACAATAAAAAAAGAAAAAGAAAAAGGAGATAACTTTAAACAGATTTAAGTTATACAAAGTATATTTTCTAACCACAGCAGGATTTATTTATAAGCCAATAACAGAATACTAGGTGGGAAATCCCTAAATACTTGTATTCCTAAGCAACTCATGGATCAATGATGAAATCAAACAGGAAAGTATTTTGAGCTCAGTAATGAAAATGCACCATATTAAAATTTGTGAGATGTTGCTAAAGTTTCAAGTAGAGAGAAATTTATGACAGTAAATATCTGTTATAAAAAGAATGCTCTCAAATCAATGAATTCAGCCTCCACCTTAAAAAAATGAAGAGAAACTGAACTAAACAGAACTTTCTCAAAAGAAGAAATTCAAATGGCCAAAAAACACAAGAAAAAATGCTCACCACCTCTAGCCATAAAGGAAATACAAATCAAAACCACACTAAGATTCCACCTCACCCGTTAGAATAGCCCATCGTCAAAAACACCACCAACAACAGGTGTTGGCGAGAATGTGAGGAAAAAGGAACCCTCGTACACTGCTGGTGGGAATGCAAGCTAGTACAACCACTCTGGAAAAAATTTGGAGGCTTCTTAAAAATCTAAACATAGATCTGCCATATAATCCAGCAATCCTACTGCTGGGGATATACCCAAAGGAATATATCTCAGGTTAATCCAGAGTAACCTGCACACCCATGTTTATTGCAGTGCTATTCACAATAGCCAAGTTATGGAAACAGCCAAGATACACCACTGTTGACAAATGGATTAAGAAAATGTGATATTTATACACAACAGAATTTTACTCAGCCATGAAGAAGAATGAAATCTTATCATTCACAAGTAAATAGATGGAACTGGAGAACATCATTCTGAGTGAGGTTAGCCAGGCTCAGAAGACCAAAAATCATATGTTCTCCCTCATATGCAGACTTTAGATCTAGGGCAAATACAGCAATGTGGTTGAACTTGGGTCCTGTGTGTGAGAGCATACATGGGAGGTATGGGGATAGGTAAGAAACCCAAAACATGATAGTATTTGATGTCCCCACTGCAGAGGAACTCATACAGAAACCTTAAAGTGACAGAGGTCAATATGAGAAGGGGATTAGAAACTAGTGAAAAGGTCAGTTAGAGATGAATAAACTTGGTTATAACACATTTGTACATGGAAGCAATGCTACGAATCTCTCTGTATAGCTATCCTTATCTCAACTAGCAAAAACGCTTTTGTTTTTCTTATTATTGCTTATACTTTTTCTTCAACAAAATTAGAGATAAGGGCAGCACAGATTCTGCCTGGAAGTGAGGGGGGTGGGGGGAAGGAGGGGGCAGGGGGGTAGGGGGAGAAATGGCCCAAACAATGTATGCACATATGAATAAGCAAATTAAAAAAAAAGAGTAAATACACTATATATGTTTTCACCTATGCTGGCTAGCAATCACATTGAAAATGGGATTTGTGAACTGATTTGTTTTTCCCCCAAATAAATAGTTGAATTTAGTTAAGTTTTAGAATATAAATGCTTTAAGCATACAAGGCCTAAGAAATATAATTTTTTAAAATGCCCAAATAGCATTATTTTACTTCGTGTTGTAATTGATAGATTTTTTTAAATGTAATTTAGTGTTTAAAGCTGTAAAGCAAGAATAAAGCTTTTTATTGCCTCAAAAAAAAAAAAAAGAAAATGAAGAGAAAGAAAATTAAAACAGGAGTAGAAGTTAATGAACTTGAGGACACAAAAACAATTGAGAAAATCAGTGCAACTAAAAATGGCTTCCTTGACCAAATTAATAAAACAAAAATACCTTGTAACATTGATCAAGAAAAAAAAAAGGCTAGAGAAGGGTGGGGATGGAAAAACATAAATTATCAAGTTATTAGGCATGAGAAAAGTGAAAAGTCTAAGGGACTGTGATGGACAGCTTTATACCTGTCACCTTCTTAGATGAACTAAGACACGAGTACTTGAAAGACATAAACTGTCAACCTCATTTAAGAAGAAATAGCTCTCTATTTTTTAAATTTCATTTTTAGTTAAAAACTTAATCACAGAGAACTTTGATGAAGTATTACAAATATTCTAAGAAGAAATAACATCAATTTTATGTAAATTTTTCTATAAAATCAAAGAGGGGGAAATACTCCGACTCCTTTTAGAAAGTTAGCATTATTCTGACACCAAAACCAAATGAAGATGTTTCAAGGAAAGAAAACAACAGATTTATATTCCTCATGAAGTAACTGCAAAATTCTCAGGAAAGTTTTAGAAACTGAATCTAACAATGTACAAGAAAGATATTAAATCAGAACCAAATGAGGGGTGATTCTAGTTGTGTAAGGATGTTTAACATTTAAAAAAATCAATGATACTTATTATATTTAACAAATTATAAGAACAAAAAACCATGTGTTCATCTCAATAGATGCAAAAAATTTTGGACAAAATCCAGCATCCATTCCTAATACAAATTATTTATAAACTAGGAATAGAAGAGAACTTCCTAATATCATAAGTAGTTTCTATGAAAAACCTGTAGCTAGCATCATAGTTAATGATAAAAGGTTGAAAGATTTCTCCTAAGTTTGGAAACAAGGCAAAGTATGTCCACTGCAAACATTTGTTTTCAGTGTTGCAGAAGAGGTTACAGCTAGTGCAGTAAGGCAAGAAAAATAATAAAGGTGAGGCTGGGCATGGTGGCTTATGTCTGTAATTCTGCCTATGAGAGAGGCAGAGATCAGGGGGATCACAACTAGATGCCAGCCTAGGCACAAAGATATTGAGACTCCCGTCTCAACAATAACTGGGTGTGGTGGTGCACACCTGTCTCTAGCTACACAGGAAGCATAAATAGGAATATCATAAACTAGGACAGCTTGGGCAAAAGCTTGAGACTCTATCCAAAAAATAGCTGAAGCCAAAGGGCTGGGGGCATGGCTCAAGTGGGAGAGTGCTGCCTAGCAAGTACAAGGCCCTGAGTTCAAATTCCAGTACTACCAAAAAAAAAAAAAAGGTAAAAACAAAGGGGGTAGAGAGGTTAAAAAAGGGGGTAAGTATCAAAATACATTATATGTATGTATAGAAATATCACAATGAAACCTCTTTATACAATTAATATTTGTTAAGAAACTTAATAACAAGAAAACAAATAACCCGATAGAATAGGCAAATGTTTGAGCAAATGTGTCTGTGAAGAAGACATACGATGGCAGTAGGCACATACAGAGATGCTTGGAGTCAGTGTTCTTAAGACCATGTAACCCCGTCATTTCATCCTAGCTATTTACCCAAGAAGTAAAAACATGTTTCTCTTCTGATTTATATAAGCATTTTTTTTGTCACAAAAATAAAACCTACACTAAAAACCATTAAAATAACACTGAAGCAACATTTAAAGAACTTTTGGATCTTGGGGGTCTATTGTATGGTTCTGTTCTGTCACTTTGGATAGTATTAGTATGATTTTTCAGTTTTTGAAGCTAGGGAGTTGGTAAGTTTGGTTTACATGGTCATGCTAGTGTTAAGCGCTCAGTCCCCAGGGTGGTGCTGTTTATGAGCTGGGACCTAGTGGGGGTCTTTAAGTCACTGAGGGGAGAATTCTGCCTTCTTCTTCTTCCTCACCCTCTTTCTCTTTCTCTTTTGCTCCCTGGTCATGAGGTGAGTGACCTTTTTCTTGGCTATGCCTTCGCATCACAGACATGACACTGTAGGGCCAGCTGATCATGGACTGGACCTCCAAAACTGTGAGCCAAAATAAATCTTTTCTCTTCACAAACTGATTACCTTAAGTATTTGTTACAGTGATAGAAAACTGACTAACAGGTGATATCTAGCTAAAAAAAAAAAGAGCTGTATAAAATATGGAGAGTTCTCAAGAAATTAGCATGTGTAACATGGCAGTCTGTATTAATATCGGTAAGCTCTAAATAATTTTCATGAATCAAAATAACTGATAGATTTTATTTTATTTAATTAATTAATTTATTTTTTATTATTCATATGGGCATACAAGGCTTGGGTCATTTCTCTCCCCTGCACCCACCCCCTCCTTTACCACCGACTCTGCCCCCTCCCTCTCCCCCCTACCCCCTCAATACCCAGCAGAAACTATTTTGCCCTTATTTCTCATTTTGTTGTAGAGAGAGTATAAGCCATAATAGGAAGGAACAAGGGTTTTTGCTGGTTGAGATAAGGATACCTATACAGGAAGTTGACTCACATTAATTTCCTGTACGTGTGTGTTACCTTCTAGGTTAATTTGTTTTGATCTAACCTTTTCTCTAGTTCCTGGTCCCCTTTTCCTATTGGCCTCAATTGCTTTTAAGGTATCTGCTTTAGTTTCTCTGTGTTAAAGGCAACAAACGCTAACTAATTTTTTACCTGTCTTAACTATCCTTACCCCTCCCTTGTGTGCTCTCACTTTTATCATGTGCTCAAAGTCCAATCCCATTGTTGTGTTGGCCCTTGATCTAATGTCCACATATGAGGGAGAACATACGATTTTTGGTCTTTTGGGCCAGGCTAACCTCACTCAGAATGATGTTCTCCAATTCCATCCATTTACCAGCGAATGATAACATTTTGTTCTTCTTCATGGCTGCATAAAATTCCATTGTGTATAGATACCACATTTTCTTAATCCATTCGTCAGTGCTGGGGCATCTTGGCTGTTTCCATAACTTGGCTATTGTGAATAGTGCTGCAATAAACATGGGTGTGCAGGTGCCTCTGGAGTAACCTGTGTCACATTCTTTTGGGTATATCCCCAAGAGTGATATTGCTGTATCAAATGGTAGATCAATGTCTAGCTTTTTAAGTAGCCTCCAAATTTTTTTCCAGAGTGGTTGTACTAGTTTACATTGCCACCAACAGTGTAAGAGGGTTCCTTTTTCCCCACATCCTCGCCAACACCTGTTGTTCGTGGTGTTGCTAATGATGGCTATTCTAACAGGGGTGAGGTGGAATCTTAGTGTGGTTTTAATTTGCATTTCTTTTATTGCTAGAGATGGTGAGCATTTTTTCATGTGTTTTTTGGCCACTTGAATTTCTTCTTTTGAGAAAGTTCTGTTTAGTTCACTTGCCCATTTCTTTATTGGGTCATTAGTTTTGGGAGAATTTAGTTTTTTAAGTTCCCTATATATTCTGGTTATCAGTCCTTTGTCTGATGTATAGCTGGCAAATATTTTCTCCCACTCTGTGGGTGTTCTCTTCAGTTTAGAGACCATTTCTTTTGATGAACAGAAGCGTTTTAGTTTTATGAGGTCCCATTTATCTATGCTATCTCTTAGTTTCTGTGCTGCTGGGGTTTTGTTGAGAAAGTTCTTACCTATACCTACTAACTCCAGAGTATTTCCTACTCTTTCCTGTATCATCTTTAGAGTTTGTGGTCTGATATTAAGATCCTTGATCCATTTTGAGTTAATCTTTTGTTGTTGAGTTCTACTTTTACTGCATTGTGATCAGAGAGTATGCACGGTATAATTTCTATTTTCTTATATTTGCTAAGGCTTGCTTTGTGCCCTAGGATATGAACTATTTTGGAGAAGGTTCCATGGGCTGCTGAGAAGAATGTATATTGTGTAGAAGTTGGATGAAATGTTCTGTAGACATCAACTAGGTCCATTTGATCTAGTGTATATTTTAGATCTTGGATTTCTTTATTGATTTTTTCTTTGGATGACCTATCTATTGATGATAATGGGATGTTAAAGTCTCCCACAACCACTGTGTTGGTGTTTACATGCTTTTAGGTCTTTCAGGGTATGTTTGATGAAATTGGGTGCATTGACATTGGGTGCACACAGGTTGATGATTATTTCCTTTTGGTCTATTTCCCCTTTTATTAGAATGGAATGTCCTTCTTTATCTCATTTGATCAATGTAGGTTTGAAGTCTACTTTGTCAGAGATAAGTATTGCTACTCCTGCCTGTTTTTGGGGGGCATTGGCTTGGTAAATCTTCTTCCAGCCTTTCATCCTAAGCATATGCTTATTTCTATCGGTGAGATGGGTCTCCTGTAAGCAACAAATTGTTGGATCTTCCCTTTTAATCCATTTCGTCAAGCAGTGCCTTTTGATGGGTGAATTAAGTCCATTAACATTAAGTGTCAGTACTGATAGGTATGTGGTGATTCCTGTCATTTAGTTGTCTTAGTTGTTTGAAGGTTTGATTGTGTGTACCTAAGTTGAGGTTACTCTCTACTGTCTTGCTTTTTCTTTTCCTGTGGTTTGTTGCTGCCTGTCATTTCATGGTTATGTTGGGTTTCACTTTCTGTGTGCAGAATCCCTTGAAGAATCCTTTGTAGTGGTGGCTTTGTGGTCACATATTGTTTTAGTTTCTGCTTATCATGGAAGACTTTCATTGCTCCATCTATTTTGAATGATAGTATTGCTGGGTAGAGTATTCTGGGGTTGAATTTATTTTCAGCCAGTGCCCGGAAGATCTCACCCCACGCTCTTCTTGCTTTTAATGTTTCTGTTGAGAAGTCTGCTGTGATTTTGATGGGTTTACCTTTGTATGTTACTTGTTTTTTCTCTCTTACAGCCTTCAATATTCTTTCCTTAGTTTCTGAACTTGTTGTTTTAATGATGATATGTCGTGGGGTAGTTCTATTTTGATCTGGTCTGTTTGGTGTCCTGGAGGCCTCTTGCATCTGTATGGGAATATCTTTCTCTAGATTTGGGAAATTTTCTGTTATTATTTTGTTGAATATATTACGCATTCCCTTCGCTTGCACCTCTTCTCCTTCTTCGATGCCCATGATTCTCAAGTTTGGTCTTTTGATGGAGTCGGTGAGTTCTTGCATTTTCTTTTCACAGGTCTTGAGTTGTTTAATTAATAGTTCTTTGGTTTTTCCTTTAATTACCATTTCATCTTCGAGTTCTGAGATTCTGTCTTCTGTTTGTTCTATTCTGCTGGATTGGCCTTCCATTTTGTTTTGCAGTTCTGTTTTGTTCTTTTTTCTGAGGTTTTCCATATCCTGGGTGGTTTCCTCTTTAATGTTGTCTATTTTTGTCCTGAGTTCATTTATCTGTTTATTCATCGTGTTCTCTCTTTCACTTTGGTGTTTATACAGTGCTTCTATGGTTTCCTTTATTTCTTCTTGTTCTTTTTCAAATTCTCTATTTTTGTTGTCTTGGAATTTCTTAAGAGCCTACTGTACATTTTGGTTGACCCTATCCAGTATCATCTCTATAAAATTCTCATTGAGTACGTGTAGTATGTCTTCTTTTAAATTATTCTTGTGGGCTTCATTGGGTTCTTTGGTATAGTTTATCTTCATTTTGTTGGAGTCTGGATCTGAGTACCTGTTTTCTTCATTCCCCTCTTGTTCCTGTACTCATTTTTTGCTGTTGGGAAACTGGTTTCCCTGTTTTTTCTGTCTTCCCATCATTGTCTTTGGTGTTGTTACTGTCCCTGTACTGTGTGCAATTAAGTATTTTCTAGCTTGTAATAATAACAATGGTAATATTTAGAATGGAAGGGTGAGCTGAGATGGGAAGCAAGAAGTTAAAGAAAAGGGCAAAACAAATAAACTGACAAGAAGGAGAAAACAGAACAAGGAATCAGACAAGACAATTTCAAAGGTATAAACAGGGAGCGTTAGTGTACTAATCGACAGTAAGCTGAACAGGATTAGAGAGACAGAGAGAGGATTGAAAATAAAAAATAAAAAAAAGATAAGAATAAAAATAAAAAATAAGTAAATGAAAGAAATATCTATATATAAAAATAAATTAAATGAAAAATAGAAAATTAAAAAAAAAAACCCAAAAAACCAAAAAATCAAAAAACTTCCAAGTTCAAATGCAATGAAGTTTCAGTCTTAATAAATTGGGTGTGTCTCAGTCTCCAATCCTGGAGATGGTGCCTCAGATGTTGTTCTGTAATTGTCTCATCAAAGGGGATGCATAAAGTAGAGCAAAACTACACACACACACACACACACACACACACACACACAAAAACCCACCAAGTGTCCCAAGTTCAAATGCAATACAGTTTCAGTAAATTTTTCAGCATACAGGTGTAATTCAGTTGTTCTCTCATCAAAGGTAGGGAGACAAAGAAAAAAAAAGAGTCTGGAGACTGTTCTGAGAATGGTATCTGTGGCTGTGGCTTGCCTGCCCGCTGCTGTCAGCCTGCTGTTGCTGGAGGCGTTTTTTTATGCAGATCTCAGGGGTGAGCTTAGCACTCACCTGGCCCTGCAGGCTTTGTTTACTCAGAGTTCTCCTGTGTGTGAGCCTCTCCTACATGCTTTTCCCTTTCCAAGCACACTGGGAAAGGTGACACCGCATTCGCTTTCTCAGGCCTGCGTGTTTATTTACAGTTTATGTGGAAAGTGGGTCTTCCCCCTTCTTCTGTGCAGTTTTCCTCCCACCGCCACTTTTACAAGCTTTCCTGCTGCTGATTATTGGGCGGTGCTGCTGCTCCTGGCAGCCGCCATGTTTGTTTACAGTTCACGTGGGAAGTGGGTCTTCCCTCCTCTCCTGTGGAGTTTTCCTCCCTCCGCCACTCTCACAAGCTTTCCTATTCCTGGTTGCTGGGCGCGTACCCCTGCTCCTGCCAGAGCCTCTCCGGCCTGCCCGGTTTGTTTATTTATAGTTCCGGGAAGGACTCCCTTCCCCCAATCTTCGGCACTCAGTGTGCCCCACCCTCTTTCTCGCGTGTCTTTATTGTTCTTATTGCTTATTAGTCAGTTTCTCTTTTTTTTCTGGGTGGAGGTCAGTCTGTCCAGGAGGCTATGCTGCTCTGGCCCAGGGTTGTCTGTGGGAGTACTGTGGTACCGTGAAGCTCACCTTGTCTGCGTCTTCCCAAGCTGTCTGGGCGCGGGGGACTGGTGGCCCGGGGGCCCTCCTGGTTTCTCTGTTTAATGTGAAGTGGAGATTCTCTGCGCAGGCTGGAGGTGTGGAGGGGTCAAAGTTTTGCCTGTTCTCAGTGATTATGCCTGCAAAGTGTGTCTCCAGTGTCTCTCCAAGATTTCACTATAGGAGGCTCGCTTTCTGCTTCCTCCCTCTAGCTGCCATCTTGGAATTCTCCAATAACTTATTTTTGAGACTGCCTCCAGAGTGAGGTGGCCTCAGAGGAGGCTCCCCACAAACCCTCTCCTAATCACCGGAAACTACCAAAGTTCCCTGCCCTAGGGAAGGAGAACCCCGCAGGTGCCAAGTGCGCTCGGGCAGCAAAGTCTCAGAGCCACTGCCCGCGCCACAGTTCGCTCAGGTGCTCCCGCCTCGTCGCTTAGCAATGCGCGAAGCTGTCCAGTCTTCCGGACTCATCAGTCCCACCCTCCTCAGAAGCAAGTACAATGTTTAAAAAAAAAAAAAAACGTTTTGTTTCTGGTTCAAGCCGGCTTTATGCATCGGAAAGTCTCATTCCCTGGTATGTCTAAACCCAGGTAGGATAAAGTCTCTTGAACCTGTATTTGTAATTGATTGGTGCTGAGTCAGCTTCTTGCTGAACTCAGCCACTTGTCTGTCCCTCTCCTTATCAAACTGAGCATTCCAAGAAGGTCTGGTCAGCTTATCCTGGCCTGGAAAATCTGCCCAATGCATTCTGGTCTTGGGGCCCACTACCCACATTGCACTGCTTCAGCTTGCTATTTTAGTGAGAGGCTTGTTATTTCTCTAAGAAGCCTGTTGTTTCCCATGCCTCTTTTATATGTCTGCTTCTAAACTGCCTCTCTCATTCAAAATGGAGTCACCCCTGTCAGTGCTCCCCTTACAATAGTTGCTCTCTTTTCTGGGCTTCTACATTCATTATTATAATTATAGCACTTAATGCAGTTTGATTCACATAATAGTTACTAGTTATGATTCACCTGGAATCTAGTAATTCTGGCTCTGAGTAGATGTTTACTTGGTAAGCATTTGTTAAGTCCTTTCTAAGTGTCAGTCAGTGTTCTAGACACCAGAGATTTAGAAAAGAATATGGTAACTTTGGGTTCATGAGTATTTTGTGTGTGTGTGTGTGTGTGTGTGTGTGTGTGTGTGTGTATGTCTTTATTTATTTATTTTTATTTCCTTTATTCATATGTGCATACAATGATTGGGTCATTACTCCCCCCTTCCCCCCCATCCCCTTCCTTTCCCCCCACCCCCTCCCTCTCACCCTCACTCCCTTGCTTCCAAGCAGGTACTATTTTGCCCTTATCTCTAATTTTGTTGAAAAGAGAGTATAAACATTAATAAGGAAGACTAAGGACTTTTGCTAGTTGAGGTAAGGATAGCTATATAGGGAGATTCCTAGTTTTGCTTCCACATACATATGTGTTACTTCCTAAATTGATTCTTCTTGAACTAACCTTTATTCTAGTTCCTGGTCCCCCTTTTCCTATTAGCCCCAGTTGCTTTAAAGTTTCTGCTTTAGTTCCTTTGCATTGAAGACATCAAATGCTATCTTTTTTTTTTTTTTTTGGGTTACCTACCTATCCTCATACCTCCCTTGTGTGCACTCACCTTATCATGTAATCAAAGTCCTATCCCCTTGTTGTGTTTGCCCTTGATCTAAAGTCCACATAGGGTTCATAAGTATTGAAATAGAAAAGAACCTGAACATGAAGTCTGGGCCTCTGGTCCCTGCAACAGCTGCATCAGAATTACTGGAAGTGCTTGAGCAACATTCAATCAGAGTATCTAGAGGTGAGGCCCAGCAATCTGTGTTCTTAATCAGCACTTCACATGATTCTTAAGCAGAAAATTTTGGAATCATTGCATCAGTAGGAAAAACTGTTTCTAAATGTGCAAATATTATAAGAGAATAAGACTAAACCTCACTTAATCTCCCTTAATATATAAACTAATTTCTATCAAAATGCAATCTTGCATTACTCTTTTCTTCCTTCCAAAAGCTTACTAGACATGTTTAATTGGAAGCTTTGACATCACTCCCATCTTTTACTTTGTCTTTTTCACCGTCATGAACCTGGTACTTGGCATAGTTCCTGGAACATAATAGATTATCAATTTGTGTTGAAATGTTGACTATCCAAAGCAAAACCTTTCAAATTGTTCCTAGTATATAAACTGTAGTTTTTTCCAATTTTAGACTGGAATGGTATGAGAATCACATAAGAACAAGGAAGACAACACACCCAGGCAAATGTCTGGTCAACCTACACCTTGTTTCTCCCCCTCTAAAAGGAAGCTTTCAGGGAGAACTACCCTTGGGAATATTACTCTCTCTCCTCAAGGCTAAACTAGAACAAGTAAAGCCAAATTGATTAGTGGGAAAGTTCAGGCATTATGAGATTCTTCTTCACTGTAGATAATCTATTTCAGTTAGTACAGAGCTATAGGAAATATTTTAAGGATTACTTACCTCTGAGGATAATAGACCACTTGCTTATATGTACCTACCAGGAAAGGCTTATAACAATGGACTCTTGCTATACATGACACATATCTACCCCTCCCACTGGAACTCTGAATTATTTTGCTGGAGGCTACAACATTCTGAGTAGTTTGTTGGGAGGTGATGGGAGGTGGGGATAACTCACCCAGTACAAGCTTAGCAGAACTGAGCCGCTGCAGCATGTTGGGCTAGCCTTTGATGCAGACTGGTCAGACAGGTTCTGGATCTACAGAAGAACCAGTTTGACTGGACTGTTATGCCAACATATTCTGGTTTGATTCCATGTTCCACAGACGGTAGAAACCTGCCCAGCGAGTTAAATGAAAGGCATATTAGGTTATCCACTGCACACAGTATATAGCTTAGATGCAGCAGAACTGTTCCACATAGCAGTAGTGTCTTGCAAACTAGTGTGGTCCAGAGAGGTGGCGTCCACTGACTTAGCACTTAAGTGCATAGCTTCAGGGAACTGAGCAGTGAAACGCCTTCTGCTTTTGACCAAGAGCAGAGGGTTTCTAAATAAATTGAAAGGTAAGTTAATATTTTTTATATTTTCAATTTTCTATGCACCTTTGGAAGATTAAATTAAGTGATGTATAAGAAGATACCTGTTTCTAACATGGTAATACCTGCATTATACTTTTCTAAAAAGCTGATTAGATACTGTTATATAAAACCTGCAGATATGCCCATTGATTTGTTGGGATAAAACTATTTGGTGTACAATACACTTCTTCTGTATGTTTTTGTAAGTTGGTTATAGCTATTGTCATTGAAAAGGCTGGGCTGAATAATTTTGCTACCTACATTTAATGTATTAATGATTCATCTTAAGCTATCTACTTCTTTGATAATACACTCTTATGTTTTACAGACTGTTGCTATATGGTAACAATTTCATATGGTAAATCTAATTGTGGATAAAATAATAATTGCTTTTTTAAGGCGAAAGAAAAAGTATTGGCCTGCTTGGTGATCCTAAGTACAGGAGAGGAACAATGCACAGGAAGAACTGAGGAGTGTGAAAAACAAAGATTGTGGAATCTGGTAACTGATTAACTATTGGAGCTCAAAAGCACTGCTGAGCTGAATAGAAAGGAATGAAGACAGGTTTTGTCATGCCTCTTAAATCTGAAAACACTTTTAGGTTAAAGAATACTTGTATCTTCCTTTCACTTGTATTTAAAAATATTTTTTACCTCTCTCTTTCATTGATCTAATTAATTTATTTGAACAGTTTGTATCATTTAGAAAGGAAGTTATGAATGCCTTCAGTTTTATTTTAGTATAATATATACCCCCTTAGTTATCAATATTAGAATGAATTGAATACATGCATTTCTGAAGAATTTAACATAACAGCTGACAAACAAATTTATCTAGGAATTGAAAGTATTTAACAGATTTATACTGAATACTTTCCTGTCTATCTGGAGCTGGGTATGTTGGCTCATGCTTGTAATCCCAGTACTCAAGAAGTTGAAGCAGGAGGATGGCAAGTTTGAGGCCAGCCTAGACTGCATAGCAAGACCCTGTCTCAAAACTTAAATTAAAAAATTTTCAGAATAATTTTTAAAAACCTATCTATAGGTCATCTTAATAGAACTTTGCCTTGAACTGAACAAGACTAATGCATCATTTTCATTGTCCCTGGTGTTCCCAGTTTATCATTATGTTCAAACTTAAAGCCTATAATAAGTTTTATTAGGATGTTAATAAAAAGGAAAAAAATGAAACTAAATATTTCGGTAAGATTTCATTTTTTTCAGGAATAAGCTTTGGATGCTTCTTAGTCCTACTTGTAGGCAATTCTGCACAAAACTTCTGGTAATTTAGAAAAACTTCTGAAAAGTTATGTAGTATAACTGCAGAAGGAATGTGCTGATTCAGCAAGCCATAATCAACTTTATTCAGAATAAATTGTATTCTGACAAGTTCTTGGTAATGTAAGTCAAAACTTTCAATTGGTTGAATTTTCTCTTTTCAATTAGTTTTCAGGTAAAATATAGATATTCATCAATGCAGTATATTGTTGATGTTTCTGGTAATATTTGGTATATAGTAATTAAAACACTTTAAACCATATTGCGTTTAAAATACAGGGCCTACTATTTAAAGATAAGCTTAATTTATTGAACATTTTTATGTTTATGGTTTTGAGGAAAGCTATTTAGGAGATAGATACACATGTCATATAAAAATCCATATATATCATTTCAAGACTAACTCTACATTTTGGAAGGGGATGCTATAGTTTTTATTTAATAGGATTTTCATTTTCAAATACATGTTAAGTCCTAATAAATATGATTTTATTTATTTTCTTAAAATGAAGCCCTTTAAAATATTGAAACATTATGATGTCTTGACTAAATTTAAGGATGCATGTACTTTTTAACCAAATCAGGATGCATTCCTTTCTCTGTATTCCTGGCTACACAATTTCATAGAATACTTGTCAACAATGCTGGCTTTCTTAACAACTGCCCCTTTCTTCCTAAATGTCTTCTTCTGTTTCTTACTAAAAGCACTTAGAATCATGACATCTTTTTTCTAGAAGGGTTCTTAAAGAAAAACTAAGGAATCCAACTGCTCTCTTTTGAGCTGAGGACTGAAAAGTCCAAAAAGGTAGCTAAGTCACTACTGTATAATCTAAGAACAGAACTGGGACCAGAACATCCAGGTTTCCTGAATATCAGCTGAGACTAGTAGTTTTTTTTTTGCTACCAACATTGACTATCCTGAATACAACATGAAATATTTGGGGCGGGAGAGGTTGTTGGGGTTTTTTTGTTTTTGTTTTTGTTTTTTTGTCTTTTTGCGTGGGAGAGGGTGGAACTGGGGTTTGGACTCAGGGTTGCTCACTTGCTAGGCAGGTGCTCTACCACTCGTTCCAAGTCTGCAGCCTGAAATCTGTTTTCTAAAGCATTTGTGAAAAGGTAAAATTAAATCATAGTTATGTTCATGAATCTTCAGTGCACTGAGAAATTGCTTGCTTTTATGTTTTAATCTATGTCATTATTGCCACCAAACATTTCTGGCATAGTGGCTGAATTTGTGGGACTGTCATTGGTAGTGAAGGTGACTACCACTTCAACCCTAATTTCTTAACATAATCATATAGTTTTTGTCTCAAAATGATAGTAGGGTCCCACATTCATTCATATTTACCCAGATTGTGGGTCCTGCTGTCATTTTCTGATTTAATATTACTTTAAAGATTTCATGTTTGTTTTCTTGGTACATATCATGTATTTTTGTATTATTTTAGTCATTCTTATATAAATACAATTTAGGATTTGCATAAGAAGTTAGAACTCCTAAGATTTGTTTTGAACTGATAGGAAAATTTCAATAAGGCTATCAAGACCAGAACTACATCTTAAAGGGACAGAGCCTGTTACTTAAGGGATAAGCATTTGTACACAGTGCTCCAAAAATGCTTTAAAGGTTTTTAGCTTATGAAATTCCTAGGAATTAGAACTACAGAAAGTTTGAGAACCACAAGTTTGAAAATTTCAATTCTGATTCCTGATACTAAATGTTAATTCTTCTAATTCCCCTCTCTCTTTATAAATAAAAATCCTACCTGAGAAAAGCTTTAAATTTTTTTAGTCCAGTCCAAGTGAACTCTGAAAAATAATGTCTGTTTATATCTTACTTTCACAATCAAGAGAAAAGGGAGTATATTGAAACATTTATGGGCTTTTGAGCCAAACTGACATGAATCTGAATATTGATTCTGCAACAAAAGAATTTACACTTGGGAATTATTTAACTCTCTGAATTTTCTGTTCTCTATCTGTAAATTAAGGAAACTAAAACCATTCATTAAGAGTTATTGGATTAGGGGACTGGAGGTGTGGCTCAAGTGGTAGGGTGCCTGCTTTGCAGGTTCGAAGCCCTGAGTTCAAACCCCAGTGTCATCAAAAAAAGAGTTATTGGGTTAGAGTTGTAGATGTAACTCAGTGGTGAAATGCTTAACAACCATGCTATGAATAAAAACTTGACTGGGAAATAAAAGACATTAGAGCTTATTGTATTAAAGACAGACAGTCTTAAAAGTAACCAGAAAACTTACATTGTTGAAGTTATATGCTATTGATAAACGAGTCCCTTCAAATCCAACCCATTAACACTATCAGAAATATAATCTCAAATGCTTATGTTCAACTAAATTTGGGTCAGCATTACCATTCTTACAAACAACTACATACAATTAATCTGACTATCTCATCCATGCATGCAAGCTTTCAAGATTTAAATTTTCCACTAATGAGTCAAAAATAGTGAAATAAAAATCTCATGCTTTCCCTTTATTTATCAGTCTAGATTTTCCATGGAAAGTAGAGTCCAAGTCCTTTGGTTTATGTACAGGTTCTTTATTTGATAAGAAACAGGAGTGAAGGATGAGGAGAAGGAAACAGGGAAAAAAGAAAAGCCAACACAAGAGTGCACTGTTGAGTTCATCCCCAACCACAAGCAAATAATATTCAAGCCCAGTATGTTCTTAGGGGCCATGAAACCACCTCAGAGTTGCCTGCCAAAAGACAAAAGAGTAGCATACATGTACCAGTTCTGACTTCCTTTAGTTCATAGATTGCTAATTTCTTATACTTTGAAGTTGTGAACTTGTTTCCACTAGACTAGAAAGTAAGGTAAGGGGCTGTCAGATTTTACCTACACAAACCTGGTTGGTACCCAAATGGTTGGGACAAGCAGGACCTGAGAAGTGTCTGATATGTATTATAGGACAAATTTTAGCAAACTGCTTTTTCTTTAGTTTTACCAATAGAATTCTAACACAAAATAAAACTAAATGGATTTTCTGATAAATTAGTACAGCAATTTCAAATGGAAAGTAAGGAACTTCAGCTTATTTTTGTCTGATGTATTTGATCCATTCCCACAAAACCTGAGATGCACTGAAACTTGACCTTCTGTGAGAAAAGTATTTTCTAATAAACTACACTTCATTTCCTGAATTTGATTGCAGTTTTAAAGGGCCAAATAGCAGCAAAAGGAACAATTAGTATGTACTCTACAAATACTTTTAGGCCCAGAATTGATCTGAAGACTATTGTTTAAGAATACATGGGTAAGATCATAAAAAAAGGAAACTGACCACATTGGACCCTCGAGTAACACTTTTCTTTAGAGAGAAACACAGAATTTTGAATGGTACAAGTTTGTTTTGGACTGTGTCCAAGAGGGTCTGGTTACAAGAAGTAATTCATTATAATCTATCATGTGATCCTAGAGCTTGACTCTGAAGAGTACACTATGTGAAGGCTCTAGTCAAGCAGATTAAAAATGGAAAAACTGAACAGCTAGTCATGTGCCTTAATTAAGAAAATGCCATATTTGTTTGTACAAGGTATAAACTTAGTTTAGACAAAGTGAAGGAGAAATAGGAGCAAATAAAAAAAGAAATCTGACAAGGCATAGCTGAAAATTAACCTGAATTCTTTTACAATAATTAAATACTTGAGCTTAAAAAAAACCAAAAAACACTTGGGTCATTAAAGTAGCTAAAGAACTGAATAAGAATGAAATGGATAATTGAGCTGAAAAGTGCACAGCAAGTAAGAAAAAGTGGGGACACACACTGCTGAAGAAAGCCCAATAACAACAGATACTCTTTTCAAAGAAGGAATAAAATACACTCAGGCCTTTGCATTAGCTCGGATCAAAATGCACCAACATTTATACTAATATTTCCTTTCTTGTACTTGAAGCTGGAAAGATCATACATCACTATTAACTAAAGGATTTCTTACAAGCACTAATTCCTGAAATAAATGAATTTATTAGTTTTTCCTTTCTATGTAATTTTGCTGTTATGCTAGATAATATTTACAACCCTTGGAATATAATTGAAATAATAACAACCATATAATACAAACCTGCCTTACCTACACTTAATTATGTAACTCAAGTAAGACAACATAATGTTAAAGTACTTAAATTAGAATTTGATCCCTTCTATATAAATCTCTCACAATTTGCATAGCAATTCAACAATTTCACTACAATTAAAACAACTTGAGCATTAGAGAGCTGTTTCTGATTAGCTGTAACTCTTAAATCTATCTACTGAACAACAGCTGCTTACAATGTGTGACAATGATATCAAAAGGCCTTCAGTCTCATTCAATCCTGTCAACAATTCTGAAAGCTACCTAGCATATATACATTATTTTCATTTTGTTGATAAACAAAGCAAAGTTACATTTTAATCAATAGGATTAGAATTAGATTAGAATTCATCAGCAAATTCAGTGGGGCTGCTTCTGCTCTCCCAATATCAACCTATACAAACACATAATTATCTACTTGGTTTCCGGAGTTCATAATTAACCCTCCACCCCAACCCCAGCTGAGCTTTGCACAGACTTTCTGCCTGGAAAACCTTCTGCCACTCTGCTCCAACAATAGGAAGCTGATTCAAACTTATCTAAAGTCTTTTTTTTTTTTTTTGAGACAGGGTCTCAGTCTCGTAGGCTTGCTTTGAACCCTCTATGGAGTCGAGGCTGGGTTTGAACTTGCTATCCTCCTGCCTCAGCCTCCAGTATGCTGGGATTACAGATATGTACCACCACACCTGGCTGAAGTCTTTAAGAAATTTTATCAGGGCACCGGTATCTCACACCTGTAATCCTAGCTACTCAGGAGACAGAGATCAGGAGGATCACAGTTTGAAGCCAGTCCAGGCAAAATAATTCAAGAGACCCTATTTCAAAAAAAGCTATCACAAAAAAGAACTGGTGAAGTAGCTCACAGTGTAAGCCAAGTTCAAAGCCCAGTACTGAAAAAAAAAATCAAATATATTATTTAATTCCCACAACAACCCCCATTGGGTATAATAAGTATTAATATTCTTATCTTTCAGTTAGGGAAATAATACTTTTCTAAGAAACATGCAGATAATCAGAGATAGGGCCATTGTTTAAAGCCTGATTTTCTCTCTTAGCTCAAGACTCTGACCCCAATATTGTAACATGATCACAGTTTTTTGGAGCACTTCCTGCTCCAGTCCCTTCTGAGATTACAACATAATTCAAGACCCTTTAACCCTTTTTTATTGTTTTGTTTTTTTGAGACAAGGTCTTGCTCAGGTTGACCTCAAATTTGTAACCTCCTACCTCAGTCTCCTGGCTCAGTGCTGGGATTATATGTATGAACCACTATACATACCTCAGGCTGCTAAATTTTAAACTTAGTATCCACAACTCTGGGATGAGAAAGCTAGTATAAACATTTTTTTAAAAGCCAAATTTCACATCTTTTGTAAGGCAAGTAAAAGTGCATGTATGCAAAAATTACTAAGAAATAATTAATACAAAAGAGGTTAGAAATGAACTGGGATGGTTCATAGTAAGTGCTTGACTCTACCCTGACCAAAAGAACCCAGTTTATTTTCTTCTCAATTGTGAGATAATTAAATTGCTGTCAAATTTAAAAGTCCTTTTCATAACCTCTTACAATGTAAAGTGTTCTGAAAAAAAACAGAAAAATACACCAGAGCTACAAATTAACCTTTAAGTAATAATGTTTTGGGGCAAAATTCAGCAGCTTTATTTCATTATTTTCTCAAAAATACTTCTAAACTAAAAAATGGAAAAACACAAAGTAAGCTTTGTATAGATAATACTATTCAAAAACAGCATGGTATACCAAGAGTAAATATATATGATTTTTGGCCAGAAAACTGGGTCAAATTTGGGTCTACTTATCTGCTAGTTCATACAGATAGTGTTAGTCAAGCCACCATTTCTCAGCTGCTGTGAGAAAACGGAAACTGTACCTGTTCTATCTTTATAATATACAGGTATTTTCAGGTTAAAAGAGAAGATATATAGGAAAAGTACTTTGTATTTTATCATTGTTAATTATTCTTGAATTAATTTCCTATCAGATTTACTATTAGTAAATCAAAAAGTACAATTATTTTATTGCTTGCACATGCAGTAATCTAAACAGAGTTTAGATGGATCTGTATAAAGATGAGAAGGAAATATTCCTGACCACAAAAGAGCATTTAAATCTTCCCATTTTTTATTGGTTTATATTTCAAATTCCTTATAGCTTCTGATCATATGATTTACCACTCAAACCAGGACATTTTCAGATAAAAAGTAGCCCTATTAATAATTAAACTGGAGCAACAGGCATTAACCATGACTATGACTGGTAAGCCAGGTCATCTTACATAAGAAGCCTACTAGAGTAGGAAGAGAAACCTATTGATTTCAGCCTTAATATTTTATATACCACAATAAAAAAGTCATCAACAGTGTGAAGTGGGTTAAGATACAATTTCACTATACATTTTTGATGCTTCTGATTATTACAAGTAAAACTGAAAAAAAAATACTGGCTAAAACTCAGGGTCTCCTTTGGAGGAGCTAAACATTTTTAAGACTATTGTTAAAATTGTACATATTTATGGGATACAATGTAATAATTCAGTAAAGGTATATAATCAAATCAGATAATGATCAAATCAGGGTAATTAGCATTTCAAAATCCTTCAACTCCTCTCTTTCTTTTCTTGGTGCTGGGAATTGAATCCAAGGTTTCACACAGGCTAAGCACATACTCTACCATTAATTCCTTATGAAGTATATAGGTTATAACATATTGTTATAACCTATGGCCAACTTACTATTCTAATACAACACTAGAATTTATCCCTCCTATTTAAATGAACACAAAACATTTTGAAAAAAAATTTTTACATAGGGTCCACCTATGTAGCCCAGGCTGTTCTTGAACTCTCAACTCTCCTACCTCATTTTCCTGAGTGCTGAAATTACAGGTGTGTAACACCACACCAGCTACATTTTGAGTTTTTTAATTTACCTTTGGAAAGGTAACTAGCAGAATTTCCTTAAACTTATACTAACACATAGATTAGGAAAAGCAAAAAGCCAACATTTTAAATAAAGGCTGAAAAAAAAGTCAGATAGTGTGTTTGAAGTACATCTATAATTCTTGAGGAGTAAGTACATCAAAGATCACAATTATTTGCAAGCAGTGAACAAATTCATCAATTTGTAGATGAAAAAAATTACTATGTAAGACATGAATCACTATTTTTAAGCAAAGTAATGTATGTTAAACATTTGCTCTTGTGAACCTACCAAGGAATGCTTTAATAAAATAGACTCCAAGTGTCAGTGACTTGTTTTTACAGCCCCACAATAGTAGCCCTTCATAATAGTTTCCATTTATATGTAAATAAATATTAATCCCAATTCCCATCATGGTTATAACATTATACATATGCTCGCAGGACAATGCAGTACAGCACTTTACTGGATAAAAAGAGAAAGTATTGTTTTCAGGATTCTCAAAATAAAGTAAATGTTCCAGTCTACAGTCTTAGTGGTCCCTCTTGAGTTCTTTTATCATTTCTTCAGCAGTGAGTGCCGAGGTTCTTCTAAATGCCAGTGTTACAGAGGAGGCCCACAGGCTAACTAACCATTTAACAAAATTCCTGGACTTTGTATCTATGCATACTGAATACACTGTCCATAGATATCATACATGTCCCTGCCCAGTAATGATAAATCATTTTGCAAATAAAAGATTAATAACATTCTTAATCATCCCATTATGAATAAATTATGTAGGAAACTTCTATATCAAGCATAAAGAGATAGTTCCTAAATTGAACAAATATATATCCAGTTAAACCTTTCCCATTGCTGATGTGAAAGGAAGTAGTTCAATGAATGGTGTTTAAAAACAAATAAAACTACTTTAATAACTTATATAGGAAAATGGAAAAGGAAACTTAGTCCAGTGTAGCTATATATATTTTTCATCAAAATAAGTAAGCTTCTTTACCAAGTTGGAAGTTGGCCAGACTATATGAGACCATTCTTTCTAACTGAAAAGCAATGTATAATCTTTAATGACTGTCATAAGCACTTAAATGGATGGCTAAGACACTGTCAAAATAAAAACTTTGATACTGGCACCCTCCATGAATATTAACTTTAACTATTTTAAAAACAATTATAAAACTGTTAAACCCAATTGGAATCTTGGCACTCAAACCATAAACCAAGCATTTTGGCACTTGGAGCAAGATCATTAATACATGTACACTCTTACCCACAAACACTACTTACTAATTACCGTAAACAACTTTTTAAAAATTAAATCAACATTCATTTAAGTCAACACAAATATTGACAGTTAATATACTTTTCTTTTGTTGTAAAACTTCTCTTTCCTCTGTCTCTCAAAGAATCTTTCGTCCTGTTCTTAAAATAGTTCAGACTGTAGGCATGACAGCTCACCCCAACTTACCAGTATTACATGTTCATATTAGAGGTGCTGGAAAGTATTAAACAATCATAATGAGTTTAATCACTTATTTTAAGTTTTTTGTTATTGTTGTCATTGTTTTGGTTTTTATACTGTAGTACTAGGGTTTGAACTCAGGGCCTAAAGCTTGCTAGGCAGGTGCTCTACCACTTGAGTCATATCCCCAGTCCTTACTTTTTAAAAGTTTTGAGCCTAGAGATACAGATACTCAGTGCTGGGGAAGACAGGGAGGGAATGACAGGGGGAGTGCAGAGAGATGGGCACAATTCCCAGCACAAACAGCAGAAATAGCATTAGATTGAGAGCCAGATACCGTGCCCTACTCCCTGATCCAACTTGGTTCTTTAGGTGAATCATAAAACTTCATTTGTTATTCAAAATTAATTTGTTCATTATATTCTAGCTCTGAGCTGTCTAAAACGGTAGTCACCAGCCACGTGTGGTCTTGAGCACTTGAAATGTGGCTATTCTGAAATGAGATAATGCCGTAAAGGTAAAATACATACTGGACTTTAAAAACGTAGTATGAAGAAAAAGAATGTAAAAAGCCTCATTAAGAGCTGGGGGCATGACTCAAGTGGTTGAGCGCCTGCCTACCAGAGCAAAGCCCTGAGTTCAAACCCCAGTACCCCAAATAAATAAATAGCCTGAATTTTTAGTTAAGTACATGTTGAAATATTTTAGATAAATTGGGTAAAATAAAATACATTGGTAATTTCACCTGTTTCTTTTTTTTTTAATGTGGTTAATAGAACATTTTTGAATTATGTATGTAGTTCTATGGGATAGTGCTATGTTAAGACTCTGGGTAAAAACCAGGAAAACTGAGAATAAGAAAGCACAATCTCTATCTAGAAGCCCATAGCCTCGGTGGAGAAGAGAAAAACTTTATGAAAATAATTCCAATATAATGACATTAGTGCACTGATAATGATACGTATTGAGGGTATGGGAGAATGAGGAAGGCCATTTGTGGAAGTGGATAGGAAGGAGGAGTAAGGGAAATACTAGGTTTGTCTATTGGGAGCAGGACTACCTGAGTCTTAAAGGCTTCTGTGACATTTTAAAGGGACTGAATTTTAACCTTTAGGCAATGGATAGTCAATGAAAGGTTTTAAGCAAAGAGTGATAAGGTCAGAAATAAAGGCTTAGATCTCAGGCAGCTGTGTGGAGACTAGATTAAGGTGATATGGCAGAAAGGCTGTCATTTAAATAAGAAACAGGGCCTAAACTAGGGCAACAAGAGTAGGGATGGAAAGACTCAAATTATATTTAGGAGGTAATATCAGTAGACTGTAGTGATTGACTTGTCCTGACCATAGGAAGGTGTTTGTATCTTATGCTAAAGTGATGGGAACACCCTGTGACATTTTGACCATGGGAATGATAATCTGGAAGATTTTAAAGGACCACTCTGACTGCCATTGGAGAATATATAGTAAGGGAAAATGAGGGAGGAGGGGAAGATAATTGATTAAAAACATTTCAGGAGAGGGCACTGCTGTAGATGAGGTTGCTGATGTCTTAGACTGAGGCCCATGCAAAGGAGGTGGTGAGAAGCAATTGGATTAAGGTTGTATTTTTATATTTAATGTGGACTGCCTAATTCAGAGAGCTAAGAAAGGAAAAAAGAGGAAGCCTAGGAAGCTCATACCTTTTGAGTTCAATTGTCTTACTTAATCTGGACTAGCTTTTCATCTGAAAGTGAAAATACTATAGAGACTTGAGGAATATTGTGAAGGTTAAAGACAGCAAAACAAACAGGAGTTGAACAACGGTTATTTTAAGGATTAACTAATGCCCTGCATGCAGTTTAAAATCATGTAATTTTAGTGTGAACAGTCTAACCTGATATGTGATTTTCCCTTCAAATACTCAGCTATCCACCTATAGGAATTAACCGTAAACTAGAATCAATAACATTTGTAAAATAAATGGCTTGAGTAAATGATGTTAAAATCTACATGTGTTCCCAAATTCTAATTTTAAGAATCCTAACACTTTATTGCTACCACACAATTTTCTTCAAGTTGTGGTTAAATATACATTAACATAGAATTTACCATTTTGACCCATTTCACCACACAATTTTTAAACTGAGTGTCCCATCCAGGCCTCTGATGGGTTGCAGATGCGCTGAGACATTATATCCCCAGCCCTCCAGGTGGCAGTGCTGGGTGTGGGGTAGTTCCAATGTCTATCGTCTCTGGGTGGAAGCAGCCTTACTCTGTTATCACAATGTACAATGCCAGCACAGATGCTCCTCCACTTACAATGGTGCTGCATCCCAATAAGCCCACGGTGAATTAAAAATAGTTTAAGCTGAAAATGCATTTAATACATTTAACCTACTGAACATCCTAGTTTAGCACCACAGTATCCTGTAGAGTGTCAGTTATTTTCCTTCCTGATCACCTAACTAACAAGGAGCTGCCCAGCATCATGACGGAGAATCACACAGTACATGACTAGCCCAGGAAAAGATCAAAAGTCAAAATTTGAAGCCTGGTTTCTACTAAAACACAGATCTCTTTCACACCATTGCCAAGTCAAAAAATCAGAAAGTGAATAATCTTAAAGTGGGGGCCATTGGTATTCATTTTCTAAGTATGCTAAAATTGAAAAGCTTTGGAAGTGCTGTTTTAAGCCATAAAACATAAAAAACTCAGTATTATGAAGAGTTTAAAGTAACTGCTTTTTCTGATAAAGATGTTTTCTTAGCAAATCTTTAGGACTTCATAATTTAGAAAATTCCTACGGAAGCAAATATCTATAATTATGGCCGCTATTGTTAAAGTGATCATTATAAAATCCCATATAGAAAAGTCTAAGAGTTTTTTTTTTATGTTTTGAGATATAGTCTCCCTATGTCATCCATGCTGGCCTCCTGCCTCCACCTCCTGAATGCTGGGATTACAGGAATGCACCAACACACCTGGCAATCTAAGCTATTTGAACATATCCAAAGGTTTCCATGTACATTAAAAAATAGGAATTCATCAAGGGATGCCAATTTATTCATTTATCCAGAGTACTGACTCTTGTGGCAGCTACTAGGTGATAGTTTACGGAGATAAAAAGGTTAACAAGACATGGTTGTTGACCTAAGAAACGTAAGTCTAGTGGGGAGAGACAGAATTAATTAAATAACTAAAGCTGTAAAAAAAGTATAGGATAGGGAGTACATGGTGCTACAAAAGGAACTAAGAGTCTACTGGAACAAAGTAAAAACATGACTGGTAAATAGCTAGGCAAAGGGTAGGGGTAGTTTTGGTGGAGAATTCTCAAGCAGTAACAACAGCATGCAAATGCCTAGGAGATGACTACCAGGCCAGGGAGGCTGAGAACAGAAAATGAAAATAAGCTGGAGAGGCAGCAGGCATAGTTCAAACCGGCTTTCAAAAGCAACAGGAAGCCACTGAAGGGCTGTATAGTGACATTATTGGATTTACTTTTCAAGGTCACAGTGCTATAATGTAGAGAAGTGTTCTTGAAGTGGACACACTTTAAGGTAGGGGGAAAAGATATGTTTTTAATTATATACTTTTTATCCTTTAAAATGTCTTTAAAAGTTTGTTGTAAGACATGCATTGTAGCCCACATCTATAATCTCAGCTACTCAGGAGGCGGAGGTAGGAGGATGGAAGTCTAAGGCCAGCTAAGGCAAAAACACTGCAAAAGTGTGAGAGCCTATCTGAAAAATAAACTGAACAAAAAAGGACTGGGTATGTGACTCAAGTGGTAGAGCACTTGTCTAGCAAGTGAGGAGTTCATTCCCTAGTACCACACACACACAGCATTGTAATATTCAGTCTGTTAGCTCAGAAGCACTAATAATGGCTAGTTTTCTACTTAATTTTTTTTTTTGAGACAAGGTTTTGCTATGTAGCTCAGGTTCCTCCTGTCTCTACATTTCAGGTGCTGAGATTACATATTGCATCACCAGACCCAACCTAATGGTTAGTATTTACTGAGCATATATTATATATCTGAACACTGCACTAAGTGGTTTACATATATTCACTTCATCTTCATACCCTGTTAATACCACATTGGTATTATTGTAATCCTCACTTTACACACAGGAAAAATGTGACAGAGGTGAAACAACCAGTCCAAGGTCACTCGGGAAGTATAAAATCAGGGTTCAAACAAAGGGGATCTGGTTCCAAAGATTGTACCTTACTCATTAGACTATGTACCATTTTTTTCAGCAACACACACACATAATTTTAAATTAGTTATATGCACAAATTGAGAATAGATGCTTAAAAATTTCCCTGAACACCAAAGAAGGGAAAGGGTTTGGATATGGAAAATAGCCTAGCAATGGATTAGGTAAAAGATAATATTTTAGATTATGGATGTAGTGATAAAGACAAGGTGGATTTAGGAGATGTTTAGTAAGTAAAATTGACAGGATTTGGTGAGGAACCTGTCAAGGATGTTTCTTTGGTTTTTGATTTACGTAAACGAAGTAGAGTCATAGGCAGAGACCACAGGAAGTTGGGTCATCCTGCTCAGACAGTTTTTCTGTACACCATAAGTATGCTGTTAAATAACAAACTGAACACAGGTTCTTTCCACTTATACCAAAACTCTATTTCTATTATAAACATTTATAGAGGCCTCACTTTGCCAGTTATGCTATGTTGTACTAAAAATGGCATAGTTGGCTGAGCTTAATGGTAGACCACTTGCCTGGTATTCAGAGGCCCTGGGTTCTATCCCTAAATCCACAAAAAGAAAAAAAAAAGGCATAGTCAATATTTATCCATTTGTTTTTAAAAGTGTTAAGTTACTGTAACAAGGAATGAATGTGCAGCGCTCTTCTTTAAAGACACCAACTTTTATATGACAGGATGGCACATATAGGTATGTTCAACCCTGCCCCCCTAAGTTGGATATTTATTAACCCTTTAAGATCTGGGATAGGTGGAACACTTTTACACCTTTCATTTATGATTTTTAAAGTACTCAACTTTTAAAAATTATAATATCCCCTGTTCTCTCAAGTAGAAGTCTTACAGAAAACTACTGGTGGCTGGCTAAAAAGATACCGTAATTCTATTTATTTTCATTTGTAGAATTTCTAATGGTTCCAAACACTGCTTCCTTTCCTATCCAAGATGAACAGGAAAACGTACTATCAGTTTGAATATAAAACAACAGTCACAGGAAAACTTGACTTAAAAAAATTACCTAAAAGCATGCTGTCCCTACAAATAATGGTGGTCGCTTCTGATTCCTTTTCATTTCAGGTGTGCCAGAAATTTCCCGTCTAACCTCAGCGAAATAGACAGCGTTTTGAAATATGACATTGCCACCCAGGCCTGTCAAGGTCACACGACAAAACTGTAGGCAACAGCTGTAAGGCTCAAAGGGCAGAGATGGATTCCTGTCCATTCCCACATAATTTTAACTCCTTTTAGGCAGATGGCCCCAGGTCAGAATACATTGTTAAGACAACTTTCACATGACATCAACAACTTGAAGTGCTCCAAAAAACGACTTGACTTTTCTCCAGGGCATCTCAAAAACCTGGTGGCGGTGGCCAGGCAGTTCGGGCGGCTCGCACAGGTGGCACCGCACTCTCTAGCGACCGCCCTCCAACCCCTGCCACCCCAGAAACCCGCTTCTCCGCCCGCCCCGCAGCAGGAAGGAGGGGCGTAGTGCCGCGGGAACTCCCGCGTGACGTCACGTGACGTCGCAAGCCTCCCGGGAGGGGCGGGGTCGGGAAGGTCGGCCGCCTCCCTGCCGGGCTGGCGGCCCTCCGGCCTTCCCTCACCCCTGGGGAGCAGCAGGCCAGGGCTTAGCAGTTTGATAAGTGAACGGGACCAAAGAGAACAGCGAGGTGACATCGCTTCGCAGCCCCCGAGGGCGCCCACTTCCCTCCCGGGGTTTTCGGGAATCTCAAGGCAGCTTTGGAAGCCGTGAGTAAGAGGAATCTCCTTTCCCTACCCAGAGCGCTGGGTTGTAGCGGCTACTTCCGGTCTGGAGCTGTGCGCTCAGCAAAGGGGTTTGGCGCTCAGGATTTGTGGGAGCCGCGAGGCCCTCGGGCTGTATCTGCGGATGCAAGCTGACCCGGGGCTAAATTCAGTGGTGACGGACCCCGCTCGCATTCTCTGGTGTTCCTAAGTCTCCCGCGCGCACTAGAGGACGCGCCTCCCAGCGCCGAGCCCGTCCCGCGCATGCGCCGAGCGTGCAGCGCGCGCTTCCCGCGCGGTCGCCTTTGGAGCGTTTGCACCCCGTCGGTTCTGCCACTCCTGAAGGGCGCCTGAGACAGGAGAAGCTTGCTGAGCGGAGAGGGACAGCCGCGGCACCTCGGCGTGGGTGCAGTTGCCTTGCCTCACTGTGTGACAGGAAATTACGTAATGAGCAAGTTGAGTGTGGTGGCCACAGTGCACGGGACGCTAATGGAGCGTCACTAGTCGATCCTTGGAGCCACCATGGTGTACGGTCTGAGAGGTGAAGGCTCCTGACTGTGCATCGAATAACGGTTCAGGGCTAAAAGATGTCGGCAAAACGTGCTGGGCGTGTGGAGTAGTGCAGGGGTTTGTGAGCCAGAATTTGCAAGCTTGATACTGATCGTGTTTTTAGGTAATTTTTCTTAAAAAAAGAAAAAAAGGCACTTGATTTAACTATCTCAAGATAGAGGCATTTCTTAAAGGGCACTAAACTTGGTTTATTTAATTTTTCATTAATTAAACTTTTAAAGTATTTACTTAATAGAAATAGCATGCTTTTATTAACGTGGTTTGTTGGGGCTTTTGTTGTTGCTACAGAGGATTCTTTTTTTGTGCTCACAATCTGAATCCCAGCCTTGACAGAGCCATGTCCTAGGGCACGTCACTTCTGTTACACCTGTTCCCCAACTCTAAAATAAAATTAATAATCGTAGCTGTTTGGTAGAATTGTCCTGAAGATTAGGTAAAATAGTGAATGTAACCATTCACCCTCACAGTTAGACACATAATAAATGGTGACTTACTGACAATAATGTAGGCCCTTGGAAGCAGCTGTGTTAATGGTAGAGCATCTAATCTCACTTTAATATGGAAATAGGCATGCACGAGAGAGAGATTACAATTATGAACGCCTCATACACCAATTCCCTCAACTTAGTAGTTGTCCAGTTCGCCTGGTTTTGTTTCATCTCCCCAGCCAGCACCCCTTTTGTTGTTTGTTTTAGCTGGTGCATTTTCAAGCCAATCCAGAAAATACGTTGGCTTACTTTTAAATACTTCATTATATATCTCTTCACACACACACACACCGCCTTTTTTTTTTTTTTTTTTTGGCAGTACTGGGGTTTGAACTCAGGGTCTCAAGCTTGCTAGGCTGGTGCTCTACTGCTTGAGGCACACCCCCATCAATACTTCAGTATTAGCCCTTTATCAGATAAAAACCTTTTAAAAAATTAATGGCCAGGTCATTAACAGTAACTCCTAAGATTATTTGCAATCTACTTATATCCAGCTTTTGCTGATTATTCTAAAAGTCTAACTGCAGTTTTTGAAAAGCTTAATGAAAGTGTGTATTTGTTTCTGTAGTGCTTTACAGGTTGCTAAGTGGTTCCACACACATACTCTTGTTCCCTATAGAAATTTTATTGCTTATTTTAGCTCCTTCATCAGGTACTTCAATAAATGGTTAACAAGAGAACCTTTTGTTTGGGCAGTGGTTAGCAATGGCATTGGCCAATGGGACAAATAAGATTTCAGTGAATTTGCTAATCATTTTACTTTTTTTTTTTTCCTGAGTATAGTCTCATTGTATAGGGTAGGCTAGCCTGGAATTTGCAATCTTTTGCCTTGCTTTACTTTTTATTTTCTTTTGTGATACTGGAGTTTCAACCCAGGACTACCGCTGGCTAGGCAAGCATCTTACCACTTGAGCCTCACATCCAGTTCTTCTTTTGCTTTTTTAATGGTCACTAATTAATGATTTTATTTAGGAACATGTTAAAATGTTTATTAATCCACTTGAATTTCTTAATAGCCTGTTATTTTCAGGGACTACCTAAGTAACAAACTTTATCACTCACCTTTATTTTGAAAGAGACACAAAATAGCTTTACCCTAATTGCTTAGTTTCTGTATTCATCAGTCTTTGTGGTATCTGAGATACATCACAAAGACTTCCTGTGTGTTAATATCTCAGCCACCTGTCTTATTCTCTTATGACTTCTTTTTGTGTATATAGATGTATATGTATCTGTGGGTGCTTGTTAAATCAGGGATAGTTCAGAATGTTTTCCAGTTTCTGGTTCAGTATGGTGTTATATTTCACATCAATTCAAAAGTTAAAAAATAATAATTTATGATGATGATGATAATGGAGGTGGAATCCATGGTCCTGACATGGTAGGCAAGTGCTTTACCACTGAACTACATTCCCAGGCCTTGGTTTTTTGAGACAGGGTCTTGCTGTGCAGGCCAGGCTACCCTTAAATTCTCAATTCTCCTGTCTCTACCTCTGCTGTGCTGGCATTCCAGGTATGTTCCACCATGTCTGGCCAATAAATTCTTTAATAATAGTAAATCAGTGCTGACTATGAATGATTCCAAACCTTTTGATATCAGAATACTTTTCAGTTTAACATAATGTAGGCAGTTTCTCTTTCCCAGGTGGTATAAGAAAATTTGCCTAGAAATTTGCACTACATAAGAGACCAAATAAGTGCAATCATAGTTTTTTCCTCTTTTCCCTAACTTTAAGATAATAGATTGGAGGTAAATAAGGAAAAGCTGGAAACAGGTGAGCTGTGTTTTGTCCTGCTTTCAAATTATATAAAGATAAATGCAAAATTTATTTATATCGCATTCTGTCATTTCAGGTATATCACCTGACCAAAGACAACTTCACACCCATGTAATGTAATGGGAAAGGTGAGAAGACATTAAGCGAATAGAAGTGTGGAACCTACTAAGCAAGATGAACATCTCTGGAGGCAATTGTGGAAGCCCCAGTTCTGCAGATATATCTAATGACTTTAAGGACATCTGGACAAAACTAAAGGAGTATCATGATAAAGAAGTACAAGGTAAAATCTTTTCTTAAACACAGCAGTGTTTTATTGGGACCATAACAGCAATAACTGACTTGGTATGACAGTTTTATACATTAATAAAAGGAAGAGGTTAACTTTGTTTAGGTTCAAATGTCCTATCTTTAAGGGACATTTCCTGTTACAATTTTTTGTGATTTATTTTTATGGATGAATTATTACTTTCTAACTATAAACAGCTATATACAACACAGTTATTACAAACTTGTGGTTTCTTATTTGGGGTAATATGTATTGGGGTGATGAAAAAGAGGTATTATTGACTGAAGACCTGAACTTGAATTCTAATTTCATTTGCCTACTTGCTTTGTAATCTTAGCCAAGTTACATAACGGCCATGCTTAATTTTCTTTTGTAAAATTACTAGCAGGATTATTTATAAATGTAAAAATACTACTTCAGTTATCTGACAAACCTTTGGAAACCTATTTGCAGCATACTTCTGATGTTTAATGTTCAATACACTTTCTCTGCATGTGAGAAATGCTTCAGATTATAATTGTTTCTGTGATTTTTTTCTTTTTGTTTTTTTTTTGGTGGTGCTGGGAAGAACCCAGAGCCTTGTGGATACTAGCCTACCACTGACCTACGTCCCCAGTCTCACAGTTGTTTCTTGATTTCTTGTTGCAACCATAGGTTTAATACTGTAGTGTTAACGTATCTTTAACAGCACACTGGAGTTGGTTTTTGGTTTTGGTTTTGGTTTTTTTAATGGCGGTATTGGGGTTTAAATTCAGGGCCTCACGCTTGCTAGGCAGGTGCTCTACCACTTGAGCCACTCTGCCAGCCCTAACAGTATCACTGGAGTATCCTTAAAACTTGTCTACCTGAATCTAAAATGTAGTATATGAGGCTGTGTTGGAACTTTCCCGTGGTAAATTGTCTCTGACAGAACTTCATGATGATAATATCATCATGAATTAATGTATTCTGAAATATGAATCCCCAAAGTAATCTTCCAAGCCCCTGCTTACTAGAAGACATTTGTTCAAGAAATATATTTTGGGTATTTACCATGTGCCAGGCCTTGTGAACAAAAATGAATTGTATAGAGTCCTAGTTTTAAGGGAATTTCTAATCTAGAATTTTAATGCAGCATACCATGTTATCTGCGAACATAAGGGAAGAGCCACAATGTGGTTTACTGTCAGACCAGGCCTTATAGTTAGGTAAGTCTAATTAGCCAGGCAATAATGATGGCGGGAGGAGGAAGAGAGGGAATTTCTTGAGTAGACAGAACACCATATGTAAAAGTTTGGCAGTAGGAGCTTGATTTTATTCAAGAAATTGTAGGCAGTTTGAGATACCTCTAAGAGAAAATGGAGTGGGTGATGGCAGTCTTTTGGGGAAGTAGATGAGATGTGATGCTAGAAAAGTAGGTAAGTTCCAGTTATGGTATGTATATACCATATCACTCCTATCTTTGGGATTAACTCTAAAACTTTCACTTTGAGTGCCTACTTTTGTTGATTGTGAGTAGATTTAAATAGTGCTACATTGAGAAAGAAGCATGAGATGCGGTGATTAAATCCATAAATTCTAGATTTAAACTGCCAGTGTTTAAAAGCTATCTCTACCATAATACATATGGTGGCTTTGTGTAAGTTTTTAAACTTTATAGTGCTTCACATTCTTCCTGTATAAAATACATATACTAATAATATCTACTTCATACTGTGTTAAATAACTTATGTATGTTTAGACCATTTGGAAGTGTGTGCCATATAGTAGCAGTATGTTTTAGTTGCTGTCATTCTGAAGCAGCAACCATAATGTTTTATCAGTGCCTGCTGTGGGCCACCCAAACTACAGATAATGGATACTACAAAAAACAAAAACTTTTAGCAGAGATTTCATATGCTGATTGCTTTTTATTATTCCCTTTATATGTTTGTGGTATGCATGTGTGTGTACATACTTTTTGTTGTTTTCCATATGGTACTGGGTTTGAACTTAGGGCTTTGGACTTGCTAGACAAGCACTCTACTACTTGAGTCACACCCCCAGCTCTTTGCTTCAGGTTTGTTTGTTTGTTTCCAAGTAGAGCCTGGTATTTATGCCCAGCCTGGTCTGGATCTCGATCCTCCTCTATTTGTAGTTCCTGAATAGCTGGGATGACAGGTGCATGCCATTACCCCCAGCTTTTATTGATTGAGATGGGGGTCTCACAAACTTTTTGCCTGTTCTGGCTTTAAACTATGATTCTCCCAGTCTCCACTTTTCAAGTAGCTAGGAGCTGCCACACCTAACTTTTTTTTCTTTCTTTTTTTTTTTTTTTTGAAAAAGCACACACTGGCCCAGAACTTGGAATCCTCCTGCTTTCCCCCCGTCCCCCAAGCCCTGAGCCTATAGGTGTACACCTCCAAGTCCTGCTTCCCTTTATGGTTTTTGAAGAGATAATCTCTAGGAGGAAATAGAAAGGGAATGACCGTTACAATAAAACTCAAACTGTTGAAATATCATGGAAAGTTCTTAGTTTCCATCTCTGGTTTGATGAGGCACTCATTTTTGAAAACAATTATGGTAAAATCCACTTAACATTTGCCTTTTAACCATTTTTAAGTGTGCCCTTCAATAGCATCAAGTACATTCACTTGGTTGTACAACAACCAGCACCATCTATTTCTGGGACTCTTCAGCTTAACAAACTAACTGTACCATTAAGCAATAACTCTCCATTCTCCCTTTCCCCTCTGTTTCTGGCAACCAGCATTCTACTTTCTGTCTCTAGGAATTTCACTTATTAGGTACCTCATGTAAGTAGAACCATTTAATGGTCATCCTTTTGAAACTGGCTATTTCACATAGAATAGTGCTTTCCAGGATCATTCATGTTCAGAATTTCTTTCCTTTTAAAAACTGAGTAATACTCCACTGTGTGTCTGTACTACATTTTGTTTATGCATTTATCTGTCTATGGGCATTGGGATTGCCTCCATCTTTTGGCTGTTTTGAATAATGTGAACAAATCTCTCATGCCCCTACTGTCAGTTCTCTTGGGCAGCCATCCTAGTGAATGCAAAATGGTATTTCACTGTGGTTTTGATTTACATTTCCCTAATGAGTAGTGATGTTGAGTGTCCATGTGCTTTTTGGTGTATCTTCCAGTCTTTTCTCTACTTTTTTTTTATTAGTTTGGGGGAGCAATACTGGGGATTAAATTTGGTCTCTGTACTCTGCTACTTAAGCCATACTCCCATTCCTTTTGCTTTTAGTTTATTTTTCAGATAAGGTCTCACATTTCAGTCTAGATAAGCTTTGGACTGTAATCCTCCTACCTCTGCCTCCCAGGTAGCTGGACAACAAGTGGGAACTCTGACACCCAGCCTGTTTTTTTGTTTGTTGTTTGGCAGCACTAGGATTTGAACTCAGGGTCTTACACTTGCTAGTTAGCAGCAGTCATTCTACCACTTGAACCACTCTGCCAACCCTTCTTTTGCCTATT
This sequence comes from Castor canadensis, assembly GCF_047511655.1. Lineage (NCBI taxonomy): Eukaryota > Metazoa > Chordata > Mammalia > Rodentia > Castoridae > Castor > Castor canadensis. Next base: position 52,055,908 of record NC_133389.1, read on the forward strand.
TTTTGATCAGGTGTTTGTTGTTGAATTATAGCAGTGGTTTCAATATTTCGGCTTATCAAATAAATGATTTGGAAATATTTTCTTCATTCCATGGGTTGTCCTTTCACTTTTTTAATGTGCAGAAGTTTTTAGTATCAATGTACGGTCTAACTTAGCTGTTTTTCCTTTTGTTGCCTATACATTTGGTGTCATATCCCAGAAATCATTTCAAAATCCCATGTCATGAAGCTTTTACCGTAAGTTTTCTTCTAAGAATTTTAGTTTTAGCTGATAGATTTAGGTATTTGATCCATTTTGAGTTGAATAATTTTACACGTTGTGTAAGTGCCCAGCTTTTCTTTTCTTTTCTTTTTTTTGAATTCAGGGCCTTGTGCTAGCTAGGCAGGCACTCTACCACTTGAGCCATGCCTCCAGCCACATTCTACATATAGAATTGATGATGCAACCAGGGAGAAATAATGTTCATTTAGGAAACCATGTATGGTCATTATTGTTTTCTTCATTAATTTGTAATTTTAGCTTTTTCCTAAATATAATTCAGACACTTTTAAAATACAGAGTAAACAGCAAAAAGCATCACCCTCAGTACAATTAAGTAACCATTTTTGAGTGTGTATTCATCTAGAGTTTTTTGAAGTATGAACTTACATTCTTTCTCATTTAAGGCTTGACGTTTTTTATTTTAGGGTCTTTTACACATGTACAAAAGTAAAGAAAATAATATAATGAACTCTTCTAAATCCATCACTCATCTGCAACTATTGTCAGTATCTGGCCTTCAAATGAATTTGCCTTGTTTTGCATATATACTGCATACTTCTCTATCCCTTTTCCACTAAGTTTTGTTTAAGTGCTTGACATAATTTCATCTACAAATGGCCTCAATATATATTTCTAGTAGTTTTTTTTTAAATGCCTCAATATGTATTTTTAGTAATCATGATCGTCATTATTACTATTTTATAATGCTGAGGATTAAACCCAGAGTCTCATACATTCTGGGCAAGAGCGCTACCACTGAGCTACACCCCAGCTTCTTAGTAGCCTTTCTTTAAAAACAAAATGCCATTATTGCACTAACAAAACTTAGTTTTTTTTTTGTGGTGCTGGGAATTGAACCCAGGACCTTTGCACATTCTAATCATGCAACTATCACTGTATTAGAGCTCCAGTCCTACCCCCCCAATACAAAGTCTTTAATATCAATTGATGTATCTTAGTGCTCACATTTTCTCAGTTACCTCAAATGTCTTTCTGCCCTTGCTTACAGTTTGTTCAAATCTGTGTCTAAACATCTCCACATTGCACTTGATTAATGCATCTATTGATTTTTTTCAGTGTGGTTTTTAATTTGTGTTTCTCTTATAGAAATACGAATATAAGAATAAGCATTTTATGTTTAAGAGTGATTTGTATTTCTTTTTCTATGAACTGCTTATATACGTTAATTATTTTCTTAGATTGTTGGCCTTTTCCCTATCAGTATCAAGGTGCTCTTTATATCTAAGGCAGATTACTTTTTTTTTTTCCTTTTTCTTTTATTATTCATATGTGCATACAAGCTTGGTTCATTTCTCCCCCCGCCCCCACCCCCTCCTTTACCACCCACTCCACCCCCTCCCTTAAGGCGGATTACTTTATTTTTCTTTTTGAGACAGGGTCTCGCTATGTAGCCCAGGATGGCCTCAAACTCATGATAATCTTGTCTCCATCTCCTAAATGCTGTGATTACAAGGGTGCACCATTACACCCAGTGCTAAATAATTTTTTGTTTTGTTTTTGTTTTTTCTGTGTGGTGCTGGGTAGTAAATCCAGGGCATATTACATACTAAGGAAGCACTCTACTACTGAGCTAAGCGTCCAGCCCCATTTAACTTTATTTTATTTCTATATTTATTTATTTTTGGTGGTACTGGAGTTTGCACTTAGGTCTTTACACTTTCTAGGCAAGTGCTCTTTCACTTAAGCCATGCCACTAGCCCTTATAGTTGACTTTGTTTTTTTAGCAGTATTGGGGCTTGGACTCAGGGCCCCAAACTTGCAAGGCACCCTCACTACCGTTTGAGTCATGCCTCCAGCCTCCAGCCCTCCTGGTAGTTACTGAAGATACAACAGTGAATAAGACACTGTCATTTTGGGGAACAGTTGTATTCATTTTCTTTAGGGAAATATTTATACAGGATAAATGCATAATAAAATGCTAGCAAAAATTAGCCAGATACAAAACAGTATGTCTTGATAACAGCAATATTATAAGCTACATGTGCTTCTTTTTTTTTTTTTTTTTTTTTTTTTTTGTTTTAATTTCCTTGCAAGGTCCTGGAGATCAAATCCAGGGCAAGCACTCCACCACTGATCTACATCCCCAGCAAGCCACATGTATTTCTTTTAGAACTAAGAAGAAAAGAAAGTCTCCCAACTTCTGTTGAAGAATAGAATGTCGTCCTTTTGGTTTATAATACTATAATCCTAGCATGTAGGTTGACTATAACAACAGTTTCAAATTTAAACTACTAGTGGAGAATTACTTCTACATATTGTAAAAAAACAGTTTTTTGTGATCTTGAAGTAAAGCATATGTAATATTTTGAAATAATTTATACAGGACCAGATGTACTTGAGTTTTAATTAAACATTTGAGAGGGAGGCATTTTCATTCTTCCATAGTTAAGCATAATGTTAAATTAAGAAGGTCATTACATGTTCACTACACAGAGTCCCTATCCTATGCATCTTTTCATCTTCATGGGCAAAGTTCTTGGCATATAGAAAGAAATCAGTAAATGAATTGCAAAGTTTATAGCTGGATCAATGGAACCTTTTTTTTGGGTGAGCCTAGGGTTTGAACTCAAGGCTTCACACTTGCAAAGCAGACTCTCTACCACTTGAGCCACACTGCCAGTCCACTTTGCTGTGGTTATTTTAGAGATGGGATTTTGCAAAGTATTTGCCCCAGCTAGCCTCAAACCTCAGTCCTACCAATCTCTGTCCCCTAAATAGCTAGGATTACAGGCATGAGCCACCAGTACTCAGCTTGGAACATTTCCTTGAGCTTCAGTTTTTAAAAACTTTTATTTACAAAAATATCAAACTTTATACCTAAAATTCTACAATACTTTATTGATTTATTTTAATATTTTTTCCCTAGGTAATGCCCTTCAAAGTTGGGAAAGGAAAAATAAATCATCATTCTATAATAATGACATTACTGTTTCTTTCCCAATATTTTTGGGTTTTGTTGGTATTTGTTGTTTGTAGTACTAGGGCCTTGCACATGTTAATTCTACCACTGAGCTGCAACCCCAGCCCTGTCTTTTGAAGTATTAATAGGCATGTAGGAGTGGCTCAAGTGGTAGGGCACTGCCCAGAAAGAATGAGGCTGGCTCAAGTGGTAGGGCACTGCCCAGAAAGAATGAGGCCCTGAGTGCAAACCCTGGTGCTACCACAAAAAAAAAAAAGAAGAAAAAAAAATGCATGTAGATTTCTGTATTTTTGTGCTCATTCTATATACTCTTATATCTGGCTTAATTTTTCCTGTATTTTGTTACCTAAGCTGTGCTTATTTTTCATGTTGTACATAATCATCACTTTAGAATTTTTGTGCACACACATTGTTGTGATTTGGATAGTGTCTTATAGAAGAACCACATGTCCCTCCTGTGGTGCTATTGAGATGTGGGATTACCTTTACTAGCCTAGTAGGAGGTCCTTAGGTCACTAGGGACATGTCCTTTAGAGAGATTGTGGGATCTCGGACTCTCCTTTCTCTTTTTCTTTTGCTTCCTGGCCATGTGGTATGCAGGTGGCTATAACTTGTGTGTGCTCCCCACATTGCCAGCATGTCCACCAGAGGGTCAGAGCCTTCAAACTGTGAGCCAAAATCAATCTTAAGCTGATTATCTCAGGTTATTTCATTATAGTGATAGAAATCTGACTTAACATACCAGTTTCATTTTCTCTTACTTTAGTAGGGAAAAAAATAATTCAATAGCATTTGTTCTCCAGTGTTAACAGGGTCTTTCAGAGACCTCTATTTTATGATGAAGAAGCCTCAAGAAAATGTATCATATATAATTTAATAAGAGCAATATGATACATAGTAGATAATTTACACATAATATATAGCAGATAATTCTTTAAAATTACATAATCCTGGTAGCTTTTTTCTGTAATAGCCATCGTGCTCCCATTAAAGTTAATGTGTTATGAAAAACATTAAGGAAGGGTTGCAGCAAGTGTTGGTGTATATGGGTAATATCTGGTATCATGTGAATAATACATATTGGATATGTCTAAACTGATAAGAGAAGGTAACCTTTGATACATTATAATGTATGGATTAGACCACTTTCTTAAACTTCCAGGCTGCTTTCCCCAATTTCAAATCACTTACTGATTCTTGAAACTATTAAATGAATAACATCATTAAAAAAATTGACGTCATTAAGAACATTTTGGTTTGGGCCACTGCAAATTTGCCAAACTCAGAACTTTTGTGATAGTAGTTCTTTGTTAAAAGTGTTGCATATAGTTCCTTATAAAATTAGGGCTTCTCACTATGTGATAACATCAAAGACATGCCTGAAGGGTACTTATTTTTTTAAGAAGTTGGGGGGATCCACTCGGAAAAACCTGTATAAGAGGCTATTTGCAAGACATCAAACATGGACTTGTCTGGACATCGCAGGGTTTGAAGTATATATAGGAATCAAAATTGACTCACTACTTTTAATGCTTTGTGTCAATAAAAGACAAAGGAGAAATGTTACAAATGGTAGTACTTGAGATATGTAATTTTTACTTAGCCATGGAAATCATCTCTATAGGAACTTACATGTATCCGAATATCCTGCTTATATTGATAACAAAATGACAGGAAAAAATATCCCGGGTGCAGTTCCCAAGTTTTTATATTTTTATCTTTAACATAATTGTATTCTTTCACAATTGTTCATTCTAAAGTCTTAAGTTCATTTTATGACAAGTGCTGTTAGTATCAGGATTAAATACAAATTGTTACTGAAAATACACAGCCTTTATGCATTGGATTCAGAATTAACAGATTTTTTTCCCTTGGTACTGGAGTTTAAACTCAAGGCCTTGTGGTTGCTAAGCAGGTGCTCTACCACTTGAGCCACACCTCTAGCCCTATAAATTACAGAATTCTTTAAATTTTGGAAGTCTTAAAAGTGTATTTACTTGGATATAATTTCTTTGCCTTATTAAATCTCTTTCAGTATCAGATTTATTTTTAAAAGCATAAGCAATATAGAATATTTATTTTTCAGAGTACCATCATTTTGATAAATTTGATAAATTTTGATAAATCATCTCCTTTTTTTATTTGGGAATATTCTCTATTTAATTTTATTTTGTCATTTTTACATGCATATATATTATTTGGGCCACCTTCCCCCTCCCCCCATAAGTGGTCTTTTGTCCACACCAGGTTCTGTTGAAGCAGCTCACTAATGTAATTTATGTATCTGGTAAATGTGGTAATCACTTCTGTAGAAAACAAGGAAGATGGGGAATCGGAATTGGAACTGATTCAAAGAACTGGGGAAGTATGGAGACTCTAATATGGCAGGCTAAATATTTCTTTATTTTCGATTGCTCCAAGTATTTATTGCTCTAGTTATTCACAGATGTTTCATCAAAATTCCAAAGAAAATATTCCCATTATGACTACACAAATTAACAATGAAGAAATTGTTTGTAATTTTAGTCCATAACATCAGCGTCCTATTCATTATTAAGAATACTCTCAGTAGCTCTCATGTATTTTTTGCATTCCTATATGTAAATTCAGTAAAATCAGCAAAAGTTAATTTAACTATTTTGAAACAATATAAATATTAAGCAAAGTAAGTACATCTTAAATATGGCTAATTTTGTAAAGATAAAGGGTTTTTACTTTGGAATTAGATAAGAAATGAGCTATTTGAATAAAGCTAGTATTTGTTAAGAAACATGATATTCTCTTAATCACTTATAATTCAGAGCCATAAATAATAAAGTGACATTGCATGCATTATGTATGTTTTGTTCTGAGTAGAGAACTGAATTAAGAGTTAGCAGTGATTTTTGTTTAAGTATAATGAATTGAACTCTTGCCTCATTTATGAACTCTTACTTAAACTGGTTTGGGATATTATAGCTACATATACATGCCCTTGGTGGTTGCATTTTCTCCAAAATTCATCTGTGAGGTATAGGGTTAATTATAGTCCAGTGCTTGGTCTTTTGAGCATTGTTTCCTCAAAAGGTGTCTCAAGTTGCCAGTGTTACAATCCCAGATTCTTTGTTGAACAGACTACCTGTTCATACAGGAGCTGCATTGTTGTATAGCCTCATTCCTTCCGATGGGTGTGGAGCAGGATTAAAGCACACTTTATAGGGGTTCTAATTGTAGATGCCTAATTGACTTGATGAATAGCAAATGCTAAAATTTAAACACACACATGCACACACATATAAACCTGTTTCAGGGCTGATCTGCATGACAGAACAAATGCCTTGCAGGTGTTGAATGCTTATAAGATAAAAGAGTAGCCTTTCCATATTTCCCAAGAATTTTCTTTTGAAGTTTATATGGATTTTCTATCTCATTGTTTCTTTTCTTAAAATGGTTCATGGCAAGAATCCATTTCATCTTTGGCTACATTTTTTACGTTTAAAGGCAGACCTAAGTTTTAGAATTCAGCCAAAATTAAAAATAAGAAAATCTGTCAATAAGTAAATGTTCCCATTTACTTCCCATTTACTTGGAATAAGGAAATGTTCCATTTCCTTCTTGGGAAGGAAAGAAAAGAGAAAAACTGCTGACTCTGGTTTTGGGCTTAGTAAGGTTACAAGTTCTTTTTCTAATTCTTCAAGAATGATATACTTTACTGAGGTCATTCAGGGTCTTACGAGTTTTTCTTCATTACCTAACAGAGAGGGAAGCTTCTTAGGCTAGAAATTTGACAGATGTGAAAATTAAAAAAAAAAAATCACCTGTTTTTACTCCTAACATTTTTTAAAGACATGTTTTCTCTTTATTTTTTGTTTTATCTGTTTTCTGAATTCTGTAAGGCCAGTGCTTTTCCTTTCTGTGTTTTGTTTGAGGTAATTTTTTTTTATTTTGAGCTGATCGTAGATTCACATATAGTGGTAAGAGGCAAGTACAGAGAAATCCTGTGTACCCATTACTCAGTCTCTCCTGGAAGTGGCACCTTGAGTAATTACGTGGTACATTATTACAGCCAAAATTTTTTATTAATGCAGTCCACCAGCCTTATACACCCATTTTATATGCACGTGTGTGTGTATTTAGTTTTATGCAGTTCAGTAGTGTGTAGATTCCAGTATCTATCACCAAGGTTTCTTCATGTCACCCTTAATTCCCAGCCTTCTCTCACTCCACCCCTCCAATTTTTGGCCATTTATAATCTGTCCTCCATCTGGATAATTTTGTCATTTTAAGAATGTTATGTAATAGAATCATACAAAATACAACTTTTTTTTTTTTTTGGCAGTACTGGAGTTTGAACTCAGTGCCTTGTGCTTGCTAGGTAGGTACTTACCACTTGAGCCAAGCCCCCGACCCTTTTTGCTTCCATTAAGTTTTGGGTAGGGTCTCATATTTTTGCAGGGGCCAGTCTCCGACTGTGATCCTTCTACCTCTATTTCCTGCGTAGATGAGATCACAGGCATTTTCCACCATGTCCAGCTTATTTGTTGAGATGGGATCTTCCTAACTTTTTGCACTGTCTGGCCTCTAACTGTGATCCTATTGATCTCTGCCTTCTGAAAAAAATACAACCTTTTGAGATTGGCTGTTTTTACTCAGCAGATTCCCTTGAAGTATCTAGCTAAATTGTTGCATGTATCAATAGTTAATTCTTTTTTTTTTCCCCCTTTGACACAGAGTCTCACTTAAATACCCTCAAATTTTCTATCCTCTTAAGTGTGCTGGGATTATAGGTGTAAACCACCACACCCAGCCTAGTTCATTTTTTTTTTATTGATCAGTAGTACATGTGGTCTGTAAATGTTGGTAAATCTGTGATAACATTTGTTGTTGTTTGTTTTAACATGTTTGTTGTTGAAGGGCATTTGGGTTGTTTCTAATGTTTGGCTATTACAAATAAAACTACTGGAAACATTGAAATACAGATTTATCTCAAAAGTTTTTTCCACTTCCTTACCCATAATATTTTATTTATTTATAGTCCATAGAGTCAAAGATAAAATGTGTCACATTTGCTAGAGGTAAAATATTCTCCAGGGCCTTTTTTTTTTTAATTCCTGAATTTCCTGGTATTAAATCATTACCACTGGGGGCAATAAGAAGACACTACCAGTAGCTATGTAACTATGTTTAGGAAATGAATAAGTTTGTCTATTAAAACTCTTATTTAAATTGTCACCTAAACTAAATTACAGACAATATGAAAAATCCTGTTATTATTTTGAACATTTTTTTTTATGTGTGTGACTATAGATTCTCTATAGGTTAGAATCTAAGAAGTGAGATCGTGGTGAAAAAAACTTTTGACATTGCCAAGTTACTTTCCAAAGATTTATGCCAGTTTCAAATATCTCCATCAAAGTATGGAAGTATAGTTTTAAAACACTTTTTATCAAGTGCTATAATTTTTAAAGTTGCTAATTAATTGTTTTGGTTTGTATTTATATTTAGTTTTCTTGATACTTGGTAGGTTTTTTTTCCATGTTTACTTGATGGCTGTTTTTCTTTTTTTGTTAGTTACTATTCATGAAAATTAGAAATGCCATACTACTTTATCCATATTCTTCCTTGTAGTTTCAGTGCCCAACCGTCAACTCTCTTTTCAGTAACTACCTGAATCCCCTAGATAGTAGTCCTGTCATTTATTTTGTGCTAGACTTAAAATTTAAAATGCATATAACACGCTCCTTGAGGTAAAAACCTATCGCCCTTTGTTAAATGCTTTTCTGTAAGTGATTTTGTTCCTAGTCCAGGATTTCCTGCCAGAGTCTAGTTTGTTTAATCCCAGAAGTTTAGAGTCTACATAAACATTATTGCTGTTAGCAAATACATAGGCTAGGTCAGAACATAGACCTGCATTTATAGTGAACTTCTAATTACATGTTTGTCCTAACTATTAGAAAGGAAATAACTTAACTCACTTTAGGTGGGGAAAATTTCATCCTATTTGGCTGTCACATAGTAATGACTAAAAGCAATAATGTTGCAGATTTACTTTTGTGATCTCAGGGAAAATACACTATACAAATGGGTCCTGGTTCATTATTCAGAGGCCAGAATGAAGTGACTTCATTCATTTGACTCATGAAGGAACTTAGATAACTGCTTAGAAACAGTACAATGTGTAAATAAAAGGTTTTTTTTCTTTTTACTTTTTAGGTTTACAAGTAAAAGTAACCAAATTGAAAAAGGAACGAATTTTGTAAGTATCGGTATATAACATTGATGTCTTATTTATAAAATAATTGATACCTGGTATCCTGTTTGACCTCAATGTCTTAAAGCAAATTAGCTTCACATAAGCCAAGTGACAGCATTTTTTTAAAGTTCTAAAGTTAAAAAAATACATATAGATATATATGCTTTGTCATTTTGAGACAGAGCAACCCAAGACGCATGCATTTCAGTTACCTCATGTCCCTAGCACTTCCAAGGCTGTAACTTTTGAAAGCTAAGAGTTATTGATCACCCATCAGCCCACACCCAGTTTTCTCTGTTATAATCTAAATAAAAATGGGAACTTTTCTTCATATCTAGAAAGTCATGTTTGAAAGTAGCATAGACTCAAATACAAAATCGTAATTTTTTAATGTTTAATATAATCTTATTCTTAGTAAATTTTTAAGTGTTTGGCATTTTTGAAAGTATACATATTTCTACTTTAAAATTCCTCAACCATGGAATAACTGATTTCTCTATTTCTGTGACGAAGCTGTGTTTAGTTCCCACAATTGAGAGATGATTATTTATTTATAAAGAAAATTAAATAAGCCTTTTCTGCATAGTAAATTTATACTTTATTAGATAGTATTTTCTTAACAGAGGAGGGAAAAAACCAGCCAGAGCTGACTGTTCCAATAAGGTAAATATATTCTTTCACATAAAAGCCCCCAGAAAGGGGCATTCTAGCACTGCATAGTCAATGACAAAATCATTAAAAACTCAGGTTACTTTTTCTTCTCTACCATTGCTGGTGCTTGGCTTTCCCCATTAGACTTGAAAAAATGGCAAGATGACCACCATCATTCTAATCGTTACTTGTAGAAATCCTTATATCCCTTTTTATTAGTTATAAAAGTGCCAGAATAGACCTCTAATTTATTGATCATAATTGTGTGCTCATTCCTAAACAGTAACTAGCATGATTGGTTCAAGCTAATAAAGATTTTTTTTGACACTACTTTATCTGTATTCCAGAATGCAGCAAATAAATAAATACGCTGTTGATAATGAATGCTACAGTGCTCACTGTCAGTAGAAAGGAGTTAAATACAGAAAGGGGGAAGGCTTGAATAAATCCTGTGTTCCTTGGTAGGAATTGGAGCTATCAGTATGCCCTCATGGTTTTTAGAATTTAGACAGAAAAGTAGATATAAACTAAGTAACTAAGATTTTTGTTAATGTGTATAAGGATATACATGTATTTCCTAGGCTTGGTTCATTGAGAAGACCTAGAAATAGTGACACCCCAGTAGAAATGAGCACACTTTAACCTCAGACCTTAATTTCTAAACAGTGTTTTCCAGTAAAAGTAATCTTTTACTTTATCCAGTGTTCTTTGGAGAAATAGTTAATGGTATACTTGAAGATATAAGATGAGCTGGGCCATGTTATGTGCCAGAAAATAAGGACATGCTTAAAAAGATGGCATCTTAAAAAATAATAGAAGACAACTTAAAAAAAAAAACCTCCCAGTGGCAACATGAGCAAAGAAATAATGGTAGTAATGAATTATACTTCTCATACAAAAAAGACAACTCTTCCTTAGTAGAATTCCAGTTAGTGAGTGTAGAAAGAATGATTCGGAAAAATCATCATCTGAGAGACATCAGAGCAATAATTGTTAAAGGCAAGAATCATCAACAGAGGCTAAAATAAGTGGATGATAGTATCATGAGAAATAGTAGCTTCAATACTGGTAATTACAAAGGGAAAAGTGATATTACAGCTGAGAAACTTAGCAGTCCCTTTTATAACCAAAGTTAGAAGTCCCTTCTATGATCAAAGTTAACATCACTAGTAATGAACTAGATCTCCTCCTGATGTGGTACAGTAAAAAGAGCACAATATCACTCTTGTCATATTCCTACCAAAATGCAATTTTACAATGAGAAACATTAAGACACACCCAAACTGAGGAATAGTCAACAAAAGAACTAGCCAGTCATTGTCAAAGGTGTCAACAATGTGAAAGATAAAAGATGAAGAGACTGCTCCAGATTGGAGAAGACATGACAAATGCAACATAGGATCCTAGACAGAATCGATATTAGAGGAATAACTGGGTGAAATTTGAGTGAGAGCTATTGATTAGCTAATACCATAATTATCTGTTAATTTCTTGATTTTGATAATTGGACTATAATTATGTGAGATATTAACATTTTCAGAAGCTGAAAAATAGGGTATACAGGCATTTAGTTTATACTTATTTGTAAAGTTGAGTAATAGGTATAATAGTATGCAGGTACTCTGTTCTATGTTAATTTATTTGTAAGTCCTAAATGATTTCCAAAGTGAAACATTAAAAAAGGTAAACTTCCTTCCCAACAAGCTACTAGATATTGAAGAAAATGGAGTTTTATTTTAGCAAGGGATAAAAAGGAAAAATGGCTGCTGGATAGGCAGCCAAAAATGTTGCTAGTTTGAGTAGCGCTACTGCTGTAGTGACCAATGAAAAAGGAGTCAGAGCCAGTGCATCTCTTGGGATATGACTTCTTTATAGGGCACAAATTTTGTTTCTGTGAGTAACAGACATTTCATAAACTTTCTAGCCTTTTTATGTACTTTAATTGATAACTTGTGGTATTACCTTATGTTTATGTATGTTAGAAGTATCTGCATAGTTACAGGGGAAAAATCTATGTTCCCCCCATGATAAAAATTACTCTAAAATATAACAAAATTGTAAGTTTAAATGAGGCAAAAAATAGGATTATTTTCTTGGTTAATAAGTAAAATTTTCTTTTCTTGGCTATTTGAAATTAAAGGGAAATTTCTTTGTTTTACTTAGAAATAAGTAGACTTTTTAAGTGGTGAAAATATTTCTTTGAGTGGTTTGACTAAATTATGAAATACACTTATTTCCATTTTCTTTTTGTTACAGTGGTTTTTCACATTTTGTTTTGGCATTACTGGGATTTGTTGGGCACATGCTCTACCACTTTGAGCCACACCTCTAGCCCATAGTGACTGTGTTTATAAACATTGTTGATCAGAAGATAAGTATTGTCAGTGACTTGATATGGTGACTTAATACATAACAAATGAAATAGCTAGATTAAGCCAGGTACTGTGTAGGTTGAGGCAGAAGGATTTTAAGGTCAAGGCCAGCCTGGGCTATATAGTGAGTTCCAGGCCAGCTTGAGCTACACAGCGAGACACCTATCTCACTCTCCTCTCTCTCCTCAAAAGAATGGATAGATTACTGTGTGTTGGAGTTACCCTACAAGTCTCCCCTTGTATGTGTAATAACACTGTATAGGAATTCTTGTTCTCTTTGACTTTTTTGATACCAAAGGTTTAATGTTTCGGAGCTGACTATTGGTTACACAATAAACTCTTTATATTTTACCTTGGTTCAGTATTTAATTACTGATCTTGTAAATGCTATATTAACAAGCACTGATTAGAACAACATCTTTAAGAGTCAAAATGTGGTCACTTTTAAGGAGCAATACCACCCAGAAATCATTGCTATTTGCCTACACATTTTAAGCTACAGTTCACTAAATGTTTTTGAAGGAAATGGATCCTTTGTATAGTAATAGTAATTTTATTTCTAAAATATTACTACTTTAAATGTAGTTTTATCTTATAAGGTAGTACTTTATCGTAGCTTGAATCAAAATCATTTCCCTGCAGATGAACTGAACATTCTTTTTAATGATCTAGATTTGTTTATTATAAATGCACTTTCTATAGTAGACTTTTTATACAGAAGTATTAGTCACATGAAAAAGCTTCTTAAATTTGTAAGTGAATATTGAATATTTCCTAAAATTCACTGATAATATCTTTAAATATTAAAGAATGAAAAACACAGCTGGTTATTCAGGAGATGGTGACAGTCTGTTTTACTGTATAGTTTACAATCATTTGATCCTCTTAACAGACTTCTAATGTACATTGTAATTACTGTATACCTGTATAGTTCAGGTAGATAGGGATGATAAATTTTAGAAACACAAGTGAGTAGCTATATTCCCTCCATAACCAGAGAATTAAAGAAATGATTTATTTTACTTCTGTAGAGTAAGTCAGGTCTTTGCATAATGGGACCATGAACTTGAGTTTAGCTATCTTATATCAAACATAACTTATCAACTGAAATGACTGTCATAAAGGCTAGTGTATAAATCTTACCATCTTATTTACCAACCATTGTTTAAAGAAAAATAGTAGCTTTATTTTACACTGAGGGAATAAATAATAAACATCTAGCTTCATAGCACTTCATAAGAAAATTCCTTTTCTTGCTGGTGAGAAATAAACTGCTCACCTACAAATAAACCCTTGTTTTCCTTTAAATTATTTTTTAATTAGAGAATTTAAAGAATTACAAAGAAAGAAATTATGTAATTTTGCTGGATAGTTTTCATGCTTTTGAATCCTTATCACTATAATCCCCCATAATTGGAGTAGAGATAATGTGAATTGAGATACCTGTTATTTACATTAACAGTTGTTAACAAAATCATAAAAAACCAGTAAGTGTACATTTTGATAGCCATTTCAATAAAGTTGAGTCAGGGGCCAGCATCAGAATCCAATCCCTCTGTTCCAGCATTGTGTAATGAATGCCTGGTACTTACAATAAGACTTCTAAAGCACTTTAAAAATACTTGAGAGCAAAAAAAATTTTCAGAGCAAATGCTAGTATGATTTGAACTCTGATTAGCAAAATATTCAAATGTCACCTTTTGTTTTTATACCTGGAATTCATCAGACACATGTATAACACATATATAGTGTTGTGTGTGTAGTGAGACTAAACTTTGTAGTTTTAACAACAGAATTATTTTTTAGAGTATTTTTCCCTGGAATTTTTATTTATTTCTTGACTTTTAGAGATGCACAAAGACTAGAAGAATTCTTCACTAAAAACCAACAGCTGAGAGAGCAACAGAAAGCCCTTCATGAAACCATTAAAGTTTTAGAAGATCGGTGAGTCTGGTATTTACATAAGAGGTGATTTTCTCCTCAATAGGGGGAGTGTGTGGGGATTTTTGTTTTGTTTCATTTTGGTAGTGTGGGTTAGTGGTACTAGAGTTTGAACTCACAGCCTTGCACTTGCAAGGCAAATGTTCTACCACCTGAGCCACCCCTCCAGCCTGGGAATTTTGTTGGTTTTAATTTGTAATCTGTTCTGAGATTGAAAGTGACCATTTACTCAGCCTTCTGTTATCATCAAATAACTCTTTTATGACATTAAGGATATATTCTTACAGATTTTTTTAAAATTAATTGTAGCATCAGCTTAACCTTTAAATTGCATGTTTATCTAGTGTTTGATGTAAGGCTAACTTAAGAGTAGTGTTCTAATCATTTGATGTTTGATTTTGCCTCCTAAGTAGGTGGAAATTGCTTTACAGTTCTATTTCTGCTTCCTTTTCTTGCTATATTTTCTTTTCTTCCTTACATATTTCTCCACTTTCAGGCAATCCAGAGATTCTTTACGTTCATACACAAAACTTTCTTATTCCAGTGAGGTTAATATTCAGGATTAAAAAAGTCTTCCAGAATTTGCTCTATTCCTTTGTCTGAACTGTAATGCTACTTAGGACCTTGAGTTACCTACTAGAGGAAATAATTATTTATAGTTAATATTTTCCCTTACTGTTTTCATATATGTTACAGAAGGGCTGAATGGTTTTAATTTGTCTCTTTCCCTTTAGTGGTAAAATAATGTAATCTGAAGTTGTGTCATCAGCCACAAATGCTGGCCTAGGTAGCTGGAACAAGTATGTGCTTTGGACTCACACATATCTGAATTCCAACTTCACATTGTGTTCTTAATTCAGATTTACCAACAAATATTTTAGTTCTTATTATGTACTAGGTCTTGCTCTAGGGTCCTGGGATACTACTATCATCATTGTATCACATACCTTATATTTATTTGTCAAAAGTTGGGAGTAAGCCATGTAACAAATGAATTACATGGTTTCAGACTATGACTGCTTTGATAAAAAGAAAATTGAATGATGTAGTTGAGTGACCACAGGCATTAGAAAGAGGAGGGATGGATAGTCACGGGTGGCCTTTCTGAGGCCGTGCTATTTAAATGAGATCTGAATGACAGAAAAGAACCAGTTACTTGAGGAACTAAAGACAAAAGGAAATAGAAAGGATTAAGGAAGAAATAAGTTTGAAATATCTGAGGAGCAGCAAGTCTATTGTAGTTCTAGCTTAATGAGTAAAAGGAATGAGTAACAGGAGACAAGATTGGAAAGTTGGGAAGCAATAGATGTTATGGATGGACATGGGCAACAAGTTTAGATTTTAATTGTTATGGAAGCCATGGGATTGTTTAAGCTGGAGAATGACAAAGAATGTAAATGGGTACCAATAGCATCTGCTATACAAATTAAAAGTTAATGAACAAAAGATTTAGTTATCCACCCCCCCCCGCCAAAAAAAAAAAGAGAGAGAGAGAGAGAGCCAAGCTATTGGCACAGAGAAAAGCCAGAAACATGGGCATGACACTTAACAGTACCTTCTCTGCAAGACTATTTTGAAGACTAAGTGAAATAATGCAAGCAACAGTATATAAATATATAAGTTTAATAGGGTTTATAATATCTCTAAAGGCAGGCACAGGGTGCTTCCTTATAATAATAGCACTTGGGAGGCTGAGGCAGGAAGATCATGAGTTCCAGATGAGCCTGAGCTACATAGTGAGTTCCAGGCTAACCTGGGCTATCTAAAAAGACCCTGTCTTACAAAGCCAAACCAAAAACAAACCAGAAGAAAAGATATATACTATCTCTTAAATGGTGTAAATAAGAGAGGAAAAGGTGTGGCTAAGACTGCTTTTCAGTTTTAAGAGTGTTTGGTAAGGTGATGGGGAATCCTGAAGTTATAGTTTCCCTGCTCTGTTCATTCATTGGCTAGAATATGACCTGAGTGTCTGGTGTAGTCAGCTGTGTGAACAAGTAAAGGATATGAGTGCTCAGAAGGTGGAGCCAGAGATTTTTACTCCTCACAGTAAGAGTAAGATAATTAATGGCTGCCACACTCAAAGATTGATTATGTTGATTTCCTTTCCTGGGTAGTTGGGTTAGCAAGTTGTTTAGGGTCCAAAGTTAATACTCTGAAAAAAATTTCAAGATAAAGTTTTCTCTTTGTTTTCCTTGACCTGGCTTAATGCAATTGGATCTCTCATTTCTTCCCCAAGATAGAGTATACATCATTTTAACCCCTGAAGATACTCCTTTCCAGTGTTTTCCAAAGTTTTTTACTTCATAGTTTAGTTTGGATTTCCAGTTTGGTTATCCTTTATAGCTTACACTCCCTTGTTCAGTGACTTTCCTTCTCTGATCCTTTCTGAGAAGAAATGTCAGTGGATGAGTGTCTCTACCCTTTCCACTGAAACATTTTCAAAATTTCCTTTACTCAGTTAAAATATTTATTAATTTTTAAAAATTTTTATAATATTTTTTCCTTTTCTTTTTTGTGATACTGCTAGGCACTACCACATGAGCCATGCCTCTGGCCCTTTTTACTCTGGTTATTTTGGAGACAAAATCTCACATTTTCTCCTGGCTAGCCTGGACCATGATCCTATTGATTCTTCCTACCATAGCTGGGATGGTAGGTACACGCCACTATGCCCAGCTTTTTCTGTTGAGATGGGGTTTTGTAAATTGTTTTGCCTGGGCTGTCCTAGAACCACTGTCCTCCTAATCTCAGCCTGCAGAATAGCTAGGATTACAGGCATGAGTCACTGTACCTGGGCTTATAATTTCTTTAGAACTACATTCTTTCTCTTTATTATTTATTCTGCCTGTTGCTGGTCATTTATTTCATGTTGACGTTGTACTTATTGCTGTCTTTCATCTTAAATGTTGTCTTGCTTTCCTTTCTGTTCACCTTTACATTCTTAGGTCAATGGATATATAATTCACTGCATAGTATTAATTCGGTAGTGGGGAGTGAGAGTAGCTCATTTCTTTTTCTTTTCAAAAAGAAAATTTTGAGATAGGGTCTCACTGTGTAGCCTTGTCATTGAACTTTCTATCTTCCTGACTCAGCCTGTACATACTAGCACTGAGATTATAGGTGTGTACCACCACTCTCAGCTTCATTTCTTTATACTTAAGCTTTTTCTCTTCTTTCTTTAAATAAAAATCGAAGATTTACTTCTGAGCGCACGTTAAGATTTATCCATTGTTTCATGAAGCTTTATTTCATTAACCTGAAGGTCATTGTTCTTTTTAATATGGGAGCTGATACGATTAAAGGTTCACTTTGTACCTGGATATCTAACATTTAATCTTCAAATTAATACTATAAGGTAGATGATAGATCCATTTTATATGTATTGAAACTGAGCTTGCAAAGAATTGAGAAACTTTCCAAGGATCACATAGTTAACAGACAATTACATTAAATCTGAAACCTATCTTAGCCCCATAGTTTCTGTTGTTTGGTGATGCCTTGTCTGTATGTTGTCTTAATTTTATAAATGTTGTGTACATTAATTACAAGTTTAAGTGATCATCTCAAAGTATTTATGCTTGACATGAAGTTACCAAAATAGGTACTCTGAAATATTAGGTGTTCAACATTGGCTTTTTTTTTTGTGGTCCTGGAGATCAAACCCAAGGCTCTGCACATGTTCGGCAGGTGCCCTACCACTGAGCTACGCCCCAGCCTTAAATACTACCTTTAAATCTTTAAGTAGGTAACTTTTAGTAAAGTTCTGCTCTACTTAAAATTTCATTTTTGCACAATGTCATACATAAGAATGGTATCTACAGTAAGCTTTAAATATCTGTAGAAATTAATGTTTTGCTGAGACCTTTAAAAAGTAACATACACCTTGTTTAAATTTCTGAGCAATAGTTCTGAAGCTTGTGATACACTTTTTGTAAAATGAAGTAATTATCATTTCATTTGTTAATGTGAAAGCATCATGAGCTATTTGGATGAAAGGAATTACCTAGTAAAGGTAAATGAGGTAATTAAAAAGTTCTAATTTTATATAGCTCATTTATGCCTTACTGTTGTTATTATTACATTTACAAACTTTCTTTCAAGGAACCATAAATAATTTCACTAAATCTAAGAATAGCCACTGTGGTAGCTAAGTATACTGAATGCATTTTTTAAAAAGTCTGAACATAATTGCCTAATAGATGGTTTTGTGTTTTGCTCAGTGCTGAGAATTGAATTCAAGGCCTTGAGCATGCTAGCAAGTTCCCTACCAATGAGAACTTCATCCCTAGCCCTTTGGTTTTTGACGCAGGATCTCACTATGTAGCCCAGGCTGACCTCAAACTTGAGATCTTCCTGCCTCTTACTCTTTCTTGAGTGCTGGGATTATAGGTGTTACACTACCATGCTTAGCTGAGTTTGATATTTTTAAAGCATTTTGGCAGTCATAGAAAACTCTTATTTCAGTATAATGAAAGGAAAATTAGTATTCATAATTTTAGAGGATTTATGATTCTGCATCTAGTTCTCACATTAGACCAAGTGTTTTCTTCTCTTTTGTCTTGCTTCTTACTCATAAGTTTGAATTTAAACACCTTATTCTTCAGGACACTTTAAGTTCTTAGACTAGGTTAAGTCACTGTGTGCTTTCATAGTACCCTGTATTTTCACTGTCACAATGTCAATCATACTTTGTTGTAATTGCTTTTTCATTGTCTCTCTTTCTCTAGTAGACTATAAGCTTGTTAAAAGAAGTGACATTATCTTGGTTATTGTATTTATAGCACCAAGTACATTGTAGTGTTTATTGAAACTCTATTGAATGAAAATGAAGAAATCTTTTTGAAGTATAGCAAATAAGCATGCTAGTTAATGTGGAAAATTTTAATATATTCATTTACATTTAAACTAGGATCTAAAAGCAAACAAGAGTTGACCCTTCTCTTTTCACAGATATTATTTAAGAGTATGGCAGTTGCCAAGAAAGAAGTAAAAAACAAGCAAGAGAATATATTGCTTCATTTTATAACTCTATTTATTTATTTATTTATTTATTTGTTTATTTATTTTGGCAGTACTGGGGATACTGACCTCAGGACTTCACATCTGTTAGGCAAGTACCCTACCACTTGGGGTGTGCCTCCAGCCCCATTTACAAGTCTAATCAGTGGCATTTTTAAGCTACCTTTCCTAAATTTGAAGTTATTATTTTACTTTTTCTATATTACCTTTGGTCCTCTCATCTGTATCAATATATATTTAGATCTTTGTTTTGTATTCCTTCACCTCTAAGGGGTCTCTCTGGACTAACTACTGTATTACAGGAAGATATTGATGCTTTTTCCTTGCCTTTCCCCCTCTGTGTCACTCTTTCTCTCTTTCTACCTTCTGCCTTCAATCATATAAACCTGTAAAATTTAAAGTCAGGCACTGGTGGCTCACACGCATAATCCTCCCTACTTGGGAAGCTGAGATCAGGAGGATGACAGTTTGAAGTCAGCCCAGGCAAATGGTTCATGAGAACCCCATTTCCAAAATAACCAAAGCAAAATGGATTGGAGGTATGGCTTTGCAAGTGTGAAGCTCTGAGTTCAGACCCTAGTTCCACCAGAGAGAAGATATATATATCTATATCTATATCTATAGATATAGATATAGATAGATAGATAGATAGATATAGATATAGATATATAGTCCAGGCTGATGATACTTATTCTTTTCTATTACCAGGTTTCAATCTTTTGTATATAAATTGAATTATAGAAGTTGAAAAGTAGTAAACCACATTGCTATTTATCGGCTTATGTAAATCTTCACTGCTGAGCTTGGTTTATGGTTTTTTTTTTTTTTGTACACGCCATGACCTTAGGCCACTCAAGAAGTGTTTCTAATTTCCAAGTCAACTAGATTTTTTTCTACTCTGTCCTCAGTCAGTTGCTTCAAATTAACCCATACTGTTTTCTTTGTATTCCTAATTACCTTTTTTCATATTGAGACAAGAACCATGTTTTCCTCTCTGTTATTATTATTATTTAGTACCTTATTTATTCTACTCAGCCATTATTATCTTTTTCACTGTAGTTCTATTTTCTGAAAATAAAACTTGGGCTAAAAAACTTTCTGTGCTAATTTGAATTATTTACTTTCTAGTCTTCTTTAAGGCTGCCAGTCTGGATTTCTTTTCTTTGCCTTCATTTCATTATTTCATGCATCTCACCTTAGACATTAAATGTTTATGGGGCACCTACTTCATACCAGGCACTAGTTTAGACCTTGGGGTATACAGTAAACATTATTGTTGGCCTTTTTTCCTTTCTGTTGGTTTTCATAGTCATTTTATTTGTTTATCTTCCTTCAAGTAACTGCTGAAATAGAATGCACAGGAAGTAAATTTTCAGAGTCCTTGTATGTCTGAATTTTTTTTTATCTTGTTACTTCATTTAGTTGGTATTTCGACTGGAAAAAAGATTTCCAGGTTCAAAATAGTTTTCCATGAAAACTTTGAAGGTATTTTCCCACTGTCAGCATCACACTGCTGATTCAGAACTCTCATGCTGTGCTAGGCACAGCTCAGCGGTAGAGCGCTTGCCTACCAAGCATGAGGCCCTGCATTCCATCCCTGGTCCAGAAAATGTCTGATGTCATTCAAGTGTCCATTCCTTTACGAGCAACAGATTCTTTCACTTCTTGGAATTTTAAATCTTTTAATCCCTGTTCTGAACTTTCATACTGCACTTTGTGTCTATGTGTGTATTATCCTTCCTTCATTGTTCTGGCAGTAGCCTGTTAACCCGAGAACTGTGGGGGTTTTTTTTTGTTTGTTTGATTGGTTTTTAGGACTAGTATCTCATAAGGTTTGGTAATTTTTTTTCAAACCTTCTTTCCCCTGATGTTTGAACTCAGGGCAAGTTTGCAAGTGTTCTAGCACTTGAGCCATGTACCCAGCCCTTTTTACTATAGTTATTTTTCAAATAGGGTCTCAAGTTTTTGCTTAGGGCTGGCCTCAGACCATGGTCATCCTACCTCTACCTCCCACATATCTGGGTTCACAGGTACAAGCCACTGTATCTCATTTGTTATTTGAGATAAGGTCTCACTTTTTTCCTGGATGTGCCTCCAACCATGATCCTCTTATCTCCATCTTCCAAGTAGCTGACATTACAGGTATAAGGTATTGCACCCCACCCCTTTCTCCATTTTTTTAATGTTATCACTTTCTGAAGCACTTCTTAGTCATAAACTGATCTTCTATCATCTTTTCTCATTTTCTGTTACTTGGGTTTTTTCTTCCATGTTCTGGAAGATTTCTGCTATTTTATTCTCCAAATTTACCATTGAAGTTATTTTGATAATCACATTTAATACCTTAGAACTTTTCATTGTTTGTTGATTATTACTCTGTGTGTGTGTGTGTATGTGTGTACCCTTTTCTTATTTTGTGACCTCATCATTTCTTAGATTTTTCCAGGGATGCTAGACAGCTTTTCCCTCCTTCAGGTTCTTTGGGGGTTTTTTTGACCTGCACTTGCAAAGCAGGCACTCTACCACTTGAGCTTCCAGTCCTTTTTTATTCGTGGTGGTGGTACTGGTGTTCAAACTTAGGGTCTCGCACTTGCAAGTGCTCTACTGCTTGAGCCGCGCCCCTAGCCCTTTGTGCTTTGGTTTATTTTTCACGTACTGCCATGCCCCACTTGTTTTCTAAGAAAAAGTCTCAAGCAACTTTTCCTGGACTGGCCTCCAACCACAATCCTCTCAACTTCACTTCCCAGGTAGCTAGGATTGCATGTGTGAGCTGCCGCATCTGGCCCATTTAATAGCGGAATGATATTCTGATGTATGTACCACATTCATTTAGTTACTTGTTGGTAGACATTTGGATTGTTTCTATTTCTTGGCTGTTAAGAATGATGCTTCAGTGAACATTGGTATATAATTTTCTGTTGTCAAGTCTCTGTCTTTAGTCCTGTTAGTACATATGTAGACATGTAAATGCTAGCTCATGTGGCAGTTTCATGTTTAGCTTTTTGAGGAACCTACAGTACCACTTGCATAGTGGCCAACCACTTTGTATTCCCACTAGCAATGCACAAGGTTCCAGTTTCTCTATATCTTTGCCAACATTGCTTTAAAAAAAAATTCATCATGATGAGTATAAAAAAATTTCTCTTACTGTAGCTCTGATCTGCTTTTCACTAAAGATTAGTGAGGTTGAACGTCCTTTCATATTTTTTTTTTGTGGTACTTAGAATCAAACTCAGGGCCTCATGCATGCTAGGTAAATGCTTCCACTGGAGCTGTGCTCCAGTAAATGTTTCCACCAGCTGTTTTCCATTTTATTTTATTTTATTTTATTGGCGCTACTGGGGTTTGAACTTGGGGCCTCAAGCTTGGTAGGCAGCCACTCTATCACTTGAGCCTCTCCACCAGCCCTTCCTTTTTTTTTTGAGACAGGATTCTCATTACCTTTTCTGGGCTGGCCTTGAACTGGTGATCTTCCTGCCTCCACCTCCTAAATAATTGGAATTACAGTCATGCACTACCAAGCCCAGCTGATGGCGTCCTTTGATACACAAAAGTTCTTCATTTTAGTGAAGTCCCAATTACTTTTTATTTTGTTACCTATGCTTTGGTATCATACCCAAGAAACCACTGCCACAATATCATAAAACTTTTCCATTACATTTTTTTAACGTTTTTTATTATATTATTGTTGTGTTAGGGGTGCATGTGACATGTGTATTCTTCTAAAAAGTATCACTTTTTATATTTAGGTTTGATCCATTTTGAGCTGAATTTTGTATATGGTATAAAATTAGGCTCCATGACCATTTCTTTCCCAAATTATTCCCATTTCTAACTTCTTTTGGTTCTCCAACATCATTTATTTAAAGACTCATTTAATTTATTGGTTCCTGCACATGTGTAACCTTCAGGATTTCCTGAGGAACTTAAAAAAATAACTCATATTGTAGGTTGGGGGTGTAGCTTAGTGGTAGAATGTGTGCTTTACTCATGTGAGGCCCTGGGTCTGATCTCCAGTGCTGCAAAATAAAAAAACAAAACAAAGCTCCCAAGCCCCTCATATCACATATAAATCTTGAGATTTAATATGCTACCTTTCAAAGTAAAACTATATCAGTTCTCCCTACCACCAACGGATGACCCTAGGAGTGGAGTATAGTTGTTTTTATTGTTATTGATGTTTTTAGTGTTTTATGTCAGGGTCTCCTATGTAACCCAGGTTGACCTAGCACTCATGTTCTTCCTGCCTCAGCCTCCCCAGTGCAAGGATTATAGGCATGTGCCACCACGCCCAGTTTCCATTGTTCTGTTTTCAAACTAATTATTCTTTTTTTTTTTAATTTTTACTTTTGTTTATCTTGAATTGATTTTTTTTTAATCATGTGCATACAATGTTTGGGTCATTTCTCCTCCCTTACCCCCCCCACTCCCTCCCTCTCCCCCCCACCCCCTCGCTACCCAACAGAAACTATTTTGCCCTTATCTCTAATTTTGTTGTAGAGAGAGTATAAGCAATACTAGGAAGGACCAAGGGTTTTTGCAAGTTGAGATAAGGATAGCTATACAGGGAGTTGACTCGCAAACTAATTATTCTTAATCCTTAAATTACAGTCTTCCCTTTTTGAAAGTATTTTATCCTTTTTACAATTTTTGAAATGAAATTAATATATAATCTGATCTATAATCTACTTAAATACCCAAATTTTGGGTAAAGTGCTATAAGTATAATTAAAGTGATACATATTTCAGGATATAAATATATGAGTATGTCTATTCTAAATGATGAATGTACTGTGTGTAGTGGTACACACCTATAATCCCAGCACTCAGGAGGCTGAGGCAAGAAGATTGAGAGTTCAAAATTAGCCTAGGCTACATAGCAAAACCCTGTCTCAAAAAAAAAAAAATAAAAGATGAATTGTTGAGATACTAAATTATTTTAAAAAATAATAAATAATATAAATACCAAATTATATAAATAATCATAAATTGACTGACACCAGTGTGCTCATTGATGGTTAAAATAACATGGACTGTTGTCACCAATGACATTTTCCAAAATCATGAAAATTCCTCATAAATAGGAGCAGTTCCAACAGAACTTACAATTTTTTGTTTGTTTTTAATCAAGTTTTATATACTTCTGGTTTAGCTAGTGAAAAGCTTTATGTATGTGAATCATTAAATAAGGAAAAATGAATGACAAAACTTGAATGTGTACGTAGGGGAAAAACAATAGTATCAGATGCTTGTTAACCTTATGTTAATTAACTCTTCTCTTAGTTCTGAGTTTAAGTCAGAATTAAAAGCCAGATGTGGGTAGGGCAGAGCTGGAGGCTGGGCTGGGCTGTGCAGATAAGTGGCGGGAGAATTAAAACATGTTATAAATGCTGATGAGGAAATTTTATTACAAGTCTATGTAGACTCCATTGTGATTGGCTGGGCAAGTGTAAATGTTTTCAGTACTTAGGAATTTTCTATAGTATTTAAAGACATCATAAAATAAATGATAGAGAAGTGGTATGTATTCTATCTTAATAGATTTTTATTATTGGCAAAACTCTTAAGAATAAGACATGGAAAGAACATAGGAAGGCACTGGGTCTGCCTTGTTCTAAAGCTTTGAAGCATCTGTGGAAAGGAGCTTTTGAGCAGAATCCTAGGCTCCATCCCTACAGATTCTGTCTTAGTCGTTGGTGGGATTTGTGAATCTTGCTCCTCCTTCCCTTCCTTTTAAAGCTGCTCAGATGGTTTTAAGAAATAGGTTTGTGACCATTGCTGTAATTATTCCTGATTTTTGGATAATCATCTTTCCTACACTTAAACATGTCCAGTGAAAACTGAAATCACTACCTGCTTAGGTAGCATATTCCCTACTTAAATAATTGGAAGTTTTCTTTCACTAGGTGCAGATCTGTCCAATTTCTGCCCTCCCCCCAGTTTTTGTCTTGTTTTTTTTGCCCCTGTTTTTTTTTGCCCCTTAGATAGTAAAACTCTTTAACATGATTGACTTTTCAAACATGGAAGGACAGCTGCCAAGTGCCCCAGTTGTCTTTTAAATAGCTTTTTCAATGTTAGGATAAAAGAGTAAACCACATGTGCTCTTCCTCTTCAGTTTTCCCTTCTTCCGAAGCAGTCACATTCAACTCTACATACTATTTTGCTATTTACCTCAAAATCTCTTTTTAAAAATGATTTTATTGCTATTTAAAACTTTTTCTTGGCCTAGGTATGTATTTTTTTTCCTAAACCATCTATAGGCACCATTTCTATTCCTCTTAATACAGTTTTTAATAATTTTGTTTACATCACTATTCATTTTTTATCTTATCACTATGTCATGCAATTCAGATTTCCTAGAGAAGATTCCTTAACTCTGCTTTCTAGAATATATGTTTTAAATGTATTTCCTTCTTTTCAACACTCACAACTAGTAAAAGCTACTTCATAACTTTTTTTAATAGTAGTGTATTGTAAATATTTAATAACAATGATTTTTTTGAATGCTTTAAAGAAAATGCGAGGTGACCTTCTTGGTATTCCTTCACCTTTAATATTTGTTCAACAACAACAAAAAATTGTTCCAACACTGTGTGTCATATGTTGATGCATAGTTGCTTATCATGAATTTGACCCCTTAAGTGCTGGACTTGGCTCATATTTTCATTGGAATAAATAAAGTTTCTTCAGTGAAAAAGATCCCATCACTCAGGAAGATGAGGCAGGAGGGCAGGAGGCTCATGAGTTTAAGGCCAGGCTGGGTAACATAGCAAGACCCTGACTCAAAAAAAACTTCTTGGATAGCATTTAAAATTGGTAGAGTTTTACAAAATTTCATTCAGAATTGTATTCTGTAGAAAATGGTGCTGTGGCAATGATTTTGGCATATGTAAGAATATGTTAAAGGTCGAATATTAAATAACTAGTTGGTTTTCACTATATTTGCCAAGTCAATTACCTTCATAAAGTCTAAAACTCTTAAATGGAAAATATACGGGTTGATCACTCCTAATTCAAAGATCCAAAATTCAAAATGCTCTGAAACCCAAACTTTCTTCAGTGTCCTATCAGCATTCCAAAAATTTTCAAATTTGGGAATTTTTCAAATTTTGATTTTCAGATTAAGGGTCTGCAACCAGTAAGTCTTTGCAAGTAGTCTGAAAGCCAAGAAACTCTTAAAATCTGAAACACCCTCTGAAATCCCAAGCGTTTCATATAAGAAATATTCAGCCTGTTTAAAGCAATAGCTTTTAGTAGATGAAAAATAATTTGTTTTTGTTTCATAGGTTAAGAGCAGGATTATGTGATCGCTGTGCAGTAACTGAAGAACATATGCGAAAAAAGCAGCAAGAGTTTGAAAATATCCGACAGCAGAATCTGAAACTTATTACAGAACTTAGTAAGTTTCCTTTCTTCTTTTACTAAGTTCTTAGAACAACAGTGTACTATTGTTAAAACCTATTAGTAAGTTGGTTGTAATCACATAAATTGTGTACATATATCTTTTCTTATTTAGGTGAAACTTCATATCTTTTTCTCCCTTTTGTAGATTTCATACCCATGCTTTGTTTAGTAAGAAAAAGGGTACAAAAAGATGTATAATACTGTTCACGTTAGCCTTAACAGTTCTAAGTCAAGAAGCCTTAGACATGACTGGTCTGGACATAGTCTGGACATGACTATATTTTCTTCTTTGGTTTATATGTATTTCATGTAATTGACTTCATAGTAAAGTTAAATTCAAAGAAAATAGTTTAGTGTTCTACAAAGGTAAATGCCTTTTTGGTTTCATGATACTATTATGAGTGTACTACTTCTAATTTCTCTTACCCATTCAGTGTAGAGTTTTCTTATAGTCTTAGCCTTCTCGTCTTCTCCTTTTTCTCTTCTAGCTTTCTCTTTCAACTTTCTTCTCTTTAAGCAATTGTAAATTGTAGTGAACATTATCTGGATTTTCCATAAGCAATTCACAATCAACATATCCAAAATCTAATTAATTATCTTCTTTTCCAAACTAATTCCATCTTCCAACTTTTTATTCCTCTTAATTAGGTTGCTGTTCTCTGGTTACACAAGCAAAAATATATATATATGCATGCTCATTATTTTAAAAAGAAATAAGAACATATAGTTTTATTCTATGACTAAAGGTAATTACTGTTAGCAGACTCATTTGTATCCATCCAGATCCAAGTTTATTTTCTGTGCCTCATTTTACTACCCTTCTCTCTCACTTTTTCTTTCTCTTTGCTTGTTCTACTGGGGATTGAACAGGGACTCACAGTTGCTTGGCAAGTGCTCTACTAATTGAACTACACCCAAAGCTATTTTGTGTTTTCTTTTGATTTGACATAGGCTCTCACTAAGTTTGCCCAGGCTGGCCTCAAACTTGAGATCTTTCTGTCTCTATCTCCCAAGTGTTACAGGCATGTACCACTATGCTCAGCTCTCTCTTCTCTTGAATTTTGATAGAATCATACTGTACTTTTTGTATTGATGAGTTATTTCACTTTAGACTATGTCTTAGGAGTCTTTACATGTTAATGCATTTAGAGTTCGAGATTCTGTGGTGTATATGTGTTTATTTAGGAATATAAGAATATTACCAATAAGTAGAAAAGTATTACATCTTAGTAAATATAGTTGAGATCCAAAATTGTATTATAAATTTGAGATTATCAAAATTGTATAATCTTCAGTGATGTCTACATATCTAATAGATTTCCAACAACTTTAACTGAGAATAGCAAAAAACTCCAAATAAGCAAAAAGGTTTGTCTGGGTTTCTTAAGGAATAGCTAAGATTTTTGTTGAGAATTTGTATTTTCCTGGATCCTCCTCAAATTTGGGCAGAAATGAATTAATAATACTTCATCTAGAGGACTGGTGAAGTGGCTAAAGTGGTAGAGCACCTGACTTGCAAGCATGTGGCCCTGAGTTCAGACCCCAATACTGCAATAAAATAATAATATTTCATCTGGTAAAATAATATCCTTTAAAAAAATTTTTTTAATTACCATTCTCTAGTACTATTCAGTTCAAGTATCTTTAAGTTGTCCCACTTACCCATTGTATTTTTTAATTAATAGCTCTTATTTTATAATTTGTGTTGACATATAGAAGTCTTGTGTATTTAGAAAGGCTTTCTCTAGTCCAAGAATAAAAAAATTCTCCAATTTTTATATTATATGTACAAGTACATTTTTAAAAACTTACATGTTTAATCTATCTAGAATTTGGGGGGGAGCACTGGGGTTTGAACACAAGGACTCACACTTGCTAGGCAGGCACTCTACCACTTGAGCCACTCCACCAGCATCTATCTAGAATTTTTAACATGAAATGTAAAGTGTAAATTTACCATCTTTTTTTTTTTTTTTTGGATTTTTTTTTTTTACCTTGATCAGACATGTCACATTTAGTACTTTTCATTTCAGTAGACAACTAGGAAATATATAAACAGAAAGATGAAAATAATTAATGACTGAAAAGTTTTAAAAAAAAAAAAAGACCAACAAAAAATACCTTATGAGCTTTTATTAAAAATTCAGGACTGGAGGTGTGGCTCAAGCAGTGGAGCTCCTGCTTTGCAAGCATGAAGCCCTGTGTTCAAACCCCAGTCCTACCAAAAAGAAAAATTCAGAAATAGAGAGCTTTACAATATTTCTACCAACATCTCTATGTCCTTTCTTTCATGCTGAAAGTCTTAGATCACAAGGAAACAGGAATAATGCAATTAAAATATCCCTTTACTACTTATTTTGTTTTGACCCACGTTAAAGGCACAATATTCTCAAGCACAACACCTCTAATAATAACCACCAATGTAACTGCTGAAAAGATCAGGAAAACTAATTTCACTTTGAGATCAGATCCCAAAGTTACAAAAATAAACCCACTAGAACTTCATTTTTTATGAACTTTTGATGTGTCTGTCTAGTTGCTCCATTTTTCTTTATGGGAAAATTTGGAGAGATTTATAAACTGTCATTGGCTGGTGGAATGGCTCAGTGATAGGCCGTGAGTTCAACCCTCAGTCCCACCAAAAAAAAAAAAAAGAAAGAAAAAAGAAAAATGGCCACCACTGACATCATCTTCCCAGAATTCCTCATTTTTTAATATGGTATTTTCTTTCTATCCGGTCTTTTCTGTTTGTGTTGTTTTTACTTTTCCCCTTACAAAATCTTAAGGGTATTTTAGTTCTTACTTTACTCCTTTGCCAGGCACTAATGGCTTGCGCCTGAATCCTAGCTACTCAGGAGGCAGAGATCAGGAGAATTGCAGTTCAAAGCCAACCTAGGCAAATAGTTCCTCAAGACCCTATCTCAAAAAAACCCTTCACAAAAAAGGGTTGGTGGAGTGCCTTAAGGTGTAGGCCCTGAGTTCAAGCCCCAATACTGAAGAAAAAAAAACAACCTTTTATTTTAAAACCAGGTGCTGGTAGCTCACTCCTATAATCCTAGCTACTCAGGAGGCAGAGATCAGGAGGGTCGTGGTTTGAAGCCACCCCTGGCAAAAAGTTCACCAGATTCCCATCCAATCAATAACTGGCACAATAGTGTGTGCCTGTTGTCCTAGCTACCCAGGAGGCTGAAATTGGGAGGATTACAGTTTTAGGCCAGTCCTGGCAAAAAAGTTCATGAAACTCCATTTCAACAGAAAAAGCTGGGTATGGAGGTGCAACCTAACATTCCAGCTACTGTGGGAAACACACAATAGGAAGATTATGGTCTAGGCTGGCCTGGGCAAAAAGCAAACCAGGGCAAAAAGGGCTGGGGGCATGGCTGAAGTGGTAGAACACCTGCCCAGCATGCCTAAAGTCCTAAGTTCAAACATTTGTATCTCCAAATTAAAAAAAAAAAAAAAAAAAATCTTTTAGTTTTATTCTTTTTGGTCAGTCTTAAATTTCATGCATTTTTATTTGTATATTTGTGTATTTACTTAATTTATCTTTTTCTTTTTTTTTTTTTGAGACAGTCTCACTGTGTATCCCCAGACTGGCCTTGAATATTCAATCTTCCTGTCTTGGCCTTTCGAGTGCTGGCATATGCCACAATGCCTAGCATTTGCCACCCATTTTTAAAAGTTAGTATTTTAACTCTCTTCTGAATGATACAAAGACTTTAAAGCACTTTAACTCTGAGTACCGTCTTCCTTATTTATATTGTTTTTGTTCATTCTTTTTTTTGGCAGAATTGGGGTTAGAATTTAGGGCCTTTCACTTAGTGGCAGGCGCTCTTCCACTTGAGCCATACCTGCAGCTCTCAGTATTTCATTTTTGTATTTTTTTAAGACCTTCAAGTTACTTATCTTTCAAATTACTCTTATCCAATTTGTCATTTTACTTATTTATTTAATTTTCTTTTTTTGTGGTACTAGAGGTCAAACCCTGAGCCTTGCCTACTAGGCAGGTGTTCTACCAAAACTGAGCTATAACCCCGTCCCAAAAATGTTTTAAAAAACTTACCAATATGTTTATCACTTTCTTTGCTTGTTACTCCTTTTTTGCACCTCACTTTCCTTCTGTGATTATTAACCTTTCTGAAATACATCCGTTAGAAGTTCTTCTAGAAGATATTAGTTGGTTCCAAATGCTGTTTTTACCTGAAAATGTTTTGGTTTTTATTTTACCTTTATTCTTACAAGGTTATTTTTTTGAGTAACAATTCTTATTCTTTGGCCACTATTAAGATTTTTTCTTAGGTTTTGTTATTCTATAATTTGGATACAATTTCACTGAGTATACATTTTGTAATCTGTGGAATCCCATTGTTAGTCATATCTGGAAAATTGTCACTAGCTGCCAGCTCTTCAAATGTTATTTCCTCTCTATTTTGTCTTTTTGGGGGTTCAAATAAAACCTTATCATTCTATTCCCTATTTTGTTAATCCCCTTATTTTTTTTTTCTGCTGCATTCTGGGTAATTTTGTTTAGTATATAAATTTACCTTTTTAATAGTTTCTATTCTGATCCCAATAACCAAATTTATCATTTGTAAAAACTCTGTTCAGTTCTTTTTCTTTTTTTGGTACTGTGGATTGAACCCAGGACTTAGACATTGCTAGGCAGGCATTTTACCATTTGTACCACTTGAGCCACACCATCAGTCCTTTTGCTTTTTTTAGTTTGTTTTTCAGATAGGTTGTTGAACTTACTTTGCCTGGGCTGGCTTCAAACCTCCATCCTCCTGTCTCTCCATCCTGAGTAGCCATGATTACAGGTGTGGACTGCCACACCTGACTTTATTTAGTTCTTTTTCAAACAAAAAAAATTAAAACTATGCAAAGTCAGGAGCATAGTAAAGAATTCCCATACAGCTACCCAATAGATTTAACAGTTGCTTATACTCATTTTTTTCATACTGAAATATTTCACTGTAAATTCTGTATATCCTATCATTTATCCCCTAAATACATGGGTAATTTCTACATAGCCATAATATTATTACCATATTTAGCAAAGATTGCCTATAATTTGCTAATATTCTGTAATGCTCCATATTCATATTTACAATTATCCCTTTGAAGGTCTTTCCCAGCATTTTTGTTCAAACTTGCCAATCGTACATTGCACTTGAATTCTTTGTCTCCTTTTAATCTGGAATAGTTGTCTTCCCTAGTTTTTCTTTTATGACATTGACGTTGAAGAAGTAGGACTATTTTTCTACTGGATTTTTTTCTCATTTTCTTTTATCTTTCTCCTTTATTTCCTGGAAGCTAAATCTAACAGCTTGATCAGATCCAGATTAAACATTATATTTTGCATATAATATCTGCTTCATTACATCATCCCAGCAGTCCAATATTGTTGGTTATTCTCCTTTTATGGAGAGTGATCACTGAGTTAAAACGGTGGCCATATCTCTTTATTATATAATTTTGTTTTCCCCCTTATTACCGAGTAATCCAAGTGGGGGCATGGATGTGTGATTCTGTGAAACCTTGAAAATACACAATTCTCCCTCAGTTTTTCTTCAATGGTTTTAGCATCCACCGGTGATCTTTGCCTGGTTCAGTTACTAAATAGAGATTGTGAAATGATAATTTTCCAATTATGTTATTTTTTCTATGTTTATCAGCTGGCATTCTTATGTAAACAAGAATTCTCCCTCATTGGTTGGGACTGTTGGTTACCTTGGAATATAATTCCTGTTAGAAGACCTGATAAATCATAGTTCTTTTTCCTCTCATTGCCAGTTTTCAGAGAGAAGTCTTGGTGTAATAGTCACCTACCATAGTAACAAATAAGGTTGTGTATTTCTTCTCATTTTGTTTTTGGTGGGAGTATAAATTTCTTTGTGTATGTGTGTGTATGTGTGTGTTATAGAGACATGGGATTTTATATATTCAAGTGCACTAATTATATTCATAACTATTTTTCATTTCTATTTTTAATGTTCACATATCTCAATTGCCTGCTAACTTCTTGCAATCACTTCTATTATACTAATTTTGGGGATTCCATCTTTTAAATCTTTGAATATTTCATAGCTGTATAAAATAACTTGGGAGTTTATATATGGGTTGTTTTCTATGAGTTCTAGTAGTTAATGAATTAGGATCACTTTGTTCCCATTCGAGGGATTCAGGCTCAAAATGGAGATCTCAAGGTCATTCCCCTCATCTAACATCTGCTTATACTGTTCAGGTTTTGGCTTACAGTTTTGCTTTGTTCTTGATGGTTGTGTTGACGTGGAAGTCCTTTGGATTTTTCTCCCTGTGAGCTCAGTAGTTTGGTAGGAATTATGTTTTTATGTGGGATTTACTTTTATAGTAAGACAAAGTGACATCTACTCTATTCCCTTCTTTGCTCAGCCCAAGGAGACTTCTTTCTGTTATTTCGTATAGTATTTGCCCCTTTATATTCTCTTTTTCTTCTTCTGGAACTCACATTGGACAGATGTTAGGTTCTTTATGTTGCTTAACTTTTATTCTGTAAATTTATCCTTTTAGAAAATCACTTAGGAGATAGTAATTTTATCTTTGGTCACATTTATTCAGCTTTTATTCCATTTATTGTTTTAAATTTGTTTCTTTTTCATGATAGCCTTTTTTTAACAGATCCTTCAGCCTTCAAAATATTTCTAATGTCAGTTGTATTTACTAAAAGACATTTTTCCTATATTTAAAATCTATACACAGAAGTGAATTCTTAGCCATATATAGTGATTCTCATGCCTGTAATTCCAGCACTCAGGAGGCAAAAGCAGGAGGATTGTGAGTTTGAGGCCAGTCTGAGCTATATAGCAAGACTCTGTCTCAAAAAAAAAAAAAAAAGTGAATTTTTCTTTTTAACTAGTTTTGAATTTTTTAAAGTATTTTAATTGTTAATAGTCTGTTGTCTCTAATTGTAGATATCTCATACTCATACATTGGCTTTGATAAATGTAGTCTTATTTTCTTAACCCAAGAGAAAATCCCTACTTTCCTGATAGTTTTTCATTTGTTTTTTAAAATCTGAGTTATAGAACTCCTACTCCAATGGCTGAAAGTAGGAGGGGGAGGGAGACACCTAGCTAGAGAACTTTCTATAGGGAATACAAATAGTTGGTCTTCTGAGAGTGAGAATGCCTTCTATGTCTTTACCATAAGTTACTTGGAGCACTGCTCTGATTTCCTTGTCTCCTGTGTCAGAACTTAGATTTGTCCTCATGAGTTTAGTTGAAGAGCAACTATTTGCCACCCTCCACAGAAGGAACCAATTAGCAATTTCTAAGCTTTGTTGGCTTTGCTGTCTCTTTTAGTTTTGGGAGGGGCAGAGTGCTGGAATTAGAAGTGTACATCACCACACCCAGCCTAAAACTCACTTTCATTAAGGTGCCTTTTTGTTGGATTTTATCATCAATCTGAATCTACTTTAAAACTGGGGATTTTTCATAGTGCTAGTGGCACACTTTCTGGCTTTTCAGTACTGCCATAGACTTCTTTTCCAAATTTTATTTAGAGACAGAATGACTTAAGAAACAAAGTTTATAAATGTGCTTATTAAGAAATACTGGTAATCAGTTTTATTATTATTATCACTATCTGCAGTGTTGGGGAGCAAACCCAGGGTCTCAAGCACACTAGACATTATGTTTTTATGATTGATTTTATTTTAAGATACAAAATAAAAGAAATGGAGTTCTTTCTTGTCCTCAGTGTGAATAGATTATATTCCCTAATACATGAAGTGCTCTCTTTTACTCATAAGCATTACCTAAAATTATCAGTCAATAATTGCATATAAAATTGGCACAATATGAAACAAAGTAATCACTATTAAGTAACAAACTAGTTTTTTTTTCCTTTTTATCTACCCCCTGCCCCCACTCCCTCCCTTACCACCCAGTCCGCCCCCTCCCTCTCCCCCCCCCAATACCCAGCAGAAACTATTTTGCCCTTATTTCTAATTTTGTTGTAGAGAGAGTATAAGCAATAATAGGAAGGAACAAGGGTTTTTGCTGGTTGAGATAAGGATAGCTATACAGGGCATTGACTCACATTGATTTCCTGTGCGTGGGTGTTACCTTCTAGGTTAATTCTTCTTGAACTAACCTTTTCTCTAGTACCTGTTCCCCTTTTCCTATTGGCCTCAGTTGCTCTTAAGGTATCTGCTTTAGTTTCTCTGCGTTAAGGGCAACAAATGCTAGCTAGTTTTTTAGGTGTCTTACCTATCCTCATCCCTCCCTTGTGTGCTCTCGCTTTTATCATGTGCTCATAGTCCAATCCCCTTGTTGTGTTTACCCTTGATCTAATGTCCACATATGAGGGAGAACATACGATTTTTGGTCTTTTGGGCCAGGCTAACCTCACTCAGAATGATGTTCTCTGATTCCATCCATTTACCAGCGAATGATAACATTTCGTTCTTCTTCATGGCTGCATAGTATTCCATTGTGTATAGGTACCACATTTTCTTAATCCATTTGTCAGTGCTGGGGCATCTTGGCTGTTTCCATAACTTGGCTATTGTGAATAGTGCCGCAATAAACATGGGTGTGCAGGTGCCTCTGGAGTAACAGTCTTTTGGGTATATCCCCAAGAGTGGTATTACTGGATCAAATGGTAGATCGATGTCTAGCTTTTTAAGTAGCCTCCAAATTTTTTTCCAGAGTGGTTGTACTGGTCTACATTCCCACCAACAGTGTAAGAGGGTTCCTTTTTCCCCCCGCATCCTCGCCAACACCTGTTGTTGGTGGTGTTGCTGATGATGGCTATTCTAACAGGGGTGAGGTGGAATCTTAGCGTGGTTTTAATTTGCATTTCCTTTATTGCTAGAGATGGTGAGCATTTTTTCATGTGTCAAACTAGTTTTGCACAATAACGTTAGCTCTGAATAACGTTATGATTTAAGATTAGAAATCTTAGTTTCTTCCAAAATTTTGACATTTTACTTAAAAAGCCTGACATGAATATTAGCTAACTACATCTTATGCCTTCTCTTTCACATTGCTTTTCAAGTGAATGAAAAGAATATTCTTCAGGAAGAAAATAAAAAGCTTTCTGAACAATTGCAGCAGAAAATTGAGTAAGTATTTTTTCTAAATTGCAGCAGAAAATATTTTCCTCCAACTTTCATTTTACTTAGCTATACAAGCTGAAAATATCTAAGTGTTGCAGATTTCATTGTAAAAAATTCTGAAGGTGCTCTATAAAAAGAAATATGAAGAAAGTCACTGTATTTTTGTTTTGGAGGTATATGTGAAGTGTTCATACATCTGAGGTTAATATGAGAGTCTACAGAGAATATAAAAACATTTTGGTTAAGGCATTGTAGTTTTTAATGACTTATAAACAATAGAGAAATTGTTAAAGTACTTATTACTTCAAATAAAT
The DNA here is from genome assembly GCF_047511655.1 of Castor canadensis. Classification (NCBI taxonomy): domain Eukaryota; kingdom Metazoa; phylum Chordata; class Mammalia; order Rodentia; family Castoridae; genus Castor; species Castor canadensis. The sequence goes on from NC_133389.1 coordinate 52,092,143, forward strand.
ATTTGAGTTTTTTACTTCTATCCCAGCCCTTTCCAGAAGTTTCATAAAGCAAATGAATAAGGATTTCTTCTAACAGAATTGTTAGGCCTATAGAAGTTCTTCCTTCCTCTGTTCTTATCTCCTCTTCCCCATTTCTTTTGAAGAATAAAAACAGTAACTTTTATCCTGTATGCCAGTTGCCCTGGCATAAAGAAGAGGAAAAAAACGTACATATCTTACAGATGTAATTAATACCTTAACAGTATACTTTTAGATAACGAGTGTCCTATAGAATTCGAATCTTTCTCTCATGGGATCCATCCACTGAATGCTAATAGTCAAAGGAAATTTTGAGGAGGAGTAATTACCAGATGAGGAAAGGTCGTTAATGGGATCAGACTATGTCTATAAAATGTCTATGTGAAAATGTCGACACTCATGTTCTGTGATGAAAAGATGCTAAAGTACAAATCTGTAGTCATTTAGATAGGATTACAAAACCCAAAAGATTTGTTTTGAAATGTTATTCACAGTCTGCATTCATCTCAGCTGCCAGAACACTGTACTCTCTGTCTTTCTTTATATATTTATATTTTGCCATGAAAATATCAATATTTTTTATTACAAGATGATGTTTGGACTGCATATGTGTGTGTGTGTGTGTGTGTGTGTGTGTATGCATATATATTAACCTATATGTATTCTATATTTTCATTTTAAAAAATCTGAATTCTGAATCCTATCTGGTTCTAAGGAGTTCAGATAAGAGACCTGTATTAACTTAGGTTATGTTTTGAACACATCAGTCTTGATATTTATGAATAACAAAGGTAGAAAAGACACTAAATGTGTAGAGGTTAATACAGGATTAAATAGATGATTGCCTCAAACTAAATGAGTAACTACTTCAAAAAACAAGGTCTGTAAACGATATTGAAATTGGATTGTTACTTGTTGGTAGAAATTCTAGTTAGAATTTATTTTTAGTGTTCTCAGATATACAAGTTTTTCTTATTGAAGCTCATTGATATTTTTTTAAGATGTAATAACTATAATAATGACTGATTTTGTAGATTAAATTCAGGGCATATGTGTTTCTTTTTTATTTAGGGCATGCTTAGTCAGAACATTTTGTAGGAGTTAATCTATTGTATGTTTTGGTTCTTCTTTGAAATTTAAGAAAGTGGTGATTCTCCTGAGCCAACTTCTTTTGTAAATAGCTCTCTTCAAACAAATTTCCTTTTAGTTGGCAGTTAAAAAAAAAACAAGTAACCAGTAACCTCATTTCCTCTGACTACCTAAACCACCATAATGTCATGCTATTAATACCTGAAATTCACCCCCTGAACTTTAGAAAATATTGATTTAATACTTCTGCTGTTAAGTATAGTAATTCTAACTCACCTGAACTGGTTTTGATGTCATAGATGCCTTATACAGTAGGATCATTATTGCGTTATTCAGTAAAAATTTGCTGTTGTGAAGTTAAAAATTAAAGAGAACCCATGCCATTCATACAAACCAAATAATAAAGCTTGGTATTGTGGTCATGACTGTCTTTGTAATGGGAAGTAGATGTAATGGATCAGGGAAGAACAAAGGAGTCTACATAAGATTTCAAAGGACTGTAGGTTTCATGCCATTCAACCCTTGTCTCTAAATTGAATCCTTTATATAATTTTTTTAGCAAATAACTGTTGTTTGAACACCTTTAGTATAAATTTGCTGTTTCCCAAGCCTATTAAAATTTTAGTGAAATGAAATTTTTAGAAAGTTTTTCCTAACCTTGCATAGTATTACTCTAAATTTTTTTTAGGGAGTTTCTGATTTTGCCTTCTGGGATCATCTTCTACTTGACTACCCTTTTGATACCTGAACACAACTATCTTGGCCCTCCTGATTCTTACCTTCTCAAAAGTAAATATCCACTATTCACGAACTGTTCCTCGCCTGGCATTAGTTTAAGATTCTTCAAAGTGCCATTTTTCTTTAACTTTTTAGTTGTCAGGTTTTTAGTTTTTTAATTTGTGTGTGTGTGCAGTGCTGGGGATTGAAGCCAGAGCCTTGGAATGTTAGGCATGTCCTCTGTTTTGAGCTACATCCCCAGTCCAATGGGCTAGGTATAGTCTGACCAACACATCAATACTGGCATTTCCCCTTCTTTGTGTCTTTTTACTTATATTAATATTGCTCAACTATATATGTTTTACTGGTGGTCCCTTCTGAGACTTTCATATAACTAAAACGTTTAAGTCAGTATCTTCTCTATACATCTCTCTACTTGTACATTTGCTGCCTTAGATATAATTGCAGGACTTCAAAATCATAGCTTCATAATAGTTCATTGAAGGAACCTTATATCACTTAGCCTACCCCTTCATTTTAAGGTAATAGTACTACTGATTAAGTATCTACTCATTTTCTGGACATTTTCTTTTTTACAGCTGTCCTACAAAAAGAAAATAGGAAACCATAGTACCATATTTATTTTATAGATGAGGAAACGGAGGCTCAAGAAAGTTAAATAACTTACTCAATGTGATGTTTAAGTGAACCTAGGTCTGCCTCATTCCAGACTTTATATACACTTTTATAGTCTTATGCTAAAACAGCCTCAGAAGGTTACCTACATAGTGTCATGCCATAAATGGCAAAGCACAGATTCTCTTCTGACACAGTTTAGTAAGGCTTATCCCTGCATTTATTTGTGTTCTGTTGCATCTTTATTAGACTTATCCCATAATTCTAGACTTAGTATGTATGTGTGGGTCTTTCATATGCTGATTTTTTTCTACTGCTATATATTAGATTAACTTTTATTCTCAGCTTTGTATCTTCCACAAATTTGTTCACTTTCCATCAGGAGCTCGCATCAAGATCATTAATAAGATGTTGCCCTGAGGTATATACCTGTATAGATTTCTTTCATTAGTGATATTTTTGCATGAGTTAGGAGTCTGTCTTCATTGATACCAACTTAGTATTTCTTTTTGTTTATAGTGAGAGGGTATCAAGGGAATCACTGTCAGGTGGCCTTCCTGAGAGCCAGCTCCATGATAAAGCATTCTTCAGAACAACCATGTTAGTAGCCCTACTATTAAAAATTAGTCTTATTTCAATAATTCATATGATAAATTTACATTGGTTCTAACAAATCAGAGTGTCAGACTCACTATTTGTACTTGAAGGATTCCTCTTCTCTTTTTTTGAAAATCAGAACATTTGAATTTGAGCTTGATGCCTATAATATTGCTTCACTGTTTTAGTTATGTTTTAACTGGAAATATAAGTTCTTCAGGGTATAGAGGAGAAAAGCTGAATGTTTAAAAAAAATCTTGTTCATACATTCCTTATGAAGAGAAACCCTGGATCCTTTTAGATTTTTGAGGGGAAAAAAAAAAAAAAAAAAACAATTCTGACAGGAACTTAACAGGACTATAGATAAAACAACTCTCCAAAATGTACTCTCAGGCCATCAGAAGGAAAAAACAAAAGTCGTAAAACAAGTATGTAATTTACCCAAAAGATGTGACATGAAGTCTTTTTCTAGAAAATCAAGGTGAGAACTAATGTTTTAAAGAATAAACTTGGTTAACACATAGAAATTGTGTTGTATTCCTTTACAATAAAGGAAGACAAAACCAGCACTTGTTTACTTAGTTTGGGCACTTCTAGTTAGAGCTAGTTTTGGCTTTTGGCTTGGGGATTTTTTCACCCTTTTGTAATCCCAGCTGCTTCTAGATTAACTCCACCAGGAAATCAGTTTCTTTTCGTGACTCAGTCATGCTTTAGGTTGGGTTTTTATTACTCATAGCAAAGTAGGCTGTGATGTGATTAGTTAAAGCTAGGTCAGATAGATTTTACACTCCATTAATTTGCAAGACTTTCTCATATGACTTTAGCTTACTCTGTTTTTCCAGAGTAAGAATAGAATGGCAGGAAGAGATTAAAAATTAGATATTCAGTTTATTGCACAGAAAGGTGACTAAAACAAATAATAATGCATTATATATTTAAAAATCGGTTGAGGTAGATTTTAAATGTTTATCACATAAAGTAGGTTTGTGAAAGGGTGGATTTTTTAAATTAGCTTTACATTCTTTAATATAAACATGTATCAAAACTTGCAGTATACCCCATAAATATATGCAATCATTTGTCAATTAAAAATAAAAATTTAAAAATTAGATATTGGCTCTGAAGATTCTGCCTTAGTATAGAAGATAAGGTTATAAACCACAAGTAATTTTGATACAGTCCAGGAAATTAAAGTATAAATCTTTGTTGGAAATATTAATCTTTCTCTTCTAGTGATTGTTTTTTCTTCTGTGGTACTGGGGTTTGAACTCAGGGGCTACATCTTGAGCCACTCCATCAGCCCTTTTTTTGTGATGGGTTTTTTTCAAGATAGGGTCTTGTGAACTATTTTCCCAGACTGGCTTTGAACCTTGAGTTTCCTGATGTCTCCGAGTAGCTAGGGTTATAGGCATGAACTACTGACGCCCAGATCTTCTAGTGATTTTTAAAAATCTCTGCTAGTTATAATTTATAAAATTCTCATTATGTAGTTATTTGAAATAGTATTACAAATTATTATGGGTATACTAAAACTAGTTTCATCATGTAAAGCTAAATGGCTGGCAGAATGGAAAGCATTAGTTGGCCAATATGGTCCATAGGATTTGACATGGGAAAATTAAGTAATCCAATTTATTCAATAACCACAGTTCACTCCAAACTCAGTGTTTAGATGCCATTGTCCTAGGCAAGAACATATGCCTAGACCAGCACAAATTTATTTCTTTAGTGGACTCTATACATGTCTCATATTTTATTCATTCAACAAATCTTTATGTAGCACCTACTGCGTGCCTACTATTGTAGGTACTTGTGATTCATCAGTAGACGTCTTTACCCTCTTGGATCTGGCATCGTCACAGTAATTTTACCCACTTAGTACTATAATCATTTGCATACTTCTAATGCTTGTACTTGGAACATTAGATACAAGGCATAGCATTTCTTACATCTTTCTACTTGTGTTCTACTATAATTCCATATTACGTAGTAAGTGTTTTAGCAAATATTTGTTGATATCATCTTTCAATTGTCATTTTCCTCTAGGAGTGATCAACAGCATCAAGCAGCTGAACTTGAATGTGAGGAGAATATTATTCCAGATTCACCAATAACAGCCTTTTCATTTTCTGGCATTAACCGGCTACGAAGAAAGGAGAATCTCCATGTTCGATACATAGAACAAACACACACTCAATCAGAGCACCCTGTGTGTACAAATGGTAAGAATTTAAGTTGTATTTTAATTACCTGGTTGTGTAAAAAAGTATTTGTCTATTAATTTTTACATTATTCAATCTGGTGGAAGATATTTACCATTCAGGTAATGCTTGATACCCATGTAAGTAAGGCATTTTATGCCTTATGCACAAGATATGTGTTGCTCATGTGAATCTATATGTACTCATCATTTTATAAATATAATAAATAGTTTTTATTTTGTTTCACTTTGGGTTTTTTTGGGGGGACAGCACTAGAGTTTGAATTCAGGGCTTTATACTTCCCAGGCAGTACTACTTGAGCCATACCCCTAGCCCTTTTTGCTATAGGTATTTTTGGAATAGGATCTCACATTTATGCCTGGGCCAACCTGGATCACAATTCTCCTATTTTATGCCTCCTGCATAATTGGATTGACAGGTTCTTGCCAGCTTTTATAGGTTGAGATGGGATCTTGCAGTCTGTTATTCTCCCAATCTTTGTCTCTCAAGTAGCTAGAATTAGTGTGAGCCACTGTGCCCACTATTTTTCATTATTATTATTATTTTTTTATTGCTGTTTTTTTATTTTTAAGACAGGGTCTCACTAGCTCAGGCTGGCCTTGAACCCACCATCCTTCTGCCTTTGTCTCCCAATGCTAGGATTACAGGCATGTGCCACAACATCTGGCTTCTTTTTTCTTTTCCTTTTAAAAATATTCTTTTGTGGGCTTGGTGCAGTGGCTCAAGTTTATAATCCTAGCACTTGGGAGGCAGAGATCAGGAGGATTGTAGTTTGAGGCCAGGCTGGGCAAGATGTTCTCCAGGCCTTATCTCAACCAGTGGCTGGGTGAAGTGGCACGCTCCCATCATCCCAGCTGTGCAGGGAAGCACAAATAGAAGATTGGGTTTGAGGCAACAAAGCAAGACCCTGTCTTAAAAATAACCAACTCATAAAGGACTCCGGGCATGGCTGAAGTGGTAGAGTGCCTCCATAGCAAATGGGAGACTCAGAGTGCAATCCCCAGTACCACCAAAAATATATATATATTCTTTCATGTATATCGGAATGGGATGACAGGAAAGAGAAGAGAATTTAACATAAATTTCTACCTCCTGTGTTACAGATATTAACATACTGAGTGATTTTCATATAATATTATTATTATATTTTAATCCTCTTAACAGGCTCATTTGGTAGCTATTAGCTCGTTTTATAGATGAGGAGAGTTATGTTTAGAGAGGTTAAAAACTCTCCCAAGGTTGACAGTCAAGCAGATAAATAAGCCAAAATTTAAATACACATCTTCCTGGCTCTAAATTGTCATACTTTCCAGGGCTTACGCACAGGTGCTCCTGCCATTGGAGCTGTCTTTAACTGGTTATTTTTGTTTTATAATTTGTAGTAATTACTGGTACTCAAGAAATGGATTTAGGGCTGGTGAACCGGCTCGAGTGGTAGAGTGCCTGCCTAGAAAGCGTGAGACCCTGAGTTCAAGCCTCAGTACATCAAAAAAAGAAAGGAAGGAAGGGAGGAAGGGAAATGGGTTTACAGTATATATTTTGTAAATTGTCAGTGAGTACATATCTTTTTTATATAGCCCTGAAATTTAGCACATGACATGATACAGTGATTGTTCTTTTTAATGTTAATCTAAAGTAAGTGGTAAATACTTTAAACTGTTCGAAACTAGGAAACGTTTGGAGGTATGCAAAGTTCTAGAGATAGCTGTATAGTGGGATATATTGTTGGCAGTAGCTATGCTTTTAAAACAAAAAGTAGATCTTTATTCTTTGAAATTGGAAAATTGGTAGTTTTTACCCCCTTTTTAAATGACTTTACATCACCATCTAGTGGAAATCAAAAGAACTGTTAAAAATCATGCTTCTTAAAATGTAAGATTTAAGATCTCAAATGAACATTCATTTGCCTGTTAGCCTGCTATCAGACATGACATGACTCAGTATAGATAATCATCTGTATAATATAGATCATGTTTAAATCCATACATAAATATCCAGAAATCACAGCAATTTTCTTTATTAGGAAAGTCTTCTCTTATATCTAGCATAAATGCTTCTGTTTTCTTTCTTCATTGTATGAGAACAGCATAATCACTACTTGAAAATAAATTTGTTTTAATCTTGTTTTGATCATTTTTTTACTTGGAATATGAAATTTTGATTTGAAGATATAAGATAACTTTTGAGCCATGCAAATAAATGATTTAATTACTAGCTAGTCTTATTTTCTTTCTAACCATGTTTGCTTATTTATCTTAAAGTTTGTAGTGTTTTTTTAATACTGTTTTCAAGTTATAATTAAAAGTAAAGCTCTATTTTCCTTTAGTTTGTCCTTTTGGTTTGAATTAAAACCTTACAAAGTAGACATAAAGCATGTTTACTTCTTAAAGTAACTTTAAACATCCTTAAAGCATGTTTCATGGTTTCCTTCCAAAAATAATTCTAAAAGATTGTGGGGATATGTGATACAGAATGCATGTTAAATAAACCTGCTCTCCTTGTAAGATAAACAAGGAAAAGAAGCATTAAAATGTTACTCCTTTAGCAACTTAGGTCAGAAGAAAATTGTTCTAGTTCTCTCTTCTTCTACTGTTCTAGCTTGCAGCTTTGTTTCTTAATGAAACTAAAGAACCTTTTTAAAATATGAGAATTATGTCAATAAAAGTATTCGTAAGTACATGTAAAGGTAAGTTTGCATTGAATTATCAGAATAGTATTTTCCCTTGTTTTTATTATGGTATCTCTGCTTTTTTTCCTCTTAGAATTAAGAAAAGTTTCCACGGCTTCAGCTCATCTACAGCACAACCCTAAGGAGAATGAAATTCTAGTAGCTGACACTTGTGATCAAAGTCATTCTCCACTGACTAGTAAGTAAGATACTGAGATTATATGTTTCAAATCTGTAGTTATTGGTAGGAAGGAACAATAGTCAGAATTAGACAGTATTTTAAAGATATTTTTATATAATTTTGTTTAGAAGTCTTTTCATATAGAAAGTAATGTGATCCTAGTATTCATTCATATTAATAATACCCATAATAATATAAATTGCTAATGATTTATGTAAGGAAGGCTTTACCATGGTTTATTCATTCATTTAACAAATATCTAAGTGAATACTAGATAACAGGTACGGACCCCAAGAAAGTTTTTGCCCTTGTGCAATTTATTATCTACTAGAGGGAGTATGAAAATGAATACATGTCAGGCAGAGGCAAGGGCTCTGAAGAGAAATGAAGCAGAGTGAGAGGGGTATTATAAAGTCTCCCCCATAAAGTGATACTTGAGCAGTGTGAGGGAGCATGTGGAGATCTGGGAGAATATCATACACAGCAAAGTGTCAGTTGGTTTGTTTGAGGACCATTAGGGAAGACTGAATATCTAAAAGCAGAGTAAATGAAGGCGTTGGGGGAGTGCTTTGGGCAATAGGAAGACTAGAGTTGGTATTTACTGAGATGAAAGAGACTAGCAGCAGCAGATTTGCAGGGGGAGGGGTGGGGAAGGCTAAAAGTCAAGAGTTTGGTTTTGAGAATATTCTGTATGAAATCCAGAATAAATACTCAGATTTTAGGTGGGGGTGTCGGATGTGAGTTTGAGTTTAGAAGAGAGAAGTTTGGGGTGGAGCTACATGTGGAAGGTGTCAGCGTATTATCCAAAACTGTGAGACTGGATGAGAGATTACCTGGTAAGTGAGGGAGAGAAGTTCAATTACTGTGGCCTGGGGACCTCCATTACGTAAAGGAGTGATTCTGAACACTCTTCTCATTGTCCCCTTTCTTCTCCCACAGGAGCCTTTTTACACATTTTTCCCCAGTCACATTTCCCTATGGGATTTTAATACTGCAGATAATGCTCTGTTTATGAACCATATATGTTATTGTACTTTATATACAACATTAAATTTGGTTGCATGGGGGTTAAATTAGTAGCAGATAAAAACTCTTTACATGTGACTGTTACCATCTGAGAGAAGTTGAGGCAGAGAAAGTGGAAAACATAGGTATAAATGAGTCTTCCAGGATATTTTACAGAAAAGAGGAGAGAATGTGACTGTGACTAGCAAAAGGAAATAAGGGACATTTTTTTGTTTTATTTTGTTTTTTCCTGGATGGGCTATATTATAGCATGTTCAGTGCATTTTTATGATGATGAGATTATCAAGTAAAGGGAAAGATTAGTATTGCTGGAGGAAGAGGAAACAATTGCTAAGTCCTTGAAAAGGTTAGAGGAAATGGGATCTAGAGCCTAATTAGAAGAGCTGACTAAGGCAAAGATCCCTTATTCATGTTAAATTAGTACAAGACTGGTATTTTGAAAGCTACAGATCATCTTGTATTAGAATGTGTACACGTATATAGGCAGACTGTGTCCAGTACAGGGTGCTGGGGATAGAACATAGAGCATGGTGGATTGTTGCTGCTCAGTGCTCCAAGCCCATTCTCTTCTGCCATGAGGACTTTTCTTCATCATTTACCTTCTTTGTTTTTGTTTCTGTTTTTACATTGCTAGGGATTGAACACAGCATTGCACATGCTAGGCAAGGGCTGTACCACTGACTACATCCCTAGCTTGTCCTCTGTTTTGTTTTATTTTGGCAGCACTGGAGTTTAAACTCAGGACCTCATGTTTGCTAAGCAGACCTTCACCACTGGAATGTCTTATATTTTATATCCAGCTTTCTTATATTTTACAACCAGCCTCTCTGCCGATCCTTTCTTTTCAACATATACATATACATATACATATATATTAACCTCCACTTAAAAAAATTAATTGCCTCCACCCTTAGCTACGGCTTCTCTTCAAAGTTGAAAAAATGGCCTATATTCATTATCTCTGCTTTCTTAATGCCCGTTCACTCCAACCCACTACAGTATTGCCTCTACTTATCCTGCCCCTCTTGACAGGGGAAGGAAAGGAAGGAGAGGGGAGGAAGAGCAGAGGAAAAGGAAACACACTCATATGTCCTGTCTCTGTCTCTCACACATTGCTTCTGGCAAAAGTTGTCGATGTTGCAACATTGGTCATTTGGTCCTGAGCCTGTTCTTTTTTTTTTTTTTTCAGTCTCACACTTGCTTCCAATACTTGCTTCATGGACTTTGCTTAATACAATAAAAATTTCTATTAAAAGCAAAGGGTTGTTATCCTCAGTTGGGCTGGGCAAGAATTCTGCTAGATGTCCTGGTTCTGGAGTTGATAACCAAAGACGGTTATTGCTTCCCTGAACTATTAAACTTTTTTTTTCTTTATTCATTTATTCATATATGCATTCATTGTTTGGGCAATTTCTCCCCCCTACCTCCCCAATCCTACCCTCTCCCCCCCACCCCCCTTGCTTCCAGGATTTTTTCTCCAGTTTTGTTTCCAATAATAAGAAAGGCATAGCATTTTTGCTAGTTGAGATAAGGATAGCTATACAGAGACATTCCTAGAATTGCTTCCATGCACAAGTGTATCACAACCCGAATTGATTCATCTCTACCAAACCTCTTCACTACTTCTGGTCACCTTCCCATATTGACCATTGTCGATTTAAGGTTACTGTATTAGCTCCTCTGTAGTGGGGACATCAAACACTTTCAAGTTTTGGGTTTCCTGCCTGTCCCCATTCCTCCTGTGTATGCTCTCTTCTTAGCATGTGACCAAGTCCAGAAACACTACTGTATTTGCCCTAGATCTAAAGTCCACATATGAGGGAGAACATACGATTTTTGGTCTTCTGAGCCTGGCTAACCTCGCTCAAGATGATGTTCTCCAGTTCCATCCATTTACTTGCAAATGATAAGATTTCATTCTTCTTCATGGCTGAGTAAAATTCCTTTGTGTATAAATACCACATTTTCTTAATCCATTTGTCAGTAGTGGGCCATCTTGGCTGTTTCCATAACTTAGCTATTGTGAATAGTGCTGCAATAAACATGGGTGTGCAGGTGCCTCCGGAGTCACATGAGTCGCATTCCTTTGGGTATATCCCCAGGAATGGGTTTGCTGGATCATATGGCAGATCTATGTTTAGATTTTTAAGAAGCCTCCATATTGTTTTCCAGAGTGGTTGCACTAGCTTGCATTCCCACCAGCAGTGTACAGGGTTCCTTTTTCCTCCACATCCTCACCAACACCTGTTGTTGGTGGTGTTTTTGATTATAGCTATTCTAACGGGTGAGATGGAACTTTAGTGTGGTTTTGATTTGCATTTCCTTTATGGCTAGAGATGGTGAGCATTTCTTCATGTGTTTTTTGGTCATTTGAATTTCTTCTTTTGAAAAAGTTCTATTTAGTTCAATTGCCCATTTCTTTATTGGTTCATTGATTTTGGGTGAGTTTTGTTTTTTGAGCTCCCTGTATATTCTGGTTATCAGTCCTTTGTCTGATGTATAGCTACCAAAGATTTTCTCCCACTCTGTGGGTGGTCTCTTCAGTTTAGAGACCATTTCTTTTGTTGTGCAGAAGCTTTTTAATTTTATGAAGTCCCATTTGTCCATCCTTTCTCTTAGTTGCTGAGCTGCTGGGGTTCTATTGAGGAAGTCCTTGACTATACTTATTATTTCCAGAGTGTTTCCTGCTCTTTCCTGTACCAACTTTAGAGTTTCGGGTCTGATCTTAAGGCCCATTTTGAGTTGATACTAGTACAGAGTGATAAACATGAATCTAGTTTCAGTATTCTGCAGGCAGATAACCACTTTTCCCAGCAACATTTGTTGAAGAGGCTGTCTTCTCCATCGTATGTTTTTGGCGCCTTTGTCAAAAATAAGGTGGGCATAGCTGTGTGGATTCATATCTGGGTCCTCTATTCTGTTCCACTGGTCTTCATATCTGTTTTTGTGCCAGTACAATGCTGTTTTTATTGCTATTGCTTTGTAATATAGTTTGAAGTCAGGTGTTGTGATACCTGCAGCATTGCTGAGCCTGTTCTTGTCTTACTTTTTCTCTCTTTCTGTTGAGGGATCTCAGTGAAGATTTATGCTAATAAATCCCAAATCTGTATCTCTGTCTAAGACTTTTCTCCTGGATTCCAACCAGTCTCTGCCTGCTGTTGAGTATCTACCCGAATATCCTTCATCTTCAGCTTTTTTTTGGTCAAATTGACATCTCATCCTTGTATTTACAATTTCCATCAATGACACTCTACATACCTTTTTATGTTACCCAAAGCAAAGAGCTTTGAGTCACTCTAAATAGACTATTATGTCTTGTTTCTAAACAGCTTCTAAGTCTTAATGATTCCACCTCGTACATATCTGTTTTACATGTAACTAGTTACTTAACTAGCTTTAGCCATCAGCATCTCACATCAAGAATGCTTTACTAGGGCTGGTAGAATGGCTCATGTGGTAGAGTACCTGCCTAGAAAGCATGAGGTCCTGAGTTCAAACCCCATACCATCAAAAAAAAAAAAAAAGAAAAAGAATGCTTTAATAATCGAAGTAGGCCTGCTTGTGATTGCTTCTTACCCCTGAACCTGTTGCTGCCAGAATTATCTTTTTTCACCCAAGTATTGCACCTGTGTTCTATTTAAAACTCTTGGGTATTTCTTCATTGTCCACAGGAGAAACTGTAAATTCCTTAGCAAAATCTGACATATCTGGACTTATATCCTGCTACTACTTCCATCTTCTGTGATTTGACTTCTTCCAATTAAACTACATGTAGTTCCCTGAATAAGCTTTTATTTATTTATTTTTAAGCAGTATTGGAGTTTGAACTTAGGGCTTCACGCTTGCTAGGCAGATGCTCTATTCTTGACCCATGCCTCCAGCTCTGAATAAGCAATTTGTTTCCTATATTTGGACCCTTAAACATACCTAGAATCTTACTTTCTGCCCCCAATCTAGTTAAAGGCCACACTCCACTTTCTCTTAAGGGACAACATCACTTGTGTAGTTTGCCTTGATTTCCCAAGGCAGATTTAGAAGTCCTTCTGTGTATAATTCACTGTTTTTATGTACCTTTTTGTTTATCACATTCTATTGCAAATTCTTTTTACCTTTAACTATATATAGTCCATAAGCTTCTTGAGAACAAGAAATGTGTCTTTCCATCTAGTGCTTAGCACAGTGCCTGAAACATAGTAGGTGCTCCATAAATACTTGTTGAATTGTAGAAGCTACATGCACAAAACTTTATAAAATCACATACATGATTCCTGTATAGATATGTTAGCTTAAAACTTGAAAATTATGCAGTGCTAAAATGATAGTATAAATATGGTTTAATATTCATCCTATACCTTAGATTATAATCATTACAAATCCATTTTATGTTTTTCTAGTGTCAGTAAGAAAAATCTGCCTATTGTGTTACTGAATTATTTAGGAAACAGAATAGAAAACTTGGATGAAAAAGCTTAGCAAGTGTGGATGGATGCTAAATATCTGTAATGTATTGCTACTTGTGGTAGATATTTTGAGCTTCCTGAACAGAATTTAAAAATTTGTCCAGTGCTATCTTATAGTGTTTTCTTTGCTTTTTCTTTTCCTTTTTCTCTTTTTTTTTTTTTTTTTTTTGCAGTTTTTATATATCTGGTTTCTATAATTATATAATTGGTTTTTTTTTTCTTACTTAGAAACACACAGAACAAGCAGTTACTCCACTGATCAGTCATCTTTTAATTTAGCTACAGTTGTTGCTGAAACAGTTGGACTCAGTGTTCAAGAAGAATCTGTAAGTACTTTTTTTGTTTTTATAGTAATTTGAATTAATTGACGTGTCTGCTTAGATTGTTTTTAGAGAATTAAACTAGACAAAAATTATTTTATCCAGAGGTCACTGGATAAAGGACTAGAATAAAATTAATGTTCTTAGAAAGGCCCATTTGTATTATCTACCCCAGGAAGTCCCAGAAATCTAATCATTAGAATTCTTGGGATACAGATTGAGTCAAAATTTAGGGGAATAGTGATGCCATAGAGGATTTATTTTGTCAACTCTCTTTGATGTCTACCTTCTCTCCTGCTCCCACACCCACCACCTTCATTCTACATAAAAAAAGACCTAAATCTTTAGATTAGTTTCAGAATTTATTAGGTCTTTCTGACATTCTTTAAACTGGGTTTAATTTAGAAAACAGGCTGAATTCTTGGGACCAAAGAACTTTTTTTCTTCCCTTAATTGATCTCTTGAAAATAGAAAACCTGAATTCTTCAATTTTAAGTTCTGTTTTGGCACTTCAAAATAGTGCTCCTTTATTTTTGCTATAAATGTATACATGCTCTAATAAATTTGTCTTACTGCTGAATTTCTAGAAATTGGGCTGGTTTCTTATTACATTAGGATTTTTCTTCTTTTAAAATCCATCCTCAAGTCATAGTGGGTAGTTTTTAACCTTTGAACTTTAAATGTGTTTTATAGTTTCTAATTCCCTCTTACTCATAAACTTGGCAAATCAGTAGTTTAGACACCAAATATATTAAGGGATCTGATATCTAAAGATTCAAAGTGTGATCCACAGGCAACAGTATCGACATCACTTTTGAGTTTGTTAGAGGTACAGAATCTCAGACCTACTGAACTTGCATTTTAAATAAGATTCCCAATTGACATGCATGCACATTAAATTTTAAGAAGCACTACTCTCAAGGATCCTTTTAAATTCATCTGTATTCTCTTCATATTAATAATGCCTTTTGGAACTGCAGTTTTATGTAATAGTAGAATATACTTATATAAAGTATTAAAATATTGGTGATTTTCTCTCTTTAAACTTAATGTGCTTTATATTTACTTATTGTGATGAAATTCATACAACATAAATCATTTTAAAGTGTACAATTGAAGGCATTTTGTACATTCACAATATAACTACCACTTCTGTCAGTTGCAAAGTGTTAGCAACTATTTATAGTTACCTTAAAAGAAAACCCCATACTCCTTAAACATTCAATCTTCATTCCCCAGTTTGTGCAGTCCCTTAGCAGCCACCAGACTGCTCTCTGTCCTTATGGCTTTATCTATTCTGGATATTTCGTGTAAAGGAAATCATATATTGTATGGCTTTTGAATTTGGCTACTTTCACTTAGCATACTTACCCACATTTTATCAAGTGAGTCATTTCACTGTGTAAGTGTGCTTCATATTTTACTGTTGAAGGAACCTCAAGGTCCTCCCATGAGCCCTCTTGGCAATGAGCTCCACCACTATCTGGAAGGAGATCACAAGAAACAGCCTTTTGAGGAATCTCCAAGAAAAACTGAAGATGCTTTAAGGTAATTTGTAGTGCTTTGGGGAAAGCTTAGAAGCTATTGGTGAGATTCCATTATATAAACCGTTTAATTAAGCCCTTTTTCTCCTTCAGCATATAGTTTATTATTCTGGCTATGTTTCTATTTTTAAAAAAATGTGTCTCCATAGACCCCATAAGGCTGGGGGTTTCATCCCCTGCACTGGAGGAAGGGGGGGAAATAAAGATCACCAGTTTATGACCAGTTGAGAGCTTTTTTGCATTATGATAGATAAATATTATTTTTAGATCCTTTTTGTAAATTCTCAAGCCTTGTTACTCTACCCCTTTGAAGACCCAGTCATCCCTTCTGTGTTTGTATTTCCAAATACTGGATATTGTACAAAATGCATCTATGGACTTGGATGCACTTCCAAGGTTGTGTTGCTTCTCAAGTTTTACGTATTTTAGAGCAGCCATTAACTGATCATGCCTATGTTGAGATAACATTTTGCTTGTTTAGTTTTTTAGGTATATTTATCACATTTTAATGTCATCATTTTTTTAAACAAATGACAAAAATATGGCTC
This sequence comes from Castor canadensis, assembly GCF_047511655.1. Classification (NCBI taxonomy): domain Eukaryota; kingdom Metazoa; phylum Chordata; class Mammalia; order Rodentia; family Castoridae; genus Castor; species Castor canadensis. Next base: position 52,108,169 of record NC_133389.1, read on the forward strand.
TAGAGAAATTTAATATCTTGTTTAAGGTCATTTAGCAATTAAGTGCTATGTCCAGATCTATTACTAAGCCCATGTCTTTAAATATAAACCCAGTGTTCTTTCTACACTTATCTCCTTTGCTAAAGATGGTCTGGGCCTTCATTTATGTTTGGTTCTGTAGTATAAGAGTTTTGTTTCTTGGAATTACTCATAAGATTTCATAATGACAAAAGACTTTGGGTTCTCAGTGGAATTTATTAAATTTTTATATAATGAAATTATTTTAATTACTTAGGTAAAATTTTTATAGCTACCATCCTAGCAGGTCAAAGCAGGAGGATCATTTGAGCCCAGGAGTTCAAGGATAGTTTGGACAACCTCAGCTTAAAAAAATAAATAAATCATGGGTGTGACTATGATAGCATCAAGACATGTTTCCTGTTTCATTTCTCTCCTCTTTTTATGAAGAGAAGCTGACAGCTATGCCTTATCTTAAATTGTGCTTTATCATCTTCCTTTAATAGGTAGATTAGCTCTTACTACTCTGTATCAGGAAAGATTTTCTTACTATGTTTAATCTTCAATTTTTACCCTATTTCTTTAGTAGGAGAAAAGTTTATTACTCTTTATTTGTTTAGATTTTCAGATTCTACTTCAAAGACCCCTCCCCAAGAAGAATTGACTACTCGAGTGTCATCTCCTGTATTTGGAGCTTCCTCTAATGTGAAAAGCAGTTTGGGTTTGAATACAAGTTTGTCCCCTTCTCTTTTAGACACTGGGAAAAAAAACCTTCTGAAAACATTCCCCTTTAGCAACATTATTTCTAGACCAGAGAAAACTAGATCGAAGTCTGAAGATAGTGCCCTTTTAACACATCATAGCCTTGGGTCTGTAATGAACAAGGTCATTGGCCAATCATCTTCTAATAAGCAGATACTTATAAATAAAAATGTAAGTGAATCCATAGGTGAACAGGATAACACTGATCATATTAAAGAGGCTGTGACTGATAAACATTTGGTGCCCCTGAAATCACTAGGCGGCAGAATATCCAAAAGGAAGAAGACTGAGGAAGAAAGTGAACATGAAGTAAACTTCCCTCAAGCCTCTTTTGATAAAGAAAATGCTTTTCCTTTTCCGATGAATAGTCAGTTTTCCATGAATGGGGACCATGTAATGGATAAACCTCTGGATCTGTCTGATCGGTGTTCAGCTATTCAGCGTCAAGAGAAAAGCCAAGGAAGTGAGACCTCTAAAAACAAATTTAAGCAAGTGACTATTTATGAGGCTTTGAAGCCCATTCCAAAGAGCTCTTCCTCAGGGCGTAAGGCCTTGAGTGGGAGCTGCATGTTACCCAGAGATTCCCCAGAGGAGCCCTGTTTGCAGGAGTGCATCATCCAGTCCTTGAGAAAATCCTCTCCAGACCATAAAACACCATTACAAATTAAAGAAGAAAATCCTGTCTTCAAAATCCCTTTATGTCCCCATGAAAGTTTGGAGGCAGAAAATCTTTTTGATGACATGAAGGTTTGTCTTATGTTCAAAGATTTTGATTAAAATCGTTATTTATGATTTCATCTAGATGTTAATAATTATTTCTGTTTAGGGTGCTGGTCCTCATGAGCCAGTAAAAGTAAAAACCAAGTCAGTTCATGGAGGATGTGAACTTGCATCAGTTGTTCAGTTGAATCCCTGTAGAATTGCTAAAACAAAGTCCCTACAAAACAACAAAGGTATGTACACTATAAATAAGGTTTCTACTTTTTTAATGTCTTTAAATTAGATATTATTTCTTGAATAGATCAAGATGTTTTGAGGGAACAAATCTCATATCTTCTTGCATATTCCTGTGTTTATAGGATAATTTTCATTGTCTTCATTTTACCTATGATTTTTTTGATCATGTGCTTTTTGCAGAAATGAAATACTTTTGATACCTACTTTTATAAGTGATTTTGAAGATTGACTTTTAGGTAATAATATCTTTTTTCCTTAGCCTTTTTCCTTAATTTTTACTTTAAAACATTTAAACTATAAAAAATTTTTAAAAATAAAAGTGAGAACTTTCATCCAAGCCTTCTTCCTCACCTAGTAGATAATCTATCCTTTTTCTTTGCATCTACACGTTTTATCTGTAAACATATACGTATATACATTTATATAGGTTTTTTAACTTCTTGTTTGAAGACACTATTTACCCTAGTATGTATAAAAATATTTCATAATTTTACTGTCTTTTGAAAGAGTCCTTTTGTTTTTCAGTCAATAAACATTTCTGTTGTTTATGCGCAGTATTTTTTATTCTTCACTGGCAAGTTATTCCCTCATTCTGGCCCACTTTTCTTTTTTCCTGAAGCACACTGTTTAGTTCTTGCAGCAAGGGTTTTAGTCTGTTGAATACTTTTAACTTTCCTTCCTGTTTTTTTTTTTTTAATTATTCATATGTGCATACAATGCTTGGGTCATTTCTTCCCCCTGCCCCCACCCCCTCCCTTACCACCACCCCGCCCCCTCCCTCTCCCCCCAACCCCCTTACTACCCTGCAGAAACTATTTTGCCCTTATCTCTAATTTTGTTGAAGAGAGAGTATAAGCAATAATAGGAAGGAACAAGGGTTTTTGTTAGTGCAGATAAGGATAGCTATACAGGGAGTTGACTCACATTAATTTCCTGTGCATGTGTGTTACCTTCTAGGTTAAATCTTCTTGATCTAACCTTTTCTCTAGTTCCTGGTCCCCTTCTCCTATTGGCCTCAGTTGCTTTTAAGGTATCTGCTTTAGTTTCTCTGCATTGAGGGCAACATATGCTAACTATTCTTTTAGGTGTCTTACCTATCCTCACACCTCCCTTGTGTGCTCTCGCTTTTATCATGTGGTCAGAGTTCAATCTCCTTGTTGTGTTTGCCCTTGATCTAATGACCGCCATATGAGGGAGAACATACGATTTTTCGTCTTTTGGGTCAGGCTAACCTCACTCAGAATGATGTTCTCCAATTCCACCTATTTACCAGCAAATGATAACATTTCCTTCTTCTTTATGGCTGCATAAAATTCCATTGTGTATAGATACCACATTTTCTTGATCCATTCATCAGTAGTGGGGCATCTTGGCTGTTTCCATAACTTGGCTATTGTGAATAGTGCCGCAATAAACATGGGTGTGCAGGTACCTCTGGAGTAACCTGTGTCACAGTCTTTTGGGTATATCCCCAAGAGTGGTATTGCTGGATCAAATGGTAGATCAATGTTTAGCTTTTTAAGTAGCCTCCAAATTTTTTTCCAGAGTGGTTGTACTAGTTTACATTCCCACCAACAGCATAAGAGGGTTCCTTTTTCCCCCCATCCTCACCAACACCTGTTGGTGGTGGTGTTGCTAATGATGGCTATTCTGACAGGGATGAGGTGGAATCTTAGTGTGGTTTTAATTTGCATTTCCTTTATTGCTAGAGATGGTGAGCATTTTTTCGTGTTTTTTGACCATTTGAATTTCTTCTTTTGAGAAAGTTCTGTTTAGTTCACTTGCCCATTTCTTTATTGGTTCATTATTTTGGGAGAATTTAGTTTTTTAAGTTCCCTGTATATTCTGGTTATCAGTCCTTTGTCTTATGTGTAGCTGGCAAATATTTTCTCCCACTCTGTGGATGTTCTCTTCAGTTTAGAGACCATTTCTTTTGTTGAACAGAAGCTTTTTCGTTTCATGAAGTCCCATTTATCTATGCTGTCTCTTAGTTGCTGTGCTGCTGGGGTTCCGTTGAGAAAATTCTTACCTAATACCTACTAATTCCAGAGAATTTATTGTTACTGCTTTGTAACATAGTTTGAGGTCGGGTGTCGTGATACCTCCAGCATTGTTCTTTTGACTGAGTATTCCCTTGGCTATTCGTGGCTTCCTGTGTTTCCATATAAATTTAACAGTAGATTTTTCAATCTCTTTAATGAATGTCATTGGAATTTTGATGGGAATTGCATTAAACATGTAGATTACTTTTGGTAGTATAGACATTTTTACTATGTTGATTCTACCAATCCATGAGCATGGGAGATCTCTCCACTTTCTATAGTCTTCCTCAGTCTCTTCAGAAGTTGATAGTTTTCATTGTCGAGGTCGTTCATATCCTTTGTTAGGTTTATACCTAGGTATTTGATTTTTTTTTTGAGGCTATTGTAAATGGAATTGTTTTCATATATTCTTTTTCAGTTCATTGTTAGTGTATAGAAATGCTAATGATTTTTCTATGTTGATTTTATATCCTGCTACCTTGCTATAGCTGTTGATGGTGTCTAGGAGCTTTTGAGTAGAGCTTTTTGGATCTTTAAAGTATAGGATCATGTTGTCTTCAAATAGGGATATTTTGACAGTTTCTTTACCTATTTGTATTCCTTTTATCCCTTCTTCTTGCCTAATTCCTAAGAATTCCAGTACTATGTTGAATAGGAGTGGAGATAGTGGGCATCCTTGTCTAGTTCCTGGTTTTAGAGGGAATGGTTTCAGTTTTTCTCCATTAAGTATAATGCTGGCTGTAGGTTTGTCATATATAGCTTTTATAATGTTGAGGTACTTTCCTTCTATTCCTAGTTTTCTTAGAGCTTTTATCATGAAATGGTGTTGGATCTTATCAAAGGCTTTTTCTGCATCTATTGAGATGATCAAGTGGTTTTTGTCTTTGCTTCTGTTAATGTGGTTTATTACATTTATTGATTTTCGTATGTTGAAACACCCCTGCATTTCTGGGATGAAGCCTACTTCATCATGGTGAATGATCTTTTTGATGTGTTGTTGAATTCGGTTTGCCATTATTTTGTTGAGGATTTTTGCATCAATGTTCATTAAGGAGATTGGACCATAGTTCTCTTTTTTTGGAGGTATCTTTGCCTGGTTTGGGGATAAGTGTAACAGTGGCTTCATAAAATGTGTTAGGCAGTTTTCCTTCCCTTTCTATTTTGTGGAACGGTTTAAGGAAGGTTGGTATTAGTTCTTCTTTAAAGGTCTGATAGAATTCAGCAGAGAATCCATCAGGTCCTAGACTTTTCTTTTTGGGGAGACTCTTGATTGCTGCTTCAATTTCATTTTGTGTTATAGATCTAACCAGGTGATTAATGTCCTCTTGGTTCAGTTTTGGATGATCATAAGTATCTAGAAATCTGTCCATTTCTTTAAGCTATCTGAATTTATTTGAATATAGGTTCTCAAAGTAGTCGCTGATGGTTTCCTGGACTTCCATGGTGTTTGTTGTTATCTCCCCTTTTGCTTTCCTGATTCTACTAATTTGGGTTTTTTCTATCCTCATTTTAGTCAGGTTTGCCAGGGGTCTATCGACCATGTTTATTTTTTCAAAGAACCAGCTTTTTGTTTCATTAATTCTTTGTATGGTTTTTTTTATTTCTATTTCATTGATTTCAGCTCTTATTTTTATTATTTCTCTCCTTCTATTTGTTTTGGGATTTGCTTGTTCTTGTTTTTCTAGGAGTTTGAGATGTATCATTAGGTCATCAATTTGGGATCTTTCAGTCTTTTTAATATATGCACTCATGGCTATAAACTTTCCTCTCAGGACTGCCTTTGCTGTGTCCCATAGGTTCCAGTAGGTTGTGTTTTCATTTTCATTAACTTCCAGGAACTTTTTAATTTCCTCTTTTATTTCATCAATGACCCATTGTTCATTAAGTAATGAGTTATTCAGTTTCCAGCTGTTTGCATGTCTTTTGTCTTTACTTTAGTTCTTGAGTTCTAGTTTTATTGCATTGTGATCAGATAGTATGCACAGTCTAATTTCTATTTTCTTATATTTGCTGAGGCTTGCTTTGTGCCCTAGGATATGGTCTATTTAGGAGAAGATTCCGTGGACTGCTGAGAAGAATGTATATTGTGTAGAAGTTGGATGAAATGTTCTGTAGACATCAAGTAGGTCCATTTGATCTATTGTGTATTTTAGATCTTGAATTTCTTTATTGATTTTTTTGTTTGGATGACCTATCTATTGATGATAATGGGGTGTTGAAGTCTCCTACAACCACTGTGTTGGAGTTAATATATGCTTTTTTGTCATTCAGTGTATGTTTGATGAAATTGGGTGAATTGACAGGTACATATAGGTTAATATTATTTCCTTTTGGTCTCTTTCCCCTTTTATTAGTATTGAATGTCCTTCTTTATCTTGTTTGATCAATGTAGGTTTGAAGTCTACTTTGTCAGAGATAAGTATTGCTACTCCTGCCTGTTTTCGGGGGCCATTGGCTTGGTAAATCTTTTTCCAGCCTTTCATCCTAAGCCTGTGCTTATTTCTGTCAGTGAGATGGGTCTCCTGTAAGCAACAAATTGTTGGATCTTCCTTTTTAATCCATTTCGTCAAATGGTGCCTTTTGATGGGTGAATTAAGTCAGTTAACATTAAGTGTTAGTTCTGATAGGTATGTGGTGATTCCTGCCATTTAGTCATCTTAGTTGTTTGAAGGTTTGATTGTGTGTACCTAAGTTGAGGTTACTCTCTACTTTCTTGCTTTTTCTTTTCCTGTAGTTTGGTGCTGCCTGCCCTTTCATGGATAGGCTGGGTTTTATTTTCTGTGTGCAGAATCCCTTGAAGAATCTTTTGTAGTGGTGGCTTTGTGTTCACATATTGTTTTAGTTTCTGCTTATCATGGAAGACTTTTATTGCTCCATCTATGTTGAATGATAGTTTTGCTGGGTAGAGTATCCTGGGGTTGAAGTTATTTTCATTCAGTGCCTGGAAGATCTCTCCCCAAGCTCTTCTTTCTTTTAATGTTTCTGTTGAGAATTCTGCTGTGATTTTGATGGGTTTACCTTTGTATGTTATTTGTTTTTTCTCTCTTACAGCTTTCAATATTCTTTCCCTAGTTTCTGAACTTGTTGTTTTAATGATGATATGTCGTGGGGTAGTTCTATTTTGATCTGTCTGTCTGGTGTTCTGGAGGCCTCTTGCAACTGTATGGGAATAGCTTTCTCTAGATTTGGGAAACTTTCTGTTATTATTTTGTTGAATATATTATGCATTCCCTTTGCTTGCACCTCTTCTCCTTCTTTAATGCCCATGATTCTTAGGTTTGGTCTTTTGATGGAGTCGGTGAGTTCTTGCATTTTGTTTTCACAGGTCTTGAGCTGTTTAACTAATAGTTCTTTGGTTTTTCCTTTAATTACCATTTCATCTTCGAGCTCTGAGATTCTGTCTTCTTTTTATCTATTCTGCTGGATTGGCCCTCCATTTTGTTTTGCAATTCTGTTTCGTTCTTTTTTCTGAGGTTTTCCATATCCTGGGTCGTTTCCTCTTTAATGTTTATTTTTGTTCTGAGTTCATTCATCTCTTTATTAATCATGTTCTTTGTTTCACTTTGGTGTTTATACAGTGCTTCTATGGTTTCCTTTATTTCTTCTTGTTCTTTTTCAAATTCTCTATTTTTGTTGTCTTGGAATTTCTTGAGTGTCTCCTGTATGTTTTGGTTGACCATATCCAGTATCATCTCTATAAAATTCTCATTGATTACCTGTAAGATTTCTTCTTTTAGATTATTCTTGTGGGCTTCATTGGGTTCTTTGGCATAGTTTATCTTTATTTTGTTGAGTCTGGGTCTGAGTATCTGTTTTCTTCATTTCCATCTTGTTCCTGTACTAATTTTTTGCTGTGGGGAAACTGGTTTCCCTGTTTTTTCTGTCTTCCTGTCATTGCCCTTGGTGTTGTTATTGTCCCTGTACTGTGTTCAATTAAGTATTTTCTGGCTTGTAATAATAGCACTGGTGATATTTAGAACGGAAGGGTGAGAGGAGATGGAAAGCAAAGAAGTTAAAGGAAAAGGGAAAAACAAATAAACAAGTAGGAAAAAAACAAAGAAACAAACAAAAAAAGTTTCAAAGATATAAGCAGGGAGAGACAGTGTACTAATCAACTGTAAACTGAAAAGGCATTAGAGAGACAGAGAGAAGACTGAAAATAAAAAATAAAAATAAAATAAAATAATAATTAATAATATTAATAAATAATTAATAATTTTGGTGTTCGTCCCTCAGCCTCCAATCCTGGAGATGGTGCTTCAGTTGTTGTTCTGTAGTTATCTCATCAAAGGGGAAAAATAAAATAAAACAAAACTGCACAGAACAAAAAAAACCCCACAAAGTGTCCCAAGTTCAAATGCAATACAGTTTCAGTAAGTTTTTCAGCATGCAGGCATAGTTTGGTTGTTGTCTCATCAAAGGTAGGGAGAGAGAAAAGGAAAAAAAAAAAGAGTCTGCAGACAGTTCTATGAATGGCTGTCTGTGTCTGTGGCTTGCCTGCCCGCTGCTGTCAGCCTGCTGTTGCTGTGGCTTTATTTATGCAGATCTCAGGGATGAGCTTAGCACTCACCTGGTCTCCCACAGGCTTTGTTTACTCAGAGTTCTCCTATGCACGAGCTGCTGCTGCAAGCTTTCCCCTTTCCAAGCACACTAGGGGAGGTGACAGTGCACCCGCTTTCTCAGGTCAGCGTGTTTATTTACAGCTCATGTGGGAAGTGGGTCTTTACCCCACATGGTCCACATCTTCCAAGCCGTCTGGGTGCCAGCATCTGGCGGAGGCCCGGGGGCCCTCTTGGTTTCTCCGTTTAACGTGAAGTGGAGATGCTCTGCGCAGGCTGGAGGTGTGGAGGGGTCAGAGTTTTGCCTCTTCTCGGTGGTTTTGCCTGTAAGGTGTATCTCCAGCATCTCCCCAAGATTTTACTTTAGGAGGCACACTTTCTGCTTCCTCCCTCTAGCCTTCATCTTGGAATCTCCCTTTCCTGATTTTTTAATTTTAGCTCTTTGTTTTTATTTTTTCCTCTGGGGCTTATACCTATTTAACCTTTCAAAATCTACTTGGAGTTAGTATTATATTACTTCATGTTCTGCAGTTACACTTTATGTAGTTACCATGTATTGTATCCACTTATAGTACATTGAAAATCCAGATAATATTATAATTTCTAAAACATTTTAATTGTAATATAAATCACATACCATGAAAAACACCCATTAAAGTGTCCAGTTCAACAGTTTTGGTGTACTCAGAGTAGTACAACTACAACTATATCTACAGTCTAAATTTCGAACACTCATCACCCTCCATCCTTTTTCCTCCTCCCCAGTTCTAGGTACCACTAATCTACTTTTTGTCTCTATACATGTAACTCTTCTACAGTTCTATTCTGGTCACTTATTTCTTTCACTTGGGCACAATGCTTTCAATTTTTATCTATATTATAGTATATATTAGTACTTAATACCTTTTTATTGCTGAGCAACATTTCATTATATATCATGTTTACCTATTTTCATCAGTTGATCAAATTTTAAGTTGTTCCTACCTTATTGCTATTATACATAATTCTGCTATGAACATTCATGTACAAGTTTATGTGTAGATGTATGTTTTCATTTTTTTCCTTGGGTTATACCTAGCAGTAAAATTGTTGGATCATATGCTGATTCCTGGTTTGACCTTTTGAGGGACTATTTTCCAAAGCTGCTATTCCATTTCACATTCTCACCAGCATTGTGCATGGGTTCCAGGTTCTCACTAACACTTGTTATCTGTCTTTGATTCTAGCCATTCTCGTGAATGTGAAGTAGTATTTTCTTGTGGTTTGCATTTTTCTGATGGCTAATCATATAAAGCATCTTTTCTTTTTACGCTTCTTGGTCATTGAACTGTTTATTCAGATCCTTTACCAATTTTTAATTGGGATATTTATTTCTTAAATTATGTTTTATAAGAGTTCTTTATTCATCCAGGTAAAAATCCTTCACCTGACATGTAATTTACAAAACATGTAAATGGGTCCCCTAACGTTTTAAAGTGAAGAGAATTTTCAAAATAAGTTTTAATTTTCACTTTTTTCTTCTTGTCTAAGATACATCCTTTGAAAATATCCAGTGGAGTGTAGACCCAGGAGCAGACCTTTCCCAGTATAAAATGGATATTACTGTAATAGATACAAAGGTAAGTTAGAAAATAAAACCAGGCAGGTGGTTCTCACCTGTAATCTCAGCTACTTGGGAGGCAGAGATGGGAAGGATTGCAGTTTAAGGTCAGCCTGGGCAAAAAGATAGTGAGACCTCCATCTCTGTCAATAAGCCAAGTATTGGCACTCCTGTGGTTCCAGCTATGTGAGAGGCTGTAGGTAGGAAGATTCCGGTCTAAGGCCAGCCTCAGTCAAAAACACAAGACCATGACCTGAAAAATAAAAAGGAAGGCCGATGGAGGGAGGGGATAAAAGAGAATGATGGAGGGTTGAATTCAACTATGACGTTGTAAGAACATTTGTAAATGTAACCCAGTACAGCAAGTAAAAAGTAAAAAATGAAAGTCTGGGAGTGTGACTTAAGTGGTAGTAAATATGAGGCCCAGAGTTTAAACCCTAGTACTGCCAAAGAAACCTTATCTGGATCTTATTCTTGTGAGTTTATTAGCCTGACTTACTCTATGACCTTGAGATAGTCAGATACTTCTTAAAAACCTACATTTGTTTATTCAGAAAACAAGGAAATAAAAATGTCCTTCTAATTTTATATTTTTGAAAGGGTAGTAATGCTTTTTGACTTTAAAGGCTATTGCTGAAAAACATTAATATAGTTTTTAAAATAATGGAAAATTCAAGTTACATAGTTTAAATTATTTTTTGTCAAAATAATCCATCCTATGTCTTTGGTTTTTTGAGACACGATCTTGTTAGGTAGCCCAGACTGGCCTCAGACTCATGATCCTCCTGTCTCAACCTCCCAAGTGCTGGGATTATAGGCATGCACCATCACACCTGGCTCCATCATATGTCTTGGTTTGCTTTAAAGTAACATGCCATCAAGAATAACATTTCATTTTTCCAGTTTGCCATTTTTTTTTCTTTAGTAGACCCTTGATATCTGCAGGTACATGATCCAAAGCAGACCATCATTGAAGAGAAATTGCAAATGTTCCGGGTGCACAGTTCACTGCTGTTCTGCAGATCCATGATTTTTCCCATACTGCCACTCTGCTTCCACTAAAGATATGGTGCCTTTCAACAAATCTAAAATTTCCACTTTATCACTTAAACTAAGCACATCTCCCTTTACCTTACTTTTTGGGAGACATTTTTTCCACAAAATTAAGAGCAAGGAAATACTCAGCAGATCACACAAAGATTTAAACACAACAGACACAGATCGAAGAGCTTCTGTGTATCATCCAAGCTGAGTTGTGTAATGCACACTTAGGAATTTTAAGATTTTGTTTTTGAAATTTCCTTTGAGGTTTTATTTTAACTGCATTTGGTCAGAACCATGTGTAATACATCCACAAGTAAGGCAGACTTACTGTCATGTATTTTTTAAATTAAAATTCATAGTAGAAGCACTTTTTAGCCGTGTGTTTAGATTCTGTATGGTTTGAGAAGCTTTCTTTCACTTAGTAGCACTTAATAACAAAAGTAACCATTGTTACAGTAGTATGTATCTATCAGTATAATAAGTTTGATTATTGAAATTGTTCTTATTGTACATTGATATTCATTACAGTGAGACAGATTAGAGAAGAAGAAAGGGAAAGCTCAAATGAGTTCAGTGGTAAATAAGCCTCCCTTTCTATGGTGCTAGTCCTCCTTTTCCTAGTCTTATATATTGAAGCTAAAATGTGTCAATGAAACCTAAGTCTCTGTTCTTCAGATATAAAAGTAAATGTAACAATATTTAAAAATAGTAAAAATTTATGTGATGTATATTTTATTAATTTTTTTGGTATAAAGTAAAATACAAGGCCATAAAGGAATGATTGTTAAAGTTTTGGATTTTTAAAATATTTATTCAGGATGGCAGTCAGTCAAGATTAGGAGGAGAGACAGTAGACATGGACTGTACATTGGTCAGTGAAACTATACTTTTGAAAATGAAGAAACAAGAGCAAAAAGGAGAAAAAAGTCCAAGTAAGATTTCCTTTGTTTTGTTTTTTTACTTTAATCAAAATGTGAAATAAAGTTCATAGTCGTACCATTGTAATGATAAGCATGTTTCTCTTTAGGAAAGCTCAGTTTTAGTATTTCAGAAAAAAAACAATCTTTAGCCAAAATAATTTTATTTCAGAAAATTGCTTCCAGGGATCAGCAGACTACAGCCAGCAGCCAGTTTTATAAATAATGTTTTATTGGAGCACAGCCTCCACATTCATTTTACGTGTCACCTATGTTTGCTTGCTCCATACAAAGGCAGGATTGAGTACTTGGTACAGATACCTATGGCTTCATGAGCCTACAATATTTATTGTCTGATCTTTAAAGAAAAAAGTTTGGTTATCCCAGGTTTAGGCATATTTTCATAAATAGTTTTAAAAGTCTGGTGGTAGAATTTTGATTTTTCTAAAAGATTTTCACATTTACACTAAGAATGTTAAGTGTGTATGTTGAGTTAATCTGCCATATTCTGCCTCTGCAGGTAAGAGGATTTAGTTAAATCAGAGGTCTTTGTAGTGAGAATCTATTAATTCTTTGCCTAAAACCTTGATTTTCCAAAAGGTATAGGAACAATGAAGGATTTTGGTTAGCACTACCTTAGCAGCATTCTTAGTTATTGGGGCATATGACATGAGAGTAGTTAGATGGAAACAATCACTTTTCATGTATCACTCTTAATGTGTGGAAGGTCAGGACCTGCCATATGGGATGCCGTGCTAAAGCAAAAGGATTTCTCCATAATCATGCTTGAAACCGAAGACTTTCCAGCTCTATGCATACTTCCTATCTTCTGCTGAATTTTCCATAGCCTACCTACTCAAGGCCAGAATATGAAACTGTCAGTCTTACATGACTCCTTTTGAACCAAGCATCTCTCTTGCTGCCCTAAATACAGTGAGAGAAAATTTCAGAAGTCTTTGCCATAAATCTTTATTCTTTAGTAATGAATAACAAACCATATGATCAAGAAGATGGCTATCAACATCACATTATAAGAACAGCATGTGGATTAGGAGTCACTGTACAGGCCATATTTTGGAGAGAACAAAGAAATCTGCCTTATAAAAAAAACTTTTTCATGCTTAGAATTGCTTAAAAATGAAGCATACCAATGGAAACTCCTAATTACTGTTAACATCTTAATTCAGAAAGTGTTTTCTGTATTCCCACTCTGTTAGACCTACTCTGTGTTAGACTTACCAGGTGATGAGATAGATCAAATGGGTATAGTCTCTTATCTTCAAGTAGTTCTGATTATTTCACAATCAGAAATCAGGCCAAAAACTAATAAGATAGCATTGTGATTTATTATCAACTTTGGAAATGTGTAGTATAGTGTCTAGCTTATTGAAGTTACATTTTATTTGTAAATTTTTCCCTCAGCAGAAAAATAAATAAAGGCTTAATCATTCAGTCAGTTTCAAGCAGAAATTCTGTACTTGGAAGTAGTCTAGGAACTGGAGATAATGAGTCAACAGAAAAAAAGTACCTCACAGGACTTACTTTCTAATGGAGAAACAAGTAAATATAGGATATGATAGCCGATGGTAGGTTCAGGAGAAAGAGTGATAGAGCATTCTGGATTAGGAGCTAAGGTAAGTATTAATACTGTGTAATCTTGGCTAGCTTGGATCTGTTACCTTTGATGTACAATTGAAACTGCTTCTCATTTTCCTTAGGCTCTGGTATTTTTTTAAATGTGGTTATAGAATGGGAAATGTAGTTAATCTCTAAAGATGATTTTAGCTCTTTTATATAGAAAATAGGCCGTTGAATTCATTCTTTCTATCAGTTTTAAACTACCAAGTGTTAATCATGATTCAAGAATATATTTGCTGCCTTATTAGAAAAATAAGGATGTAGTAAAAAGTATAGAAATTGTAATGTCCACTATTTATAGACTTTTTGTTTAAACTTAGCTTTTTCTTTTTTCTTTTTTCTTTTTTTTTTTTTTCAGTACTGGGGTTTAAACTCAGGGCCTCACACTTGCTAGGCAGGCACTCTACCACTTGAACCACTCCACCAGCCCTAAATTTAGCATTTTTTTTTTATCATTTATTATGATACATTTTCTATTCCTCTCACTTTCTTTGATAACACTTCTTTTGGTTTTTATGAGTTGTACATGAGCTCAGAGAGGAAAAACTTTAGTAAATTTGTAAGACATTTGTTTCTATGATAATAAGAAAATCTAGCAGTCTCTTCACAGAACATTTAAGGTCATGACATTAAGTCTTTTTAACTATACACTAATTACCAGGACTTGGGAGTTTATTTTTGCCTCATATACCAATTGTAAGACTTAAACCACATTGTAAAAATTTTGATTAAAGAATCATATTTTTAACATGTATCCACAAATATGTCCCTACTTAATTTTTTTTTTGCTTTCCATGTCTGTTCCCTGAAAGAACATTCTTCATAAATGAAATTGTAACAGTTTTGTTTTAAAAATTGCCTTTAAACACTTCATCACATGCTTTACATTTTGTCAACAAATTACATTCACTGAGCATTGCCATAATACAACTATAGCATTTTTAGAATCATCTTTTACACATGTACTACAAGTACATCTACAAGTACTTCACTATACACATCTTTTCAGTTAAAGAATACTCTTTAAAGTAAAGCCTGCAGTCCACATGTAAGAATCATGTTTTAGGGCTTGGAGGCGTGACAGAGTGTCTCCCTAGCAAGAAGCCCAGAGTTTGAAACCTATGGTTCACACCCCAGTGCCACAAAAAAACAAAACAAACAAACAAAATACCTCATTTTATCAAGTGCCTTTAAAGACCTCACTCAGGACATGGACCGAATATACAGAGAAGAGAAAGATCACAGTTGAAGGCTAGCATTGGCTAAAATGTAAGCAAGATTCTGTTTTGAAAAACAAGCTGAGTGTGGTGGCATGTGCCTCTTATCTTGGAGGCTAGAAGTAGAAGTAGGAAGATCGCAATCCAAGGCAGGCCAGATAAAAGTTCAAGACTCTATCTGAAAAATCAAAACCAAAAGGACTAGAGGCGTTACTCAAATGTCAGAGTGAGGCCCTGAGTTCAAACTCCAGTACCCTCACCCCCAGAAAAACCCCTCATTATGTTATGTTATGTTATTGCAGTTACTACAAGTAACATTGTGCTATGTGGAAAGCAAAAAGCTTGCTTGTTGCTGTAAGCCAGTTTTTTTGTCACATAGATGGAGAAAGAAAAATGAATGATAGCTTGGAAGATATGTTTGATCGGACAACACATGAAGAGTATGAATCCTGTTTGGCAGATAGTTTTCCCCAGGTGGCAGATGAAGAGGAGGACTTGTCAGCTACCACAAAGAAACCAAGCAGTAAGCTATCTTCTCCTTAGTTATGGATTCTCCATTACACTGAATTCAGTAAGTTAAGTGATCAAACTAGTTAACAGGACTGATAAGGTATATTAACATTAAAGTTTCATGTCTCATATATAAATTTCTTTTCCAGTGTTTAAAATTTTGAAATAATTTCAAGCTAATGAAGAGTTACCCTGTACCTTTAACTTGTTCCCCCTTATGTTATAGTCTTACATACCTATAAAATATTTATCAGAACTATTCAATTGGATTTGTTTAGTAGGCAGTTGGTATGTAGAATTTTGACCAGCAATCCAGAGTAAGGAACAATTTTGACGCTTAATAGTTGGTACATAAAACGGTGAAACTGAGTGAAATTACCAAGGTACTAAAAATAAATAGAGGAACATTTCAGGTTCTGACCTCTCTGGGATATGACAGCTTTTAAGAGATCAGAGAAACAAAGAACAAAGGAAACTGAGAAGAGTATGTGAGGAGAGTAGGGAAATAGAGTATTTGCTGTTCTGGAAGCCAAATGAAGATGTTTCTATATATTTATTATGCTCAGCCTAGTCCTTGCTCTTCTGAAGCCAACAGTGGAATCCAGGTTACCTATATAATATCTTAAGCATGTTGAACTTGATATGGTCAAATTAGAAATCTTTATTTTTCTGCACATTGTTTTTAATCTTCCCCTTGCCTTTGCAGGTCTCATTAACTCCAGTAGCTATCTACCCAGTTGCTAAAGATAGAAATATGAGAATCATATTTGACTTCATTTTTTATCTCTTCATACTCAGTCTAATACCCTGGTAATTCTATCCCCAAAATATATTTTTTATCATTTCAGTTCTCTCCATCTTTGCAGTCACCACCTTAGTCTAAACCACTGCTATCTCACCTATTCTATTGCAGGCTTCTTAACTGGTATTCTTTTTAATCAATTATTTCTTTTCTCCAGTCTGTTTTCTACAGAACGTCAAGAAGGGCTTATTTTAAATGCAGAGTGGATTATCTTTTGCTTAAATTTTCTTCAATGAAAAAATAAATACCTGAAAAGATGTTCAGTATTATTGAGCATCAGGGAATGAGTACCACTTCTCACCCACTGAGAGGGTTAAAAAGACAGTCTAATATTGGAAAGGGTGAGGAACGACTAGAACTCCCATACATTGATGGTTAGAGTATAAAATTGTCACTATTACTTTGGGAAACAGTTTGGTAGGCTTGTTAAATAGCTTTATCGAGGTTTGTCAGTTTTGTTTAAAGTTACATATACACTTATCCTATCACCTAGCAATTTGACTCCTAGGTATATTCCCCCTCCCAAAAAAAATGGAAACATACCCATAAAAAGATGTGTTTAAAATGTTCATGCTAGCACTCTTTGTAATACCTCTAAAACTGAAAGAAACCTAAATACTAGCAACAGACAAATAAATAAGTCATCAACAACATGGATAAATCTTCAACCTGTAGATCTAGAAAAATACAAATGATGAAGAGCAAAGTATAATAAATCTTTTGATACGTAGATCTAAAACAACTAAGCTATTTGGTGAAAGAAATCAAATCAGTGTTTGTGGGAGTGAGGAGAGAGCAGAAGAGGGACAAGCATTCATGTACATGAGAACAAAGGTGTTGGAAATGTTATATCTATTTAGATAGCAGCTGCATTGGAACATGCATTTATCAAAATTAGTACACTAAAAATCAATGTAGTTTATATGCAGATTATAACTCAAAGTTTATTCTTTTTAATAAAAATCTTCAGTGACTTCCCATTGCATATAAAAGAGAATTGAGGGTCTTTCTCTTAGATTCCTAGTCCTGTTTCTGGTGCCTGCTTACCTCTCCAGCCTCATCTCCCCCAACACTTTTCTTTCTTTGCTAAATTTCAACTACACTGTCCTTCTCTTAGTTTCTATAACATACCAAATCTCTCTCTTTTTTAAATCTCCAGACCTTTATCTATAACATTCCCCACCTCTTCTCATGGCTTTTTTTATTCAGTTACCACTTACATGTGTTTTTCTCAGATAAGCCTTAACAGTCTTCTTGTGTAATGTTTAACTCTCTGCTTACATACTGTCTGTTTCCCTCACTGTTATGTACACTCCTTGAGGACATGAGACCTTGTTTGTCTTGTTCTACGTTTTATATTGAGAATTTAGCATATTGTTCAGTAAATTTTGATACTTTAAATGGATGATAGCAGTTGGCTATTTGAGTCTAGAACCTTACACTTCAGTTCCCAGGTTCTGAGCTCCAGTTCTTAAATTTTGTCATCAATTTTCTTATAAAATTACTTAATCACAACCTACCCAAAGACACATTATAAAAATCAACAGGAGGGTAAGTGGACATACTAAAAGCTGATTTTTGTTGTTGTTTCTTGCCAAATGATGACCGATATCTGGAAACTGCTTTCTGAGATAGGACTTGTAGCTGTTCAGTAACTCTAGAGTAAAACAATCAGCACTCTTCATTATGCAGCTGAAAAAGAATTTAAAAAGTAGTAATAAAAGATTCAAATAATAGGCCCCTGGGCCTGGAGTGTGAAACTCAGCAAAAAGGGAGGTTTTAGTTTTAGTACATGCCGTATTTTTTTCCAAACAAGCTGATTATTTCTCATTAAATTCTACACTCAGTTTGAGCTATGCTTGTTTTGTTTATGGTTTTAGCACATGGTGATAAACAAGATAAAGTCAAACAGAAAGCATTTGTGGAGCCATATTTTCAAGACAATGAGAGGTAAGTGGGTCTTGATTAATATCAGCAATTAATTGGAAGTACAACAGAGCTGTCTTTGTTAGAGTATCTCTGAACTATTGATTAAATTGCTACTTTGATTAAAATAGAATCATTTAGAACTAGAGCAAAGTGGTAGCACATTCCAGCTACCTGGGAGGCTGAGGCAGGTGGATCGCAAGTTCAAGGTTAGCCTGTGCTACATAGTAACTTTGAGGCCAGACTGGGCTACAAAGCAAGACCAGGCCACAGGGCAAGACACTATCTCAAAAAACAAAAACAAAGAAGAAGCAGAATCATTTACTTTATGATCATAACCAAAACAGGACTCAGAAATAAAAATGACAAAATTTACACTTAACAAAATTAAACAGTAGTAATTGTTTATCTGCTTTGTTATAACAAATATTATATTTTTATTCTATTTTATTTTGAACTTTTAGAATTTATTAAATTGTATACTCAACATAGTATGTAGGACTTGAGGTGCTGAACTGTAAGTTGTCATCCTTAAAAATGATTTCAGAGGATTTTTTTTAAACCCTTGAAACAACAATAAGACAGGCAAGGTGGCTCACACCTGTAATCCTAGCTATTCAGGAGGCAGAGATCGGGAGGATCACAGTTCGAGGCCAACCTGAGCAAAATGTTCACAAGACCCATTTCAACCAATAAAAAGTTGACTGTGGTAGTACATACCTGTCCATCCAAGCTACTCAGGAAGCTTAAATGGGAGGATCAAGGTCCAGGCCAGTGGGAGCATAAATGCAAGACCCTAATTCAAAAAATAACAAAAGGAAAAAGGACTGAAGGAGTAGCTGATAATGGAGGAGCACCTGCCTGGCAAACACAGGCCATAAGTTCAAACCCCAGTAACCACAAACAACAACAACAAAACTTAAGTTTTAGCATCTTGATTTTGAACTATAATGCTATTTTCTGCCTTTTATACAGATATTCAAATTCTGTTAACTTTCAGTTGTGTACTATTTGTTCTTGAAATGAATTCAAAGCATAGTAATTCATTCCAAAAATTTTTATGCTTTTTTTTATGATGCTTACAAAGTGAATTAGTTTATAAGTAAAGTTACTCTTTATGTTTTTATTTTTGTTGAAAATTTTAGAACAGCTCAAGATAAATTTTTATTGATTCCTATGAGATTTTGATAGATAAAATTGATCATTTTGTTGTGACAACTTTTCAAATGAAATGGTACCCTAGCATCCCAAATGTGAACAGGTAGTTTTTTGTTCACGTATCACCATAGACTCATGAATTTAAAGATATTTTATGTAGTTAACTCTATTGCAGTTATTATCCTCCTATCCATGGGGAATACATTCCAAGACCCCCCAGTAAGTGCCCCCCAGTGGAACCACCGATAGTACTGAACCCTATATATACTATGTTTTCTACCTATTCATACATACCTCTGATATTTAGCCTTTTCACTTTAAAGCAAAAATTTTACAGCTTTTTTTCTGGCATATCAAAATTGCCAGCATCACTATTCTTGCACTTTGGGGGCATTATAGTATAGAATAATGATTACTTGAACACAAACACTGTGATACCACTATGGTCAATCTAATACCCAAGACAGCTACTAGTGGATAGCATATTCAGGGCAGATACACTAAACAAAGGGATCATTCACATCCATGGCAGGATGGAGCAGGACAGTGCAAGATTTGATTATGCTACACAGAAGCACAGAATTTAAAAATCGTAAGTTACTTATTTCTGGAATTTTTCATTTAAAGTTTTTTGGACATTCGTTGACCTCAAATAAGAAATAGCAGAAAGCAAAAAGGTGGATAAGGAGGAACTTCTGTACTCAGATTTCCCATCTTTGCCCCTTACGAGCCTCTTTGAACAGATATTACCTTAGTCATCTTTCATAGCTTCCTTATTTCAGATATGATATGTTACAGTCTGTTTTGTACTTTTCCTGCAATAGGCCTGGAATCTGCCATTTGTCAAGGAGTCCTAGCTCTTTTAGGGAGAAATGACATTAGGGCTAGTCTGACCACTAGGGTTGCTCATTACTACACTTAATCATTGTTTTTAGACTTTTTAGATGGGCAGAGTTAGGTATACAATTTTATGTTTTGATTTGGTTTTCTAAGATAACTGATAACACTGATAGCGCCAACTCAAATTCAATATTACTATAGGGTTTTTATGTACCTTCCTCTGTCTGTCCCACCTACTGAAAATCCCTCTTTTCAAGGCTAGTAACATAATTCCTCTACTTACTTTATTTCACAATACATACATAGGGTAAGTACTCCAGGCAAAAGCACAAGACCATATCTGAAAAAATAGACTAAAAGCAAAGGGACTGGGGGTATGGCTCAAGTGGTAGAGCTCTTATCTAGCAAGCACAGGGCCTGAGTTCAATCCCCAGTGCCACCAAAAAAATCCACAAACAAAAAAGCCACTTGGCATATAGTAGCCATTTAATAAATATTTGAGAAGGAATATTTATTTTCCTAATATACTGAATAAGCATCTCAAATAAAATGAATAAGTCTTAGGATTATTTCTCTTCTGAGTTTTCACCTTTTTTAATTCAGATTTCAAACAAAAGATCTTTGTGATAGCGAATAGGTTAATTTTAAATTCATTTTTTCCCTCAGAGAAACTGCCTTACAAAATTTTCCTCATATTGAGGTGGTTCGGAAAAAAGAAGAGAGAAGAAGATTGCTTGGACACACATGTAAGGAATGTGAAATTGTAAGTACTAAATATAAAACTTGGGGTTTTTTTTAAGTATTGCTTTCTTGATCATAAATGCATGATTTAAAATCAGATGGAAGCCATATTTGTATTCAGAAACTTTGTTTGAACCAGTGATAACAGGACATCTAAAGAGTATAGTGGCTATGACCTGAGAGATCTAAATAGGTAAAAATGAAATCCCCCAATTTCTCTTAGCTTAAGTGAACCCAAGGCCTAAACCCTAGCTGTTATGTCCAGTTTGGGACATTTGTACCATTTTTCTTTTCTATATTTATTTGCAAAAGCTTCTATACATGTATTATTTGGGGAAAACTTTTTTTTTTTATCAGTACTGGGGTTTGAACTCAGACCTCACTGCAGCCACATCCAAAACTTTGATATTTCAATAGGAAACTTTAACATTTCTTTCCTTTCACTAGCATTCTGTAGAAATTAGATACATTTACAATTTTTTTAAATAATTGGTACTGTTGTAAATCCTATATATTTTTTCTCATTCTCCTTTCTAAACAAAATATGACTAAGCTTTGCTTCATTCTTAGAACACTTATATTTTTACTTTAGTACATTGGCTACCTTAAACACTAAATTAGTACTAATTGTCTCAGTACTAAATCATTCCAGACAGATTCTTTGTTACCATTTTTGTGGGGGTTTTTTTGTTATTTTTTGTGTTATCCATTAGTTGTTAGATGCCTGCCTTCAGCAACTAACTTCCCCCTTTTAATTTCCTTTTTAACAACTATAAATTAAAAAATTTAGTAACCAAGAATATTAGGATTACATATGAAAGTATGAATATATTGCAGTGCAGGTAAGCGTTTTATGAAAACATGCTCTTAAACACAGTTGTAATATAAATTGCAATTGCTGTTTTGAAAACAGATTGGCGTTACAAATAACCACTTATATGATGAGTTTTTATAACACAAATTGTATATATCATCATTCATTAGCTAAAGAACGTGATCTATATAAGTAAATCTCTAGTTTTAAGTTGCAACCATAACTCTTTATGATCTAAAAACTAATGCTGCTAGTTAGAAGACAGCTCTTGGGATGACACAAACATTGTTAATGTGCATCCCTCCTCAGTAATCATTTCCAGCACTGTTGCCCAGTCATTGAAAATCAGTTTCATTTATCTTATGTAGTTTTTATAGTTGTTTAAGGTAGACAAGTGAATCTGTTTGCTGTTACTATGTGATGACCAGAAGTGAAAGTGTGGTTCCATATACTTAAATGCTATCTGAATACTTACAATTCCTGAGTTTATCCCACAGACTGTTTCAGATGTGGAATGTGTAGCACACACCCACATGTGATAGTGATCTTAAGTTTCACATGTCCAAAATTAAACATACAAAACAAAACTTTTAAAAACCCAAAGCAAACATACAGTTTCTATATCTGATTTCCAAATTTCACCACTCAGTCTGTATGTTCATTCTTACAGTTGTTTAAACAAAATATCTTGTGGTTATTTGCTACTCTTTTTGCACATCTCAACATCTGATTTGTCAGCAAGTCCTGTTAGTTCTACCTTCAAAACATGTCCTGTTTCTATTCACTTATCTCCACCACCACATTACCAACTTCACAGAGCAAGGCACTGTTTTATCCTGTCTAGACTGTTAAAGTACCCCCCTTTTTTTCTTAATAACTTTACTTGTTAGAGCAGTTTTTTTAGGTTTTCAGCAAAATTGAGAATACACAGAGTTTTCTTATATTCCCATTTCCATTCTCCTTTTCTTTTTATTCTTGTCTGTTCGGAATATGCTTTCAACCCAACAATGGAGGGTCTTTTTTACTTTTTAGAATAAAAATTAAATCATGTCAGTCCTCTAGCCAAAACCTCTCAGTATTTTCCCATCTTACTAAGAATCAGAATCCACAGAGTAGCTTAGTATAGAGTGCTTGCCTACCAAGTGTGAGATCCTCAGTTCAATCCCTAGCATCACCAAAAGACAAAAAGAAATCAAAAGTCCTTATCATAGACAACATACTGGGCACCCCACCTTCTCTCTGTATGTTCTACCACTCTCCCACACACTTGCTGTTTTATAGCTGTACTAGCTTTTTGTTGTTGCTCAGATAATTTGGTGATGATGTTTTTTCCAATAACCATCATTCTCTCAGGTCATTCTATCCCAAAGCCCAGACTAAGGTAACAGAAGCTTATAGTTAAGGCAATGAAAATGATGAAAAGATACCTAAAAAAAGATATTTCACAGATTCTCTAAAAGCCTTTAATCTATGTAAAATTTAAATGTATTGAAAATCTTTACTTCACACTTAAATCCTAGTCTTAAGACTGTCACTTTTAATAGGTGGTATCTGTGGTAAATTATCACTTTGATTTTCAGCTTCTCAAAGGTAAAATGAAGAAATTGGCTGAATTAAGTGACCCCTGTCATCTGTGTTCTATTGAACTATAAAGTACTGTCTTGTTTTCTTGAGATCTAGAGACATTTAGAGCCTGAAGACCTGTACAGTTTTTGCATACAGGTTTTATATATGTTTGCATAGGTCCTCTATGATCATAGTTAAAAATATAAGTTAAAGGGGCAAGTCATGAATCCTGTAACATTCAAATCTAAATTTTTATTTTAAAAAAAACTGCAGACTTCTGAATTTTTGCCACTGGTCTGGCAAAGATGAGTTTGTATATAAATTACCCATTTCACTCAGCCCACTGTAAAGTTCAGCTGGCATTGTTTTTTCATTGCAAGCCTTTATTGATGGAGGTAGTATGTTAATTGAAATTGTGATCAAGTTCCTTTTCTCTCATTGTGAGGCAAGCATATCACAGACCAATACCAGCATTGATTACTGTTAATAATACTGTCTGTAAACATTAATTATTGATATTAGCAGTGAGTATTATTTCATGAGAATGCTGAATTTTTTAGTAAATAATTTTTATAGCTTCCAGTTTATAATCAATAAGTATGACACTCCATTTATTATTCCTAAATGAAAAAAACTTACCAATCTTATTATTAGTATTATGCAGATCTGCCAGCAGAAGAAAGAGAGAAGAAGTTGGCTTCCTGTTCAAGACACCGTTTTCGCTACATTCCACCCAGTACACCAGAGAATTTCTGGGAAGTTGGTTTTCCTTCCACTCAAACTTGTGTGGAAAGAGGTAAGAATAGAGATTGTAATATTTTAGAATTCATTTTTAAAATATTTGTTTATGCTCAAATCTGAAGATTAACCCTTTCTCCATGATTCTGTTTATCTTCTGCTGCTGCAAGTTGGGTCTGCTTCTGTGACATAAAAATGCCTTGCTAAATATAAAAGACTTATCTTCAAGTCTTCTGTTACTTGGGGTTAGGCATTGTTTATAATCACTTTAAGGTGATCGTGTATATGTTAGCCTGCTTGGTCATTCAAATTTCAGAAACCAATTTCATCCTATCACCAAAATCACTTTTAATTTTAAAAAAATGACTTTACAAAAGTTACCAGCAAAATTATATTTTTAAAAAAATAAGAGCATAAAATTGGATTTTAAAATTCACTAATCCAAAATGCTAGATGTTTACAGACCATATCTAATTTTAAAAGGATGTTTGTTAGACTGTTGACATGCATCTGACTCCTTCAGATTTGGCACTTGTATTTAATGTAATTTGAGAAGGCATGCAGCTTTAAAGCTATTAATAAAGGTTACAAGTTGTGGTTTTTATTCTTAGAATTATCATTCACAGCAGCATAGTACTAAAAATTATGGGTACACTGAGTTTTATGGAAAGTGGTATGTTTCCTGAAATACTACCAGAAAATATAATGTTCAGAATATTTATATTTTGACTTTTAGGTTTATGAGAGTTAATTAGTTGTAGCCTTTGCATATTAGGCCTATATTTGTAAGATGAACAATATCTTTATTGCAAAGTCTCTGACAGAAAGTGTTTCTCTACTTTTCCCTTTAATAATTTAGATTAAGTCCCCCTTGACGTGATGTCTCTGCCTGGTCATCACATAGAATCAGACAGCAGAACCTGTGTTTGTACTCCTAGTATGGCCCTTGAAAATGACATAATTGGAGACACCTTGGGAGAATCTTAATGGTGTAAAGAATATAGCAGCATGTCATCCAATGTAGCTACTACAAAAACAGTCTTTTTTTGATAAGCACTTGAAATTTATCATGGTAGAGTTTGTGTTTAGCAGTTTGTTCCCATTGGCAGCAAAATAGAAAAATGCCTGAGAGCTCTGATAGTGGAATTAGACAGAGCTTGGGCAGGCTTCCAGTTCTTTCTAGCTTTGTGAACTTTGAGAGAGTTACTTAATTCTCTGGGTCTCCATTACCTCATCTGCGAAGTAGGTATAGTAGAAGCTACTTCAAAGGAGTGTGAAAGTTATTTGAGATACTGTATACAAAGCGTTTGGTAAATGTTTGCTGCTTTTTTTGTTAGTATAAATGAGGCCAAGTAGTGAAACCATTCATCAGCATCACACAGCTAAAAATCAGAAGAACCATGTAAATTTAGAAGGCATTAAATAAAATAAATACTTAATAGGTGTATGTGAAAGAAATGTATGTTGCAAATATAGTCTTCTAATTTTATTATTTGTTTTTAAGGTTATATTAAGGAAGATCTTGATGTTTGCCCTCGTCCAAAAAGGCGGCAGCCTTACAATGTGATGTTTTCTCCAAAAGGCAAGGAGCAGAAGACATAGATGTTGAAGCAACAACAGAAGGACAGAAGACAGTTTCTCCTGTGTTAGTTATTTATAGTTAAAGTTGGTATTAAACATTGATTTTTTTGATCTTCTGTAAATTGATTTATAAATCAGTTTTCTATTAAAAATGTTTTTAAATGGCATTTACCTACCATACAAAGAACTATTTAAAATGTGGATGTGTTTATGTTGTATTTTCTTGCTTTAAAACAGTCAGGTGCTTTCATTTTGCACTCTAACTTAAGGGTTGTTTATTTACTTTATTTGGTAATTATAATTTTGAAAATACAGTAGTGGTAGTCTGTGATTTGTTCTGTACAGATCTTTTCTTTGTGCTTCATTTTTTCCATGGTATTTATATTCAGCATTGACTTCATGTTAATCATTATAGATTTTCATTTTCTTAATCAGTTGCTGTTTTGTAGGTCACACTAGTGTCTGACGTTTAGGTCTTTTTTTTTTTTTCTTTAAGAGATAAAAAACAGTTAAATTTCAGTAGTCCTTTTAACTCTCCAGGGTCTGACTTTTGTTGAAAGGCACTACTTTGTAGCAAACGCCTTTCAAGGTGACCACAAATATCAGTATACTATACATTAGCATCATCCTCTGAGGTGATATAATATTCCAGCTCTGTGCATGTTTTCTTTTCATCATGGTTTTTTTTCCTGGTAGAATTTTCAAGCTGAATTTGTTCAGTGCTTCTTTGCCCAAGTTATTCAAGTTCAGTTGTTATATTTCTCTGGATTAACTAATGTTATGAATTTCTAATCTGGCCTCAAAATACATTTCTCTGTTTAGCAACTTTCTATTCCTCTAGGTCCCAGTGAATGAGTCATTAAGTTAAGTGACCACATTGGTGTCACCTTTTTTAGTGGCATTTGTTAACCAGTGTCTTTTTTGTGTGTTCCTTTTAGTTCATATCTTGACAGTTATTATATAAGCAAGAATACAGAAGACACTGAATAGAAATCCTCACTAAAATCTAAATAAGTTACAGATAAAATCTTCACTTCTCAGAGTTGCTAAAATTTCCTTGCTTGGTCTTGCTTGTCTCCCTTGCTTATCAAGGTTCTCCTATAATTAAATCACATCAGTGTTTATTCTCACAAGCTCGGAAAATGAGATTACATACATTGAGTATCTACTAGAGGTCAGACCACTTATGTACATTATTTCACACTAAATGTGATTCTGAAATTTTTACCGCCCTATCATAACTTCTATTGAGCACTTTTCTTTCCTTCCCAAATTGTTTGTCCTGTGTTTAAGTTTTGTTCTCTACTGGCACTCAACTGATGTCCCCAAATTAACAGCAACCATTTATTAGTCGCTTACTATCTGCCAGGAACAGTGTTATGCTCTTCACATAAACTACATTTTTTTCTCTCTTTCAATCCTAAAATAATTCTGTGAATTTATATACCTCGTAATAATTATATAAAGCTATAAGAAATTGTTCCCCAAAACAGGAGATTAAACAACAAATGACTGGCTTAATTTTTCTCACCTTAAAAAGTTTAGAAGTCAGCAGTCAAAACACAGCTAGTATAGCTCCACAATGCCCTCAGGGAGCCAGGTTTTTCCTAGCTTTCTACTCTTCCATGCTTCATATGTTGCATTCATCTTTGTGAGTGTAAAATAGCTAGGCCACCTCTTGAATCATGTCCATGTCCTAAGCAAGAAGAAAGGAAAAGAAAAATAGCATGTGCTATTACTTTAAAAAGTTTTCCAGAAAGTCCTACCCAATAATTTCTCCTGCTTCTCAATGGCCAGGATTGTCACATGGCTACCTCTTACAACTACCTGGTAGAAATGAAACGAGAACCCATGACTGCCTCCTTCCAGAATCAGAACTTTTATCCACTATGGTATAGTGCCTGTACAGGCCAAGAGTTTGGGATACCTGAATTTCAACAGTTACTTGCTGCAAATATAATTCCAGTTACATAGATTTTGCTATTTAAAAAGCATCCTAAGCATAGTGGAGTAGATACTTGACAATAGCTTGGCAGCTACCTAACCCATTTGTAAATAGTGTTTTTCATTTTATCTTAAGTCACCTTGTAAAGTTGGACGAACTTAGGTGGCACCCCCTATTCATCTGGTACTGATCTTTAAATGGAGTAATGAAGTAGACACTTTTTTTTGTTTTGTTTTGTTTTTTGGTGGTACAGGGGTTTGTACTTGATATGTAACCGTTCTACCACTTGAGCCACACCTCCAGCTCTTTTTTGCTGTAGTTTATTTTTCAGATAGGATCTCTTGCTTATACCCGGGGCTGAGCTTGGACTAGGATCCTCCTACCTCCACCTTCTACCTAGCTGGTATTACAAGTGTGAGCCACCACACCCAACCTGAAATAGACAATTTTTAAAAACAATTTTTTATTCATTTATTCACATGTGCATACACTGTTTGAGTCATTCCCCCCGTGCTCCCCGCCTCCATCCTCTCCCCCCACCCCCCCTTGCTTCCAGGCAGAACCTGTTCTACCTTTATCTCTAATTTTGTTGAAGAGAAGACATAAACAATAAGAAGAAAGACAAAGAGTTTTTGCTAGTTGAGATAAGGATAGCTGTACAGAGAGATTCCTAGCATTGCTTTAGACACTTTTTAAAGCCTCTTGAGTTAGATGGATGCATTTAAAGGCAAATGGAAGTTAGCAACAGTGCATTCTCAAACTATATATATATATATATATATATATATATGCTTTATACTTTTGTAGAGTATTTGTATCGTATAGATGTTCTATAGTATTTTCATACAAATATATGTCATTCACTAGTTAAAGTTATATTCAGGTTTCCTGAAGTCTTTTTAAAGTTGAACAACTCTAATTTAAACCTTGGAAACATGCACAACTTACATGTATGTCAACACTTACCCTTAGAGTAACACTTTTCTGCCTTTGGTAAACAGGTATTCGATTAAACCTTTTGAAACCTAAAGTTTTCAATGGCAACAGTTTGAATGAGTTAATCATGGGAACCCAAATGTATATAGAAGACATGTTACTTTGAGAGAAAAACCAAATGAAACAAGAATATTCTGTAAAACCTCTTATGCAGTGAAAATTTTCTACCAAAGTCCAACTGGAAAGGCTCAATGTGTTAGTAACTCAGTCTAACTGCAGCTAGCTCATGTATTTGAAAGTGCAGGCGGCATTCTTAGACCCTCTAAATCACTTTGAAAGACTACAGATTCCTCCAAGACTGTCTCTATTTTTTTTTTGTGGTTATATTTTTTTCTAAGATTGTCTTTAATTCAAATTCACCAAAATAGTGGTGTTATATAAACCAAAGAATACTAACTCATTTATTTGATAAACATTTATCGAGTGCTTTATCTTTACCAGGCACAATACTAACTAAGTGTAGTGTCAGAATCAGGAAAAACTTGAAACATTTTCTGCAAAAGAGCAAGCTTTTAAAGACACATCTGAGGATCTTATGCCATTGTCCCTGGCACCTTAACATAACAAGCAT
The DNA here is from genome assembly GCF_047511655.1 of Castor canadensis. Classification (NCBI taxonomy): domain Eukaryota; kingdom Metazoa; phylum Chordata; class Mammalia; order Rodentia; family Castoridae; genus Castor; species Castor canadensis. Next base: position 52,137,090 of record NC_133389.1, read on the forward strand.
GAATGTAATTTTGAGAAATGCCACTTCTAAAATAAACATTTTAATTACATCTCAAATTCTACCATTAAGCTGTGTTTTCCCAGCACACCTTACAGTTTGAGACATCTCAAAGTTTTTCTCTGTTAAATTGATGTTGTTAGAATGGATCCTTAGTAAACTACCCTTAAATTTGAGTTCTCTATCATGCACTTAAGCAAAGAATTGTCTACTGTCACACCAGCAGAGGCCAGAAGAGAGCTATACTTAGAGAAATAATCATTGGAAACTAGGGGATAAAGAATCATCAAAGAAAATATTTAGGGTGAATAGAATATGAGCTGGAACCTTTGGTACAATAGTGAAAGCACATTAGACAAAAAATACCATTCAATGTAGCTATTGCTGAAATAAAATTGCAAAAACATTTAGCCAGGTGCCAGTGGCTCATACGTATAATTCTAGCTACTTGCGAGGCTGAGATTGGCAGGATCATAGTTTGAGGCCAGCCCAGGCAAATAGTTCGTGAGACCCTCCATCTCCAAAATAACCAGAGCAAAATAGAGTTGAGGCTCGAGCAGTAGAGTGCAAAGCCATAAGTTCAAACCCCAATCCCACCAAAAAATAAAGCATGGACATGCTGGGCATTTAGGGATACAAAGAGATAGGTAAGATCCTATTACCCAGTAGGAGATGGAACAAATAAAAAGATGCTTAGGGGACCAAAGAAGCTTATGCTGGATTCTACAGAAATCTAAAGAATGATCAGAACCCAGGCTGTGCCTTAGGTTAGTTATCCTAGAGAAACAGAAAGGAGGGGATGATTCAATTTGTTGAGAAATGAATGTGAAATGCTGTAGTACTAAGAGAAAGAACCTTAGTGGTCATTTCAATCTCGTCTGTCACTTTGTAATGAGTGAATGGAAGTTAGTGATTACAAAGGTCCCAAAGGTCTGAAACTAGAATATAGTGTGTCTGGGACCTCAGTTTGGTGCTCTTTCCCTTTCCTAGGTGATGGGTCAGAGAGTACACCCGCTGTGGAGTATTCATAAGAGAGGGCCTAAACTTGCATCTTGAACCCAAGATTAGAGTTTAGACTTGAGTCTTTAGACCTGTGGCTTTCAAAACATTAATAGCAGATCCCATTATTCAAATGTGTTAATTATTCAAATTAATACAGAATCTCAATAGACAATGATACTTTAATGTCATAAATTTATTTCACTCAAATCTCACTTTATAAGTAACTGGCAAGGCTAGATAACTACAAAATTGTGAATTGAGTTACGGATGGCAGGTTATGTCTTATATCAATCAGCTTTGTCATCCTTAATAAGGCAGTCAAATGTTTGCTGTACTCTAGATCAATTAAATCAGAACCATCCAGGCATCTAGTGTACAGCTGAGTTTTGGAACGCTGTCTTTTGTCATTGCTACACGCTAGTGCTGTGGCATTCAAGATTTAGACTACATCAGAATCATCTAGAAGCTTGTTAAGCCACAGATTGCTAGGCCTCCACCTCAAAGGTTTAATTCAGTAGGCCCCTAACATTTACATTTTTCACATGATCTCAGATGATGCAATGCTGCTAGCAAAATGTCCACAAGTACCCTAATCATGAACAAACTCTAGATGCTTGGTAAGTAGAGAGTCTCAGTCTCCTCCCATGAGAATTTTGATTCAGGTGTATCCTGAACATTTTTATTTTTAACGAGTTCTCAAATCATTAGTATGAGGCAAATTAAGAAATACTGCTGTGACACCAGGGACATTAAATAGCAAGAATAGTATAAAAGCTTCAAGCATCTCCTGATAGAAAATATTTTGAACTAGGCAGTAATGTGTTGATTTAAACAGACTCATCAGACCAACAACATGTGTAAGACAGATTTAGGGGACATGAGGTAGGTCAGGCATAGAACGAGGTAGGTACACAGGAGAATAGTTATTCCAAGTATGAAGAGCACTGGCATCAAGTTGGTAGAAATGAAATGGAAAAAAGTTTAAACAACCACTTGATGGTTGTATGTTACATACCAGAGCTGGCAACTGAGGTTACAAAGATTAAGATGACACCATTACTCCCATGAGCCTATAACTAAGTGGTAACGAGAGCTTACGAAATAAGAATCACTGGACTAGGTCCCCCACTGGAAATGAGGAGAGACTCTTGTTCTGTATATCAGTTATAATTGTAACTTAAAAATAGGAATGAATCCATTTATAATTCTAAAGTGGGTTTAAAAAAATATTGGGGCTGTGGATGCAACTTCGTGGTAGAGCACTAGGATGCATGACGCAATAGGTTAGATCCCCAGGGAAAGTTCTGATTTTTTTTTTTTTTTTTGGTGGGACTGGGAATTGAACTCATGCTTTGTGTTTGTGAAGAAGACACTCTTAACTACCTGAGCCACACCTCCAAAATTCTGATTCTTTAATAAGGTGTTGCAGCTCACTCGATAGTTCTGGAACTGAGGCAGGAAATCTCAAGTTCAAGGCCAGCTTGGGCTACAAACAAGACACAACTAAATGCACTGAAAACTGTGAGCAATGCAGGGTAGGGGAAAGGGTAAGAAACAGTAATAGAGGGGGGAGACAGATTTAAAGTACAACATATTTACAAGGTAAAATACCAAGGCAAAAACCACACTGAACAATGAACACACTTAAACAATGAAGGACAGAAATGTAAAACAGGTCATGCTAAGGGGAAGGTAGTAGCTGAAGGGGCAAAGGTGAATATGGTGGAGGTACTTTATACATGTGTGAACATGTAACATTGAAACCTATCAAAGTCATTTTAAGAAGGAGAGTGGGAAGCTAGGCACCAGTGCTCATGCCTGTACTCTTGCTACTCAGGGGGCAGAGATCAGGGGGATTGTGGTTCAAAGCCAGTCCAGGCAAATAGTTTGTGAGACCCTATCTCAAAAATGCCCATCACAAAAAGGGCTGGCAGAGTGGCTCAAGGTGAAGGCCATGAGTTCAAGCTCCAGTACTGCAAAGAAAGAAAAAGAAAAAAAAAAAAGAGTGGGGAAAGAGAATAATGGTGGAGATGAACCAAGCCAGGATAGATAGATAGATAGATGATAGATAGATAGGTATAGATAGATAGATAAATGAAAATGCTACCCAAAAACCCTATATAACTATTATATGTTAATAAGAAACTTTTGTTTTCATTTTTCTTTTATTATTCATATGTGCATACAAGGATTGGTTCATTTCTCCCCACTGCCCCCACCCCCTCCCTTACCACCCACTCCGCCCCCTCCCTCTCCCCCCCCAATACCCAGCAGAAACTATTTTGCCCTTATTTCTAATCTTGTTGTAGAGAGAGTATAAGCAATAATAGGAAGGAACAAGAGTTTTTGCTGGTTGAGATAAGGATAGCTATACAGGGCATTGACTCACATTAATTTCCTGTGCGTGGGTGTTACCTTCTAGGTTAATTCTTTTTGATCTAACCTTTTCTCTAGTACCTGTTCCCCTTTTCCTATTGGCCTCAGTTGCTTTGAGGTATCTGCTTTAGTTTCTCTGCGTTAAGGGCAACAAATGCTAGCTAGTTTTTTAGGTGTCTTACCTATCCTCATCCCTTCCTTGTGTGCTCTCGCTTTTATCATGTGCTCATAGTCCAATCCCCTTGTTGTGTTTACCCTTGATCTAATGTCCACATATGAGGGAGAACATACGATTTTTGGTCTTTTGGGCCAGGCTAACCTCACTCAGAATGATGTTCTCCAATTCCATCCATTTACCAGCGAATGATAACATTTCGTTCTTCTTCATGGCTGCATAAAATTCCATTGTGTATAGATACCACATTTTCTTAATCCATTCGTCAGTGGTGGGACATCTTGGCTGTTTCCATAACTTGGCTATTGTGAATAGTGCCGCAATAAACATGGATGTGCAGGTGCCAATAAGAAACATTTTTTAAGTTGAATTCAGGAATAATTACATAGTGGATATTTGCCCAAAATGTTATTCTCTTCACTCTGATTGAAAGGTGCCTGGATGTTCAAGAGATTTTTCTTTTTTTTTTCTATTTGTCCTAACCATTTATTATCTCATTCATTCATTCATGCTTACACTCTAGGCCCTTTCATCATTTATTAATATTTCCACCAAAGGCTGGCAGGACAAATAAAAGATGAAATTGAGACCAACCTTAGCTCTTGGTAATTGGGAGAAAAAGTGGAAAGTAAACTCGAAATTTGAAGGAGACGTATTTCCTGTGAACCAGGCAAGTATTTTTATCAATGTAAGTCAATAATCCTTGGGGAAATAGAACTATACCATGCTAGGGAAAGCCTCTAAATTTAAATCAGAGGATATTCAGGTATCTGGGTAGGATGATTTAGGTCATTAATACTTCCATCAAGAACAATTAGAGATGCCAGATTTTTTTTAAAAAATCGCCAATGGCTACAGATAGTAAGATTATGGAGAGGGAGAAACCTCCAAGAGGTGAGCTGAATTCTGTTGTTCCCTGGGAACAGGATGCTGAGAAATCCAGGGTTTACCTACCACAAGGTCACTAGTAGGAAGCAGAGAATGCAAGAGAATGGATACCCTCACAGGCAAGAGTGACAATTGCACATCTGAGGGGCCTCATTCAGATTTTTCCCTTATAAGATGTTTGTCAATACAGAATGGGAGACTTAAGAAGCTATTACAAAAACTGTTTTAAGAAAATTATTAAGCAAAAGCTCTTCTCACTGTGCTGAGGTGATCACTAAGTTTAGGACTTATCATTGGAAGGTGCTCTATTAATCACACCAACCTGGAAGCCTAAATGGAGGCAGACTATGTCTTAGAAACATTGCAGCCCCAACCTCACCTGGATCTCCATGATAGGATTAAGGTCATCGGTCCGTAAGCCCCACCTTGCTTAGCAGAGGAAAGTATGAATACTCTCTGGAGGAAAAGAACCTCATCTGGAACCTTCCAATGTTCAACATTTAATAACAAATTATTAGATAAGCCAAAAGACAGAACCAGGTAACCAAAAACGAGGGGAAGAAGACACAAAAGAATAACAGGAGTTTAAGATAACTGATTAATATGCTCAAGAAAACAGAGAAAAATATAAGAAAACAGATTTTTAAAAGAGAAATTCATTAGAGAATTGAAATCTATTTTTAAAATCAGAAGGAAATTCTAGAAGTGAAACATACACAACATGAAGATCAATATCTGAACCTAAGTAAAACATATAACATCTGAGCCTAAGAATATCTGAACTACAGATAACCCTCAATTATCCAAGTGTCATGAAAAGAACAAGTAAATTGTAATACTCCCAGTCTAGATCATATTTAGGTGCTCTCTGAGACCTCCCAAACATTGTAATCTTTGTACCTACTCAGGAGTGGCTAAACTATCAAAGAGTCAAATGTTACAAGAAATAGATAATGTTGACAGAAATGGTCAAGAATGGCAAAAAGTAAATTACCTTCTAGAAGGACAGACCCCAGCAAAGATGAAGAACTAGCTAAGGGCCCTCAATTGATAGCTTTAACAGCTGATTATTAGAGCAGAATATAAGATTAGTAAAGTGGAAAATACCCAAAATCAAGTAGAGGTTAAAAAATAGAAGAGACAGAAAAAAACACTGGAAAAATCTATTGCATGTAATTGGGGTCTAAGGAAAGAGAATGGGCAGAAGCAATACTGGAAACTATATTGAGTTAAGACATTAACCCACCAATTCAAGAAGCTCTTCAAACCCCATGTAACAGAAATGCAAAGCAAATACTTCTAGACACATAATAATGAGTTGTTGAAAATCATAAAGGGACAATCTTCAAAGCAGCCAAAAAGAAAAAAGCAGCCTTCAAAGAATTAACAGTAAAATGCGTGAATTCTTAAACTGGAGTCGAAGCAACAATATGATATCTTTAAATAACTAAAAGAAAGTAACTAGCAACATGGAATTCTATCCCCAAGACATCTTATATATTGAAATAAAGACATTTGCAAGAAAACCTGAGAAAATTAATTGACCATATACTCACCATCATATTATCCTAAATTCCTAAGATTAAAGAAAAATTATTCTAAATGAAAACATGGGGAAAATGGAAGAGCACTGGAAATAGTAAATATGTACCTAACATGTACTTACTGTCAGAAATTTTACTGAGTGAATTTTTATAGAAAGTTAGCATTAAGCTCAAGAAAACCACAGATAACAAGCTAAGCAAAAATATCCTGCTGAGTATACATTTGATTGACAGGGTAACAGTATCAAAGATTAAAAGTATAATGCTAGAAATATTCAAGTCCATCTTCCTACACCTGAGGGTGTAGGGATAGTTGTCTTTTCTTTCAACACATAAAACAGGTATCTTTGGAGATATAAATGACAACCACAGTGTTATGCCAACATTAGCAGTAAAGTAATTTTAGTATTTGGGCTGCTTAGCATCAAGATTATCTTGATCCACACAGGTAAACTCTTGCCAGTGAAAATGTTTCTAAAAACATCTATCTTGGAGATGGTGGAGTGGCTCAAGAGGTAAGACCGCCTGCCTCTCAAGCATGAAACCCTGAGTTCAAACCCCAGGGCTGCCAAAAAGAAAAAAATGAAAACATCTTTCATCACAAGACACTCTTCTATTAAACTGCTCCAGACACTTGAAACGTAATAGAGCAATTTAAAGACAAAGTTGAATCATTTTCAATATCTAACATGTAAGTAGCTAAAAAATTTTTAAACCTCTGAATTAATATTGACTTGTATCACTCCGATGGTAGCAAATGCAGTTGAGGCCTGCTTACTACCCCAGTACATACATTATACTTGTGATAGTGTATTAGTTGTGCAGTTTTCTGTGAGCAGACATGACTAGACCAAATTTTGTAAAATATCTGTGCAGAGATACAACCTTTCTGATTGATTCCACATTTATAATATCACATATACCAGATATAGCTGGGAAAACTTTAATCTGAGTTGCCATAAATTTGAGTTAATCTGGCAGCACAAATTAACTCCATGCTATGTGGTCTATCAAAATTTTATATATAATATGTTTGCATGTTGTATTTTAAGCTTGAAATAGGAGCACTCAGAGAAGGTGCAGTAGCCCAACAAAATGCCTTAAGTATGAGAGAATATAATACATAAATGTAGAATAAATAAATAATGCATGAGTCTCAGGACCAGGAAAACGAGCACTGGTCTAGGCTCTGCCAGCACTTCCCATGTTACTTTGGTCAAGATTTTTGCTTTGGGGAGCTTCAAGTTCTTATATATAAAATGAGTGGACAGGATGATATGACCTTTGAGGTCCCATCTAGCTTCACTGGCTTCCCACACTTCCATAACTAGCATCTTTCAGGAGGATAGATTGGAGCACAATTAACAGCGTGGTCCTCAGAGCTGGACATATTAGGCTGGAGTTCAGCTCCATGTCTTAGGAGTACGAGATGACTACTGCATTCAAATTCTCTGAGGTTTTCATAGCTTCAAGTACCAAGGTTGTTATGAGAATGAAACAAGATGGTACAGGTGCTACTGTGTGCCTGGCGCATGGTAACTGTTCGATAATTGATAGTTGTCTTCTAATTATTATCAGTATTGCAGAGACAATAATGGTGAATCAAAAAGAATACTTCTTTAAGAAGTCAGAATTGGAACTGAGCCTTGAAGACCAGGTAAGATGTAGGGGAGGCTGGGGGAGCAAGGTGAGAGAGGGAATTTCATACAGGGAAAGGTACCACATGAGCACAAGCCTGGAGGCAGCAGGAAGGATGCTGCAGGTCATGATTAGGGCTGGAAGAAGACAACTGGCCTGGGTAGGAGAGTTCAGTAGGGCAGTCATGACCCATTAGGGCACACATACGTGAGTAAGCCAGGATCTCTAGGTACATTGCACAAAGGGGTTCTACAGCATCAATACCCTTTTTCAGTCCCTGGCTCCTCTCTGCTTTCTGAATGTCCAAACTCTGGGTCTGGGATTTGGAGCAGGTGTCACTCCTGTCAGAATCATTTAAGATGCTGTCATTTTTGAACAGTGACTCTTATTCCATAAATATTTCCTGATCACTTTTTAGTTTTCTCATAATGAAGTTAGCAGGGACTAGAGGCAGATGTTGAAAAGTCGTTCTGGGACTAGATGAAAACTGAGAGATTAAATGTGTACTTTTAGAAAAACACCATAGAGGGATTTTCCAAAATGTGCACAAACCTGTTTCATAATTCAGGGCTTGAAAGAAAAGCCAGTTTGATCTTCTGCAGATACAGCACACAGAGTGGTGATAGCTCTGCTGGTAGGTAGGTAAGCATTTCAGGTACAAGGTGTCCAATGGTCAGTGCTACATGTCTGCCAAATGTATCTTCCTGTACAGCCCATTTGTTCCAGGTAGGGTGGAGGGGGAGCCAGGTTAACTGACACTGCTGCTGAATTATCCAAAGATGTTCCCAATCATACCTCTGCCCCTCGCTCTGCATAGAAAATGGGGAAGCCTCCTTAAACAGGAACACAGTATAATGGAAAGGGAGACCAATTCCTCAAATATTTTAACATTAAAGCATGACCTACTTAAGTAGTGACCAAACATCCACAAGGAGGAACAACATGGAAACATTAGACCATCCATGATGTCAACTGCATAAACTGAGATATGTCATGCTTCTCTTTGTTCTTTGACAATGTAAATATTGTATTTTTTTTCATTCATTGGAAACTGAAATATAAAAAACCATACTGTCCATCTCACAAGAAGATTAAACCACTGATGCGTGACTTTGTCTCCCTCCTCCTAGTATTTAATCTTGCAATTCCTCTGACACTTCAGTTGACTAAGCCCTTGATATTATTTCAAGGGCTTGAGACTTATCCTCATTTACCTCTGAGCCACACCAGAAATGCTCCCCATTACAAAATTATTTTTCTCTCTATTAGGATATCCTACCTCCAGGAGTCTCCTGTTAAAAGTGAACACCCCACCTAACACGAGCTTTTTAACAGGCAACTTTTCTTTGGTAGTGATTCACTTCTCAGGTAACTTGCTGCCATATTGCAAAAGGTGAACAGGGTGGGTCTCAGGGAAAGGTTTTCTGGAGAGTGCAATGTTAGAGAAATGACAGAAAAATCTGAGGCACAAAGTATTCCTGTGGAGCAGAGAAACCAGGCTTTGCCCAGGACAGACACAGAATGGAGCCTGTAGGGCACCTAGTTTGTTCCATGGGTTCCTATATTTGTATTGAGTGAACACAGCCATGATAGTAACAGTCTTGTTCTGAGTAGAGTGCTCTATTGTGTGGCCTTGGGCAACAGAAAGTCTTGGGCACCCAGCATTGCTGGGGAGAAAGCGTTGAAGAGAAGTTTCCTAGGAAAGTACCATGGCTGTTCTTATCAATTCCTAGTCTAGGATTTCATTCAGCTAGAAATTGCACTCCTCTACTGGGAGCTTTGAATAGCTGTGCCCAGGAACCAGTGATGTTGCACCGAGAACAGGTCTGATGCTGAAAAACAAAATCTGAGTAGCTCTACTTCTGCCAAGAATTTGCATGGTATGCTTCTGGATGCACAGGAGCCCTTGAGCTCTTTCAGAAAGTTCTCAAGAACATTTTATAATAATACTAAGACATTATTGGCTTTCTACTGTGTTGACATTTTCACTGACAGCACAAAAGCAATGCTGGGTAAATTTTGTGCTTTAATCAAAACAATAGTCATTGTATTCTTCATTCCCATGCAAGGGGTAAAAAGCCACTTTTAATTAAGAATGTCCTTGCTGAACTGTTATAGGTTAGAGGAAGCTAAGGAGATACAGCAATTACAAGCCATGTGGGATCCTAGGTGGATCCTGAATCTATTGCTTAGAAAAAGATATTAGTGGAAAGCTCGTGATATCTGAATGCCTGTAGTTTTGCTAATAGTGTTTTACAATGCTAAAATCCTGGTTTTGACGAAGGTCTGCAGTGTATAAGATGTTAGCATTAGAAGAAGCTGGATGCCATGTATGTGGGGATTCTCTATTATTTCTGCAACTTTTGTATAAAATAAAATTATTCTTGAGCCAGGCACTGGTGGCTCATATTTATAATCCTAACTACTCACGAGGCAGAGATCAGGAGGACCACAGTTCGAAGCCAGCCCAGGCAAATAGTTCCACAAGACCCTATCTCAAAAACCCTTCATAAAAATAGGGCTGGTGGAGTGGCTCAAGTCGAAGGCCCTGAATTCAAGCCCCAGTACCACAAAAACAAAAACAAAAAAATTCTAAACTAAAAGTTAAAAAAAGGAATGTACTAACTAAAAGCATGTTTATTTCAGTATCTTCATAATATTTTGTGTAAGGATGATTGTCTTGAGGAAAAGTCCTTTCACAACAGAGTTGCAAGCTAAACTAGCCACTTTGTATGGAATGCCATTTTTTTAATTATTATTTGGCAGTTATTTTCTCAAAAATGAGTGAAATAATCCTTTCCCTTCCAAGAAAACAAGTCACAATGATTATTGCCCGTGAGAAAATTTGAGCTTTCAAATGAAAATTAGAATTTTTTGAAAATTTGCATTTGCTACTATAAGCTTGACCACTTCCCAATACTTCAAGAGTTTTTTCATGGAATTGCTGATAGTGTTACTGGGCTGAGTAATCTAAAAAGACACTGGTCCAGAAGACTCTGAGTTCTTGTGTCACCTGACTAGAGAACTGGAGAGAGACATGAATTGCAAAACAGTAACAAAACCTTATTGGAATAAAAGGAAAGAAATAGTAAGGAAAAAGAAAAGCACTGCCGGAAAAGCAGTGGGCCCCTCCTGATGGCATGGAGGATTGATTAGCAAAACTTTATTGAAGGAAAAGAAAGAAACACTGCAAGGGAAGGGGTGGGCCCTTGCCAGGTGACACAAAAGGACTGATTTCTCTGTTTAAAGACCAATTTTAAGTTGTAAAGTGGGAAAAATCTAGGCAGTCCTTAGGGAGGGGTTAGGATGGCAAGCAGGTATGCGTAACACAGCCTTATTACATAACAAGGGGTGTTCTGTGCATGCACTTATGCTAATTTTTGACCTTTAATTGTATGCAAGAGATGCAACAAATATTCATGGGGTCCTAAGTAAGTGGATTTGGCCTGAGAGGTCAAATTGAGGGCAGGCCCTCTTTTTTTTAATAAGCAAGGCAGACCCAAAGGGCATTTCTTCTGGATGCTATTTTGTAGTAATATTTATGACCACCAGGGTATTTACAATTTAAAGGATTTATTTCTCTAGAAATGGTTCAGGGCCCTGCCATAGTGCCTGTTACCTTTGTGTGCTTAAGAGAAGAGGGCCTCTGGTTTAGTTATTTTCTCTGCCTGCTAACCTGCCTCACAGTACTAATGGATGTGATTTTTATCATATAACAAAATATGTCAATATGTAGGATATCTAAACATCTCCATGAGCCAATACAAGACAACCAATGCAACATGTGAAATAATTATGCATTGGCAAAAGATCTAAAATGCAAGACGGACCTAAGGATTTTAATGAAACAGAATACCAAAATTTCACTTTTGTAGTTTCAGATTCTACATTGCAACTAACCTTTAAAAAACTTCCACTCGTTCAGTATTGGTTTATATTTAAGTAGAAATTTGTTCACTTGTGTCAATAGGAAGCCAGCCCATGTGTTTACAGAGAATTGGAAATTTGCCTAGAGTGGAAAACCCACACATTTGGTGTACAGGTGTTATAAGTAGAAATACAGTTTCTGTTTATTCATCCTTCTTGGGTAGTATTCTGGAGCTGAATCAGGATTCATACCCATTTCACTGACAAAGTAAGTTTTATCCCACAGTAAGGTGGGATATAAGAGGTACTAAGGTGGTTTATAGCTACCTGCTGAGTTTTTTGGTTTTGACATGGAGTCTTGCTATGTTGCCCAGGCTGGGCTCAAACCCATGATCTTCTAGCTTCATCCTTTCCAAGTAGTGCCACCACTACAACTGGCTAGAGTGATAGTTTTTAAACCAGAGTCACAAAAAAATAAAAGTAATAAAGCAAGTCAATTCTCTAGATCCTTAGGGTTTTCCCCTGTGATATTGTTGTAAGATACATGATTTTAAATAGATTATGTATAATAAATATATACAACAAATATGTGTTTATATATGTATGTATGTGCTTATATGTATTTACGTATGTATGTAGATAGATAAATAGATAGGTAAGTAGGTAGATAGTAGAAAGATAGATAGTCTTCGTCTCTAGTTTCTAGTACAGAGCTTCTAAAATTCATGTAATTTTCTGCCATAATATTTCATCTTAGTCCGTATTTCCTGTCACTAGACTTCTAAGTCCCTTGGAATCTCCTAAGTGATGATGTCTTTTTGTTTGATAATGAGATTAGTGGTGATTGGGACTCTAGCATAGCTTCAGGATGGGGACTGGAGGCCAGAAAAACCAAGGCATAATTAGAGGGTTGGAAGTTTCAACCCTATCTCCCACCTTAATACCCCACCACAGTTCTGTGAAGAGGGGCTGGAGGTTGAATTAACCATCAATAGCCAGTGATTTAATTATATACTTAATGGTACCTCTATAGTACCCCTAAAAACGGGGTTCAAAAACCTTTGGAGTTGGTGAACACATCCAGGCACCCCAACTCTATAGGGACAGAGCTCCTGTGCTCAGGACCCTTCCAGACCTCACTCTTTGCACCTCTTCATATGCCATTTTTGTCTCCTTTATAATATCCCTCCTAATAATTGATAAAAGTAAGTAAAATGTTTCCCTGAGTTCTATGAGTTATTAGAGCAAATTATCAAATCTGACGAATAGGACATGAGAAAACCTGATTTTTAATCAGGCAGATGTTTGTGTATCCTGGTCACCCAATACTTGTAACTGGCCTCTGAAATGGTGAGGAGTCTTATGGGACGGAGCTCTTAGCCTGTGGGATCTGCTGCAACTCCAGGTAGTTAGTATCAGAATTGAATTAAATTGTAGGACACCCAGTTGGTGTCTTCAGAGAATTGGAGACTTGCCTACTGTGGAAAACCTATACATTTGTAAATAGAGAAATGATTTCCTTTTACTCTTCCTTCTAGGGCTAGTGTTCTGTGGTTCTGCCGATTCATACCCATTTCACTAAGCAAGGATGTCAGCCAGGGGTAGGAGCTTTCTTAGGTGAAGACATGGACTGAAGTGGCTAATTTCAGTCCAGAGCATCTGTCCCAGTTCTAAGTGACAGACTTGGGACTCATCTGGGCACAACTGAGAGGGGTGTTCAGACTTGCTCAGGGAAGACTCAGATTTGGAATTTTCCAGAGAGGTCCTATGACCAGAAGTTGTGGGCAACACTTAGGGAGCGGAATTGCAAATACCTCTATCAGGGTTCTTGATAAGTTGAGATTACAGAGGGCAGATAGTGTGGAGGTGGCTGCCGTGTAAGCATTATTCAACCTTAGTCAGCAATCCTAACATATCAGCTCTCTGCCCTTACCTTATCAAGGTTCTTAACATATCAGCATAGGCCAGCACTCCACAATTTAGGAAGCTTTTCCAAGCCTGACAAAAGAGTTTAAAAATGTATGTGAAAGTGTTCTTCATCTCTGTTTCTTTGATTCCATTCCAAACTTTAATGTCACCTAAAGACATTTGTCACATTGACCTTGCCCTGCTGAATACAACTCTTCCATTTGCTCAGAGGAGGCAAAAATGTCTATTTTTCTCCTTCAGAAAAAATAAAAACCTTTTCCCATGTTCCATTTTATTTTCAGCTCTTTTAGGGGGAAAGATAAGCTGACAAAGAAACATGATTGGCATGTTATTTTTAAATGAATTTTTAATGGCAAATAATTTGTTCCATCTGGGAAAGGATGATTGCATTTTCAGCAACTAGGCACAAATCAGAATAAATTATTTCCAGCATTTAAAAAAAACCCCTCCAGCCACTCACTGTCAGTGGCATTTCCTGACCCTGAAATGGGGCTAACTCCTTGGCTGCTTCCCTCATCCCTCAAGGATACTATCTCACAATATCAAAGACCTTTTGCTCACTAGATCCCCTGGGGTCTCTGTCACTCAGTTCCTAAGGACTATTGTGATTTGCACAACGGTAATACTTCATACTGAACTTCACCCCAGCCGTTGGCAAAAGCATCAGGCAGTGTCATGTCTCAGCAGCTAAATTTGCTTTCTCTGGGTGCTGTTCCTACAGCACACAGCCTCTTATTTAAGAAGGAGCAGAAGCAGACCCTGAGCGTTTATGAAGAGCAAAGTTTGGGATAGTCCTAGCATGCCATTTTGATCCATCCAGCTCTCATTTCCCTACAGCAGATCCAGAATTAAAGGCATTGATAAGAAGGATTTTTGCACTCTTACTCGTAACAGCATTATTCACAATAGCCAAAAGGTGGAAGTAACCCAGATGTCCATCAATGGATGAATGGATATACAAACATTTTGTATATCCATTCAATGGAATATCAGCCTTAAAATGCAGGGAATTCTGATATGTTACAACCTTGAAGACATGCTAAATGAAGTAAGCCTGACACAAAAAGAATGAATACAGTGATTCCACTTATATGAGATACCTAGAATGGGCAAACTGATAGAGACAGAAAATAGAATAGAGGTTACCAAGGACTAAGGGAAGGTAGAATGGGAAATTATTGTTTACTGGATACAGAGGTTTAGTTAGGGATGATAAAAAAGTTCTGGAGTTGGGTGGTGGTGATGGTTGCACAAAAATGTTAATGTATCTAATGCCACTTAAAGTGGTTCAAGTGGCCAATTTTATTTTAAGTATATTTACCACAATGTCCTTAAAAGGAAGGAAAATGTACTGTACTTTCCATTAGCCCCAACCCTTTTTCTAAAGGAAGATGTGTGGGTGTCATCATTGGTAAGTGAGGAAATAGTGATCAATGATTTGCTGTAAATGTTCAACAACTGACTTCAACGAGAACAAAACAAACCTGTATGCAAATATTTGTACATAAATTTATTATAATTTTTACTAATAAAAAGGATGTATGTCATATAATTTATAAATAATAATAAAATACACAACACTCTGTTTGAAATTCCACATTGCCAATTGATTTTCAGGGAATGATTTAACTGACTCTTGCCAAACTGGTATCTGCAGCCAACAATAGATGTAATTAATGTACAAGTGGAATTCTGACATGAATGTTAATTGATCTGTTTAATGAGTAAGACAGAAGTGAAACAACAAAAACATATGCTGGAATATCACTTTTCCTAAGTGATAAAAGTAACATTTTGATGAATTGGATAATAGTTTTTGATTACTGGAAGAATATTTTCTCAATTTCTTGTGTTATCCACAGCTTAACAGCTAGAGGCTCAATGTTTTTAAGTTTAATCTGCATTATTAATATTTCCTCTACTGAGGCAGGCTAGAAATAGGAAACGTTTGGGGCTCATGTAGGATGCTGAGGAGGGCTAGACTAACCTCACCTGGCTGGGAACTGCCCGTGCCCCTCCCCACTCATTCATTATTAGATGGGAACCTCCTGAGCCTGCCTTTCCATGGGGTAGGGTAGGTTTTAAAGGCACCTGAAACAGAAAAGCACACTCTCTCTGCTGGTGGGCTCCACCTGTGCCCACCATGCCCTCTTTTCCTGTTTCTCTTTCCTCACTTGGCAGGACAGGCGACTCCTCTCAATAAAGCTACTTTACCTTACCCCATCCAATGTGCTCTGCCTGGATTTTTCCATTTGGAGCACAAAAACCAGGATCTTCTGATCACAGACTGCACCAGTGACGGTAACACCACCATGTTGTTACATACAATTAATCAACTGATATTTTAAGCCCTGATTTAAAGCATTTACTGATTTCCATGAGTAATTACTCCCCCAGTGGCTGATGTCAACTCCCCAGGGTGAACTCACCTGAAGGCAGTCAGGAAGGGATCTCCAGTAACACAAGAGATGTGAACAACCTTCAGCACACTGATAAATAGATAGAACCTATACTAAAGTAATTAAGAAGTGATACATTTTTTGTTTATTTTGTGTTTTAAATATTTTTTATTAACATAATTGTTCAAACGGGTTTCATATAATGTTCTTTGATCAGATCACCCCACTATATTACTCTTTCTTAACCCTCTTCCTTTTTAAAGTTTTTTGGTAGAATTCATTGTGCTATTTTCATACATACATATAATGAACTTCTATAATTTCTCTCCCCATCACTGTCTCCTCTCACACACAGGTTCCTCGCCCCCCCCCCCACAAAAAGAAAAAACAAAAAAAACAAAACAGTCTCCGGTTTACAGCCATGTCTTTCTTTTAGGTCTACATTCTGCATATGAATGAAAATGTGATATTTGTCTTTCCATCAACTGGTATATGGTTTTTTAGTTGCCATTTTCCCTGGTGTTATCCAACCCTTCCTCTCTTCTTTTTGTAGCATGGAAAGGTCTCAGTCTAAAATGAAGCCACAGGAATCCATGTCCACCAGAGGACTAAGGAAATCTATTGCAAGCTCAGCCTTCTGTGGCATTTTCTTTTGTTTTCTGCTGCTCAACACCAAATATTTTAATGGACTCAGCAATCAGCAACCCAGAGCCTCATGCATGCAAGGCAAGTGCTCTACCTATGAGCTACAATGATGCATCTTAAGTTGGATCCATGGAGTGGTTGCCCATTAATTGGGTTATCATTAATGAGAAAAGCATAGCACAGAAGGAAGTGGTGGAAAAATTTAATGAGCCCTATAATAAAATGAGGCAATAAAAACAGTAGAAATTTCTGGAGGGTTGATTTTAAAAATATCTTTTTAAAAAGCTTCAACACTATCTGGTCATCAAATATCTGGACCCTTTTAAAGAAAAAGATGCAGTAGATCCTTTTTAAAGGAAAAATAATTGTCATTAACTCCCAGTGTTGCTTTAAATTATTTTTATTATGTTACTTAAAGGGTACAAATATAAACTCAGCATGAATATAATCCTCACATAATCATAAAGACAAATGCATTAAAATAAAGACCACAAAATCATTAGCATTTTAAGTGAACAGCATCAATTCGATGTGATGAATGTTTTTCTCAAAAGCAAGTTGCAGCTGTTGGGTTAAATAGCTGACTTGTTAAAAAGTTAACTGATTAATCAATAAATGAATAAATTTTATCTTTGTTCATCTTCATACTCCTGGTGGCAGTAGATGGAAAATTATGGCACCACTGTTTTCCCAACCCCCTGGCTCTTTACTGCTACCCAAACATTAGCGCATGAAATAGGAAAATATTTCTTCTCTCCTATAGCTTCCTATATTTGACACTATTAATAAATAAGCAAAAGCTAAAAAAAAAAAAAGTAGGTTCAATGGATAGTTAATAAATGTCTTTGGTATTTTCCAGTCTTAAAAGTTGCCTGGGGAAAATTCTAACTTTCTTTGCCTTTCACTGATCTTATCACTTAAGCCATTTCTACCCCACAATGGGAAATGTCATTTTCCTGGGGAAAAGAGTCAACTCATGAGTCGTCCTCTTTCTTCTCCTGAGAGGTGACTAAGTTGCAGAGGGCCTGTGGCTTGTAGGATAGAAATCCTAGTTCACACCTATTGGCTTCCTCTGTGATACACTGGTCCCAAGGGTCTTAACAGGCAGTTTGCCCCACCTTCTTAATGGGAGGTCAATGATCCCACTGGCCTATGTACTCTGTGTCCTTGAGACAATCTCTCCCAATCCTGGTGGCGGTCAGGAAGTCCCTATACTTTCTTGGGCCTCATCAGAGTGGAGGGAGACAGGGCTATAAGAGATGGGGCAAGAAGAACTGCTCTCCTAGGAGCACCTGTGCCTCCACCTGCTCTGCTGTCATTTCTGCCCATTTAACACACAGCACTCTGGTAGTCCTACATCTTCTCACAGAGCCACAGGTGAAAGTGGCACACAGTTCCCTCGGGCCTCATGTTCCCAGTCTAATATGGGGTTTTTATTGCACCTCTTGTCCCAGCCCCCTTGGGTTCAGCCCAAGAAGCATCTACCCTAGCAGTTCACCTGTGCTCTTTCCTCCTAATCGCCCTCCTCCCTGAATCTGGGGGATCTTTCTCTACATAAGGGAAGAAATTGTTCCGACATCACCCTGCATTGTTTTCAGCCAACCATTTGTTGTTAAACGCTGATAGTGTTTAACAACTGACTGTCCAGGGAAAAAGCCCTAGTGTTAGCGTTTGTCACTTTTCACAGTGTAAAGACTTCTACTGGGGTTGGTTTCAAGCTACCAACATGATGTTACTGAATGTGGAGTTTGGAAGGAGTCCACTATCAGCAGCTCTGGTATACCGCTGGATATTGAGACGATTGGTCATTGATAACCAAAGCCTATTTTTCTAATTTAAAATCCTACTTCTCTCCCTCAAAAACCTAGCTCTCACAGTAAGCAGCCTTTGCTTTCCAGACTTTTCTCCTTGCTGACATTGAAAGACCTATTTGAGACCTCAGAGCCAAGCAGTTGTCTCTTTGTCACCTGTCTCCTGATGGTGGTACATTTAAAACTCAATCCCTATGTCCCCAGGGGTGGAAGTTTCATGGGTCAGGAAAGTCTGGGGAAAAAAAAAACACCTCAATATCTCAAAATATTCATTTACAATTTTTTTGAAAAGTTTGAAATTACAACTATACTTCCAATAGAGGCTTCACTTAAAAACCTCTACCAAAGTGATACAAAGTTAAAGAGAAAGTCATCTATAGGGTCAGTGATGGGGGAGTGATGAAGTGAAAAGGAAGGAAGGAGGGAGGGAGGGAGGGAGGGAGGGAGAGAGAGAGAGAGAGAGAGAGAAGCAGAGTGTGATATATCTTGCTAACATTTAACAAATCAGTGGTGGCAGCACACGCACTTGCAAAACACAGCTGTATATCAGACCTCATTTGAAGATGTCATTAGCCTAAATCCTGGGTCCTGAAGGAGGCGAGACTCTCCTGGCCCTCCCCTCAGGCTCTGCCACCGCCCCCTCACTGGAGGGATGGGAGGAAAGAGTTACGTCTGTAATCCTCACTCCTTGTCCCCAGTCCCTCCTCTTTTTTCCTGCCTCTCCTGAGACTGTGGGAGCAGAGTTACTTACCACCACCTCTAGCTTTTAGGCTTTGATAGGGAGGCATTCAGATGCACTGATTCTTTGACACCTGGACCTGAGGTACCTAAGAACTCAAGCTGAAAGATGAAAAGAAACAGAATTTTAAGTATCAGGACTATCTGCTGATCACTTTCAATTGTCCCCTTTCCCTTTTCTCTTTCTCTGACAGACAGTAGACTATTTGAGCTACCTCAAAGTGTCTTTCACTTTAAACAGTGAAAAATACCTCAAAGAGAGAAATGACAAAGACATCAGATTCCAATTAACCTAAATGCTGATTGAGTTTTGTGTTTGGGAAAGTGTAGAGACAAGCCCAGGGACTTCTCTATTTACTAGTTGTGTTATTTTGCAAAAGTTACTTAGCATGTCTTAATTCACCCCCTTGTCCACTTGTAAGTGGAAATAATGTATTATGGTCAATATAGGGTTTAAGTGAAATTTTTGTCAAAGAATGTTTTGCTTTGCGCTAGGCATAGTGATACACACCTGTAATCACAGCTACAAGGGAGATGGTGGTAGGAGGATCTCGGTTCAAGGCCAGCCTGGGCAAAAGGTTAGCAAGATCCTATCTTAAAAACAAGCCGGGAATGGTGGTACATATCTATAATCCCAGCTATGAAGGAGGCAGAGCAGGAGGATCAGAGGCCAACCAAGGCAAAAGTGCAATACCCTATCTGAAAAACAATTTAAAAGCCAAAGGACTGAGAACATAGCTAAAATGGTAGAGTGCTTGCTTAGCAAGTATGAAGCCCTGAGTTCATTCCCCTGTGCTACCAAAAAAAAAAAAAGAAAAGGAAAGAAAAAGAATGTTTTGCAAAGTAGAATCCTATACAGATGTTTGTTATTGTTTATTCCATGTGGTTTTCTTAAACACAGACCATATTGTTTAGAAGCTACAGCATCTAGCATACACCTAGCCCAGGTCTGCCCTCCATGAATGTTAGTGGATTGAATTTTTGGAACAGCCCCTTGTACTATCTTAACAGAGCTCATTTACAAGAGAGTTTTGGAACCCTGAGAAGGTGAGGAGGAAGAATGAGGTAACCCAAAAGGGATAGTAATTGAGGAAGCAGCTACCCTGCCTGGGGTTAGAAGAGCAGGAAGAAGCTGGGGTTATTAGGACCTGGAACTGGAGGGACACCCAGTTAAGGCTGCTGTCTCTGAGGTTGGCTGATGTGGACAATCTAGAACAGAAACTTCCTTCCAGCTAGTGGTAGCAACTGTTGCTGCCTAGGAATCATTGCTATGGTGGCAATCACACCAAGAGCCAATCACATGGGAAAGGGCTTCTTCCCCTCCAGCCCACATGTATCCCTCTAGCGCCCCCTATAGGCAAAGCTGGCAGAGGAGAAAATACAGCAGTCCTCCCTCCTTCACAGGGTTATGTTAGAAGACACCCCCCACTCCCACTCACCGTGGATGACTGAAACAGTGAAGTACTAAGCCCTGCACGGTATAGACTTTTTCCTGTACATATATACCTATGTTAAGGCTTAATTTATGAATTAGGCACAGAAAGAGATTGCCAACAATTAAAAATAAAACAATTATAATAAAAATTGTTTTAAAAGTTATGTAAAAGTGACCTCTCTTTCTCTCAAAATAGCTAACACCGTCGTATGGTGTTTTCAGACTCTGGTTGACCGTGGGTAACTGAAACCATGGAAAGCAAAACCTTGGATAAGAGGAAAGGGTGTGGTGTTACTGTACAGGCACAGAATTTTAGTGTCAGCACCATGTCAGTGTGTGTTGGGGGAGGGGAGCTGAGCGAAAGACAACAACTTAGAAACAAAGGCGGGGTGCAGGGAGGGTTTGCCTGTGGGTGAGGATGCCAGCAGCTCCCCTTTTGTAACTTTTCCCCTCTTGACGTCACCTTAGAGTGATCAGAGGAAATAGGAGTGTGGCAACGTGAGAATCCTGAGGGTGTTAAATATTCCAAGCCCTGCCCAGGCTGATGCTTCCTGTGTCCTGAGTGCAGCCTTGACCCTTCCCCATCATCCTCACCTGTGGAGTCACTCCTGTTACTGCCGCCACTCATGCACACGTGCAGAGACTCATGCTCCCACTCCATGGGCTAGGATGGAAGTAATCAGGAAAGCAGATGGGCGCAGATGGGCGTTTGTGCGAGCAACACTCTTATGGTACTGGAGAGAAGATGCAGCGAGGGTTCCTTTGGAGCAGAATGGCTTCAGGTTCCTCAGTGAGTCTTACAGCTTCAGAGGCAAGAACAGCTGGTCCTGGCCAAGGTCTGACGCTTCCAGTTCATTTGACTGGTGATTTGACCTGGCTCCGTGGCCTCAAACACCCAAAGAGCCTCAGTGGGTTTAATACCAGGAGGAAATAGGGCAGCTTTGATGATGTCTTAGCCCCTCCCACCCCTCCACCCCCCTCCACCCCTCTCCAAAGGCACATTGATCACATAGAGGCTACAAGAGGACTTCCCTAGGTCAACTGACTTCCTGGCTCAAGCCTGAGGAGATGTGTTTGTGTTTCCCTTAAGACAACCAAAAGGAAACATTTCTTGCCTGTCCCTGGAAACAATGTGGAAGAATTATGAGGCACCCATCCATCTAATTACTGCAGACAGCTGGATGACAGATTGCCCTGTGGCTCAGGAGAAGACAGCTTTCTCCCACCCGCAAAGGCTAACCATTTGCAGATACCCAGTCTGCTTCCCCCTGTAGGAAGGCAAAGACGATGGAGTTGAATGGTGTGCCATTCTAACTTAACTGGCATTCTCTTCAAACACATTGCATCTCCTTCCAGGACAGGTAGCCCAACTGAGCTTCCTCCTTGAACCCTGGGGCCCTGGTAATGAAGGACGGTGTCCACTTCGGCTCCCTCTCCACTTCCTACCTCTTTTCAACAGGCCCGTTTCCCTTCAGTCTACCTGGGAGTGTTACGTGTTTCCAGTCTACCTGGGAGTGTTATGTGTTTTCCTATCGGCCCCTGGGTGCCCTGGCATTTTGAGCCCCCCCAACCCGGCCTTGCAGGGAGGTCTTCTCTGGCTGGCAGAGCTGTGTACTCCCAACCTTTCCCTTACTCCACTTTCCTGGTGAAATATAGCCAGTCTTATATCTCAGTGTATTAGGGTTCAGTTCTGTTCCCCAAAGGTTTTATAGTTACCCCAAAAAGACAAGGGGCACTGCAATTCAACCCACAACACAAAATGGGGGTGGAAATTTCTTTAGACTACAGGCACAACTTTGTGTTAGTGATGAGTGCAACAGCAAATTCCACATGCCCAACCCAGCACATACATGACCGTCTCTGAGCCCACGTGGGGCGAAGGCTCATTGTAGGCACTGTGGTTCTGTCACCAGAGCTGGCTAATGCAGCACTTGGGGAAACCCGTATCCTCAGTCACCATCACAGAAAAACTAACAAGAAAGTTGGGCAGTGGTGGCTCACGCCTGTAATCTTAGTTACTCAGGAGGCAGAGATCAGGAGGATCACAGTTGGAAGCTAACCCTGAGCAAATAGTTTGCAAGACCCTATCTCAAAAATACTTAACACAAAAAAATGGGCTGCAGAGTGACTCAAGTGGTAAAGCACATGTTTAACAAGCGTGAGATCCTGAGTTCAAACCCTAGTACTGCCCCCCCAAAAGAAGCTAACAAGAATCAACACAAAATGGCTAAGATCAGCCACCTTCAGCAGCTAAGCCCTTCAGACATCTCCAGAAGCATGATCCAAATGTAATCAGTGGACAAGACAGCCTAGGGGCTGATGAAGCAACCAGAGTGTCTCTAGACAGTAACCAGGGAGCACCTTTAGCCTGGAGCACTTTGTTAAAGTGGCCTGTTTCATCACATCACTGACTGCTTCGTGGATATACTGTGTATGGATCTTAGAATCTAGGGAAAGCTATCAAGAGTAAGTATTTGTTGGTGTTTACCCTGTATTGCAAATATTATATTTGATAGGTCAATGAATAAAATAAAAGCCAGTTGTTTCCACTAGCTTGAAGTTCCTATTTCCAGATTCTCCCACACAAGCCAACCTCAAGGTGCTTACTGCATGTGCCAGGTCAGAGGTAAATAAGCTTTATCTCTACTTTCTCATTTAAACTTCACAAGCTCATTATGAGATAGGGTTTAGCTATCAGCTGGGGGATCTGATGATACAGAATATCTGATCTTGCAAAGCTAAGGTCTTGGAGTGAGACAACCCTGCCAACACAGAGCCATCCATAGCAGTGCCAGGCCAAAACAGATGGTTGAACTCTCCTAAGCCGTCTTGATTAAACAGAGATCATCTGTTCCAACTGTTGAGTGACCCAGGCAGTTTATCAGAAAGTTGGGATTTCCTTACAGGATGTAAGACTCCGAATATGCAAAACCTAGACCTGAACAAAGATGAAGATGGAGTTCAAATGGACCAGGCTTTGTGGGAACTTCAGCAGTTTCCATCATACAGGCTTCCCTTCCAAGGCTTATAAATAGAAACAAGAGAGCATTCCACTACAGACAGTGAATGTCTCAGACAGCCTGTAGGGAGCAAGCAGGTGTAGGGTGGGGATGCATTAGCAAGGATTATAGCTGCCCTGTAAAACACTACCCACTCCCAATACAGGTATCTTGATGGAAGGTTTGAAATTTGAGCCATTGGCATAACCTTATCACAAGTGTAAAATCCAAGAGAAGAAAATTATAATTGTTCTGATATTATGCAGTTTTCAGCCTCATTTCAGCCCTGTGGCTTATGGAACACCCATCTGGTGCCTCTCATAATCTAAACCAGCAGGGCATAAGGAGCTAGGCTGCTATCCTTGCACTAAGACGAGCACAAGGGCAGGTGGGTCTGGTTTGCTAATTAAACCCTTGTTAGTGCTCTCATAAGTAAAGCCAGGCCCAGCAACTTTCTGCCATAGTAAAATATTCCTACTCTCCTCTAGACCCTGATACTGATCCAAATATATCATTTATGGTAAAAAAAAAAAAAAAAAAAAGTAGGGAATTCCAAGATGGCGACTAGAGGTAGGAAGCAGAAAGCGACCCTCCTATAGTGAAATCTTGGAGAGACGCTGGAGACACACTTTGCAGGCATAATCACTGAGAAAAGGCATAACTTTGACCCCTCCACACCTCCAGCCGGCGCAGAGAATCTCCACTTCACGTTAAACGGAGAACCGAGGAGGCCCCCGGGCCGCCAGTGGCCGGCGCCCATACGGCTTGGGAAGACGCGGACCAGGTGAGCTTCGCGGCACCGCGGTTCCCCCACAGACAAGCCTGGGCCAGAGCAGCATAGCCCCCTGGACAGACTGACCTCCACCCGGGAAAAAAAGAGAAACTGAGTACTAAGCAATAAGAACAGTTAAGACACGCTGGAAAGAGGGTGGGGCGCCCTGAGCGCTGAAGATTGGGGGAAGGGAACCTTCCCGGGACTGTAAATAAACGAGCCGGGCGGGCCGGAGAGGCTCTGGCGAGAGCGGGGCGCACCCAGCAACCAGGAGCGGGACGCTTGTGAGAGGAGGGAAGACCCACTTCCCACGTGAACTGTAAATAAACACGCAGGCCTGACAACGCGGGGCAGTGTCGCCTTTCCCAGTGCTTGGAAAGGGGAAAGCCTGTAGCAGAGGCCCCCCTCCCCCGCACAGGAGAACTCTGAGCAAACAAAGCCTGTGGGACCAGGTGAGTGCTAGCTCACCCCAGAGATCTGCACAAATAACGCCTCCAGCTACAGGCTGAGAGCAGCAGGCAGGCGAGCCACAGTTGCAGATACCACTCTCAGAACTGCCTCCAGACGCTTTTTTTTCTTTTTCTCCCTACCTTTGATGAGAGAACAACCGAATTACACCTGCAAGCCGAAAAACTTACTGAAACTGTATTGCATTTGAACTGGGGACACTTGGTGGGGCTTTTTTTTTTTTTTTCTTCTGTGTGTGTGTGAGTGTGGTTTTGTTCTACTTTATGCATCCCCTTTGATGAGACAACTACAGAACAACATCTGAGGCACCAACTCCAGGACTGGAGATTGAGACGGACATCCAAATTATTAAGACTGAAATTGCATTGCATATAAACTTGGAAGTTTTTTGGTTTTTTGGTTTTTTTTTGTTTTTTTTAATTTTCTATTTTCCATTTTATTTTAATTCATTTTATAAATAGATATTACTTTCATATACTTATTTTTTATTTTTTTTATCTTTGATTTTTCAATCCTCTCTCTGTCACTCTATTGTCTGTTCAGCTTACTGTCGATTAGTACACTAACACTCCCTGTTTATACCTTTGAAACTCTCTTGTCTGATACCTTGTTCTGCTTTCTCCCTCTTGTCTGTATATTTGTTCTCCCCTTTTCTTTAACTTCTTGCTTTCCATCTCAGCTCACTCTTCCATTCTCAATATTACCATTGTTATTATTACAAGCTAGAAAATACTTAATTACACACAGTACAGGGACAGTAACAACACCAAGGACAATGACAGGAAGACAGAAAAAACAAGGAAACCAGTTTCCCCACAGCAAAAAATTAGTACAGGAACCAGAGGGGAATGAAGAGAAAAGAAACTCAGAGCCAGACTCCAACAAAATGAAGATAAACTATGCCAAAGGACCCAATGAAGCCTACAAGAATAATTTAAAAGAAGACATACTACAAGTACTCAATGAGAATTTTATAGAGATGATACTGGATAGGGTCAACCAAAATGTACAGGAGACACTCAAGAAATTCCAAGACAACAAAAATAGAGAATTTGAGAAAGCACAAGAACAAATAAAAGAAACTATAGAAGCACTGTATAAACACCAAAGTGAATCAAAGAATAAGATAAATAAATAGATAAATGAACTCAGGTCGAAAATAGACAATAAAGAAGAAAACAGCCAGGATATGGAAAACCTCAGAAAAAAGAACGAAACAGAACTGCAAAACAAAACGGAAGGCCAATCCAGCAGAATAGAACAAACAGAAGACAGAATCTCAGAACTTGAAGATGAAATGGTAATTAAAGGAAAAACTGAAGAACTACTAATTAAACAACTCAAGACCTGTGAAAAGAAAATGCAAGAACTCACCGACTCCATCAAAAGACCAAACTTGAGAATCATGGGCATCGAAGAAGGAGAAGAGGTGCAAGCGAAGGGAATGCGTAATATATTCAACAAAATAATAACGGAAAATTTCCCAAATCTAGAGAAAGATATTCCCATACAAATGCAAGAGGCCTCCAAGACACCAAACAGACCAGATCAAAATAGAACTACTCCACGACATATCATCATTAAAACAACAAGTTCAGAAACTAAGGAAAGAATATTGAAGGCTGCAAGAGAAAAAAAACAAGTAACATACAAAGGTAAACCCATCAAAATCACAGCAGACTTCTCAACAGAAACATTAAAAGCAAGAAGAGCGTGGGGTGAGATCTTCCGGGCACTGAATGAAAATAACTTCAACCCCAGGATACTCTACCCAGCAAAGCTATCATTCAAAATAGATGGAGCAATAAAAGTCTTCCATGATAAGCAGAAACTAAAACAATATGTGACCACAAAGCCACCATTACAAAAGATTCTGCAAGGGATCCTGCACACAGAAAGTGACACCCAACTTAACCATGAAAAGGCAGGCAGCACCAAACCACAGGATAAGAAAAAGCAAGACAGTAGAGAGTAACATCAAGTTAGGTACACACAATCAAACCTTCAAACAACTAAGATAACTAAATGGCAGGAATCACCACATACCTATCAGTACTAACACTTAATGTTAATGGACTTAATTCACCCATCAAAAGACACTGTTTGACAAAATGGATTAAAAAAGAAGATCCAACAATTTGTTGCTTACAGGAGACTCATCTCACCGACAGAAATAAGCATATGCTTAGGATGAAAGGCTGGAAGAAGATTTACCAAGCCAATGGCCCCCGAAAACAAGCAGGAGTAGCAATACTTATCTCTGACAAAGTAGACTTCAAACCTACATTGATCAAACGAGATAAAGAAGGACATTCCATACTAATAAAAGGGGAAATAGACCAAAAGGAAATAATAATCATCAATCTGTACGCACCCAATGTCAACGCACCCAATTTCATCAAACATACCCTGAAAGACCTAAAAGCATATATAAACGCCAACACAGTGGTTGTGGGAGACTTTAACACTCCATTATCATCAATAGATAGGTCATCCAAACAAAAACTCAATAAAGAAATCCAAGATCTAAAATATGCAATAGATCAAGTGGACCTAGTAGATGTCTACAGAACATTTCATCCAACCTCTACACAATATACATTCTTCTCAGCAGCCCATGGAACCTTCTCCAAAATAGATCATATCCTAGGGCACAAAGCAAGCCTCAGCAAATATAAGAAAATAGAAATAATACCATGCATACTATCTGACCACAATGCAGTAAAAGTAGAACTCAACAACAAAAGTAAAGACAAAAAACATGCAAACAGCTGGAAACTAAATAACTCATTACTTAATGAAGAATGGATCATCGATGCAATAAAAGAGGAAATTAAAAAGTTCCTAGAAGTCAATGTAAATGAAAACAAAACCTACCGGAACCTATGGGACACAGCTAAGGCAGTCTTGAGAGGAAAGTTTATAGCCATGAGTGCATATATTAAAAAGATTGAAAGATCCCAAATCAATGACCTAATGATACATCTCAAACTCCTAGAAAAACAAGAACAAGCAAATCCCAAAACAAATACAAGGAGAGAAATAATAAAAATAAGAGCTGAAATCAACGAAATAGAAACCAAAAAAACCATACAAAGAATTAATGAAACAAAAAGTTGGTTCTTTGAAAAAATAAACAAGATCGATAGACCCCTGGCAAACCTGACTAAAATGAGGAGAGAAAAAACCCAAATTAGTAGAATCAGGAATGCAAAAGGGGAGATAACAACAAACACCATGGAAGTCCAGGAAATCATCAGAGACTACTTTGAGAACCTATATTCAAATAAATTTGAAAATCTAAAAGAAATGGACAGATTTCTAGATACATATGATCATCCAAAACTGAACCAAGAGGAAATTAATCACCTGAATAGACCTATAACACAAAATGAAATTGAAGCAGCAATCAAGAGTCTCCCCAAAAAGAAAAGTCCAGGACCTGATGGATTCTCTGCTGAATTCTATCAGACCTTTAAAGAAGAACTGATACCAACCCTCCTTAAACTGTTCCATGAAATAGAAAGGGAAGGAAAACTGCCAAACACATTTTATGAAGCCACTATTACACTTATCCCAAAACCAGGCAAAGACACCTCCAAAAAGGAGAACTATAGGCCAATCTCCTTAATGAACATTGATGCAAAAATCCTCAACAAAATAATGGCAAATCAAATTCAGCAACACATCAAAAAGATTATTCACCACGACCAGGTAGGCTTCATCCCAGGGATGCAGGGGTGGTTCAACATACGAAAATCAATAAACGTAATAAACCACATTAACAGAAGCAAAGACAAAAACCACTTGATCATCTCAATAGATGCAGAAAAAGCCTTTGATAAGATCCAACATCATTTCATGATAAAAGCTCTAAGAAAACTAGGAATAGAAGGAAAGTTCCTCAACATTATAAAAGCTATATATGACAAACCTACAGCCAGCATTATACTTAACGGAGAAAAATTAAAACCATTCCCTCTAAAATCAGGAACCAGACAAGGATGCCCACTATCTCCACTCCTATTCAACATAGTACTGGAATTCCTAGCCAGAGCAATTAGGCAAGAAGAAGGAATAAAAGGAATACAAATAGGTAAAGAAACTGTCAAAATATCCCTATTTGCAGACGACATGATCCTATACCTTAAAGACCCAGAAAACTCTACTCAGAAGCTTCTAGACATCATCAATAGCTATAGCAAGGTAGCAGGATATAAAATCAACATAGAAAAATCATTAGCATTTCTATACACTAACAATGAGCAAACGGAAAAAGAATGTATGAAAACAATTCCATTTACAATAGCCTCAAAAAAAATCAAATACCTAGGTGTAAACCTAACAAAAGATGTGAAAGACCTCTACAAGGAAAACTATACACTTCTGAAGAAAGAGATTGAGGAAGACTATAGAAAGTGGAGAGATCTCCCATGCTCATGGATTGGTAGAATCAACATAGTAAAAATGTCGATACTCCCAAAAGTAATCTACATGTTTAATGCAATTCCCATCAAAATTCCAATGACATTCATCAAAGAGATTGAAAAATCTACTGTTAAATTTATATGGAAACACAAGAGGCCACGAATAGCCAAGGCAATACTCAGTCAAAAGAACAATGCAGGAGGTATCACAATACCTGACTTCAAACTATATTACAAAGCAATAATAATAAAAACAGCATGGTACTGGCACAAAAACAGACATGAAGACCAGTGGAACAGAATAGAGGATCCAGATATGAAGCCACATAACTATAAGCAACTTATCTTTGACAAAGGAGCTAAAAATATACGATGGAGAAATAGCAGCCTCTTCAACAAAAACTGCTGGGAAAACTGGTTAGCAGTCTGCAAAAAACTGAAACTAGATCCATGTATATCACCCTATACCAAGATTAACTCAAAATGGATCAAGGATCTTAATATCAGACCCCAAACTCTTAAGTTGATACAAGAAAGAGTAGGAAATACTCTGGAGTTAGTAGGTATAGGTAAGAACTTTCTCAATGAAACCCCAGCAGCACAGCAACTAAGAGATAGCATAGATAAATGGGACCTCATAAAACTAAAAAGCTTCTGTTCATCAAAAGAAATATTCTCTAAACTGAAGAGAACACCCACAGAGTGGGAGAAAATATTTGCCAATTATACATCAGACAAAGGACTGATAACCAGAATATACAGGGAACTTAAAAAACTAAATTCTCCCAAAACTAATGAACCCATAAAGAAATGGGCATGTGAACTAAACAGAACTTTCTCAAAAGAAGAAATTCAAATGGCCAGAAAACACATGAAAAAATGCTCACCATCTCTAGCAATAAAGGAAATGCAAATTAAAACCACACTAAGATTCCACCTCACCCCTGTTAGAATAGCCATCATCAGCAACACCACCAACAACAGGTGTTGGCGAGGATGCGGGGAAAAAGGAACCCTCTTACACTGTTGGTGGGAATGTAGACCAGTACAACCACTCTGGAAAAAAATTTGGAGGCTACTTAAAAAGCTGGACATCGATCTACCATTTGATCCAGCAATACCACTCTTGGGGATATACCCAAAAGACTGTTACTCCAGAGGCACCTGCACATCCATGTTTATTGCGGCACTATTCACAATAGCCAAGTTATGGAAACAGCCAAGATGCCCCAGCACTGACGAATGGATTAAGAAAATGTGGTATCTATACACAATGGAATTTTATGCAGCCATGAAGAAGAACGAAATGTTATCATTCGCTGGTAAATGGATGGAATTGGAGAACATCATTCTGAGTGAGGTTAGCCTGGCTCAAAAGACCAAAAATCGTATGTTCTCCCTCATATGTGGACATTAGATCAAGGGCAAACACAACAAGGGGATTGGACTATGAGCACATGATAAAAGCGAGAGCACACAAGGGAGGGGTGAGGATAGGTAAGACACCTAAAAAACTAGCTAGCATTTGTTGCCCTTAATGCAGAGAAACTAAAGCAGATACCTTAAAGCAACTGAGGCCAATAGGAAAAGGGGACCAGGAACTAGAGAAAAGGTTAGATTAAAAAGAATTAACCTAGAAGGTAACACCCATGCACAGGAAATCAATGTGAGTCAATGCCCTGTATAGCTATCCTTATCTCAACCAGCAAAACCCCTTGTTCCTTCCTATTATTGCTTATACTCTCTCTACAACAAAATTAGAGATAAGGGCAAAATAGTTTCTGCTGGGTATTGAGGGGGGGAGCGGGAGGGGGTGGAGTGGGTGGTAAGGGAGGGGGTGGGGGCAGGGGGGAGAAATAAACCAAGCCTTGTATGCACATATGAATAATAAAAGAAAAATGAAAAAAAAAAAAAAGAAAAAAAAAAGTATAAAATGTAAGTATGGAAAATAAAAAAAACTTGCAAAACAATGCACGCCTATGAAATGAAAGAGAGACAGCCTCCTAATATTTACCTATTTAACACGTTTTACATATGTATTAAGTATACCCGTATGCTATATAAATACATGCATTCAAAAATATATTTAAAACTCTTTTCCATCCCTATCCAAGTCTCATGGAAGTCCATGTTGATGCCATGTTTTAGGTCCCTGGTCATTCACCCATTCACTACTCGGTACTGGGGTTTGAACTCAGGGCCTCATGCTTGCTAGGCAGGTGCTCTACCACTTGAGCCACTCCACCAGCTCTTGGAGGAAAAATCCATCCCTGTCTTCCTCTCCTTCCACAATCAATAGGGGAGAGATAAGATTGGGTTTTAGCTTGAAGATGTGTGCAATGATACAGAAGAACAACTATTTCTAAGACTGTCCACACAGGGACAGAACAGTTCCAAGGAAGATTCCAACTGTCTCTTTCAATCAAATAAAGCATGGCAAACTGTCCACACGCCAGAGTGATTGGAACATTTGATCCTTTGAGCTGTCCACATCTAGGTGGACAGAGACATTGATCTGTCGCACCAAAAGTTACAGCCAGAGTAATTCTCGGAATTTTCCTACTGCAACTATTTTAAGAAGCAGTTTCAGAAGGTGATGATGACAAGTTGAAGGGAAATTTGGATGCACTGGTGAAGATAATTTGTAGGCAGAAAAATTATTTTACATTCCTTAGATTTTTTGCTGATTATTAAAGTAACAGAGGTTATAATACAAAATATAGCCAAGTCTAAAGACAAAAGTGAACCACCAATAACCCTCCTCCCACCCTCAATGTGAACTTTTTCAGCCTAAGAGGTAGAGCTAAGTGAATCTTCCATAATCAACAAATATCCTCAAGTGTCTTGGGTGTCTGCTCTCCATTTACAGTTTCTCACCTGTAGCTCCAAAGCCATATTTGCACTTCCCAGGCTAGCCTCCATCATAGCCTGTATGGCTAATTTAACATCACTGTTAAATTTGGCCAGTTGTAAATACCCATTGCCTTAAAATCATTCACACTAAAAGATTAAGTATCCCTTATCCCAAATGTTTGGGACAAGAAGTGTTTCAGGTTGAGGATTTGAGGATTTGGGGAATATTTGCATAAGCATGGAGATATCTCAGGAATGGAACCCAAGTCTAAACGTCATTTATCTTTCATATGCACTGTGTGCACAGAAACTAAAAGTCATTTTATGCAGTGTTTTAAATTAATTCTGTGCATGAAACAAAGTTTGAATACCGAAATTGAAGGGGTTGGAAAAGTTTTTCTTTCCCTGGAGCCATGCCCCCGAGGCCAATGTGCCTCCATTTTGGACTGCAACCCATCACATTAGGTGAGGTGTGGAAATTTCTGCTTGTGGCTCATGTCAAGTCCTCAAAAAGTTTTGGATTTGGGAGCATTTCAGATTTGGGAGTATTTTGGATTGGCAGGCTACCTATAATGACCTTTTTGGTGTTTCCCAAGAGAACAAGCTTCTATAAGAAGAAGAGAGGACATCCCAGACTAAGCATCTGTGTGAGGAAGCAACAGGACAATGGAAGACAGTTCTGGCTCAGGAATTAGCCCTTCTAATGTCAGGCAGCCCTTCTTGTTGGTGGTTCTTTTAACGCTTAAGTGGGCCTTACTCTAAGTTTAAACATGGCTGTTCTTTGAATGAAAGGCACTAAGAGTGCTTGCTCTCCAGTATTTTGCCAACTTTGTCACCTGGGAAGGTTGTCCTATGACACAAAGTCAAATCACAGACATTTCCTTTCTACCTCCGTCTTCTCCTTTTCAAATAGCCTCTTTTTCTCATGCTTCCCAACTGTTAAAAATAAAATAGCAATGAACCTCTCAGGCCAAGCTGTGCAGTTTCATGTGAGAATTTCTCTTCTCTCCGTAAGCATCCAGTCTTCTCACAGTTTGTCTTCGTATTTGACTTAGACATGGCTCTGGGGGTCACTGATTAAATCCCTGGAATTGTCTTTGACAAAGTCATTCTGTGCCTATTAAAAAGAATTATCTACTGTCTTTCAGATTCCTTTACATTGAACTAATTCTCTTGTTTCTTTGGAATTCTTTGATGTCCCAAAAGCTTTTGGAACATTTCAAAATGTTCTTCTTCCTTAGAAGCAGGAAATTGACAAAAAGTTCCAAACATTTATTTTAGTTCCTCAAATTGGGAGTTATCAGATGGATTCTAAAAATAGTAAAAGCCCTTCAACACTGAATTTGGATTTTACCAAAATTCTGTGGATTTAAATTGAGTTGGAATTTGTCCAAGACTTCACCTGGTTAGGCTTGGAGGAATCTGCAAGCTCAGTAATCTTCTTGGTGTGTTAATGCATATATGGAAAACTGCTTTATTTCTTTTCCTTAATGGGATGAACACTTATAATAATAATAAGCCTCTCTGACAATAAGAATTCACTGTCCACTGACCATTCCATTCTTTCATAACAGGAATCAACATATTTCAGCCTATGAGCCATACCCACCTTGCTGTTTGGTTTTGTTTCTCCATTTGGATTTTTGTTCTTTGTTTGTAGTTGTTATTGTTTCTAGTTTGGTTTTTTTGGAGACAGTTTCACCATATAACCCATACTGACCTCAAACTTGTGATCCAACTGCCTCTGCCTCCTGAGTGCCAGGATTACAGGCGTGTACAATCAAGCTGGTTCTACTTTATTTGTTTGTTTGTTTGTGGTAGTAAGTTTGAACCCAAGGCTTTGTGCTTGCTAGGCAGGTGCTCTACCATGTGAGCCACACCCCCAGCCCTTTCTGCTTTAGCTATTTTTCAAATAGGAGCTTGTATTTATGCCATGGCTGGCCTGGACTGCAATACTGTCTACACTTTTCACAAGCTGGACCAACAAGCACACACCAGCATGTTTAGCTTTTTATTGGTTGAGAATGGGCTTTCACTAACTTTTTGCCTGGAGTTGACCTCAAACTTCGATGATCCTCCCCATGTCCACCTGCCAGAAGCTAGGATTACAGGTGTGAGCCACTGCCACTGTGTCTGGCCGTTTTGTTTTTTTTCAATAACTGATTGAGATGAAATTCATATAGCATAGGTTATTATAAAGTGAACAGTTTGGTGGCGTTTAATACATTCACAATGTTGTGCAGCCACCACTTATTTCTAGATCTAAAACATTTCAGTTGTAGAACGTTACGCAGTTTCTTACCATCCTCCCCCCAGGCTCTGACAATGACTAATCTGCTTTCTGTCTCTATGGTGTTATCTATTCTGGATATCTCATATAAGTGAAATCATGCAATGTGATCTTTTGTGTCTGGCTTCTTTCACTTAGCATAGTGGTTTGAATGTTCACCAATATCATAGCATGTCAGTACTTCACTCATTTTGATGGTTGAATAATATTCTGTTGTGTGGATATATACAATTTGTTTATCCATTCGTCCATTGCTGAACATTTCTCATTTCTGCCTTTTAGCTGTTGTGAATCGTGTTGCTATGAACATGCATGCATGTATGCTTTCTTCAGTCCCTGTTTTCAATTCTTTTCCACATGGGAGTAGAATTACTGGGTTATATGGTAATCCCATCTTTAGGTTTTTTTTGTTTTTTGTTTTTGTTTTTTTATGGACTCCAAGTTCTCTACTACTTGAGCCATGTTTCCAGTCCATTTTTTGCTATAATTATTTTGGAGAAGAGGTCTTTCAAACTATTTACCCAGGCTGGCTTTGAACCACTATCCTCCTAGTCTCAGTCTCCCTAAGTAGCTAGGGTGACAGGCGAGAGCCACTGGTGCCCCACCTATGCTTAGCTTTTTGAGAATGGGCTAAACTATTTTCCACACCATTTTACATTCCCACCAACAATGTATGAGAGTACTAATTTCTCTACATTCTTGCCAATACATGATTTTCCCTTTTCAAAAAAAATTTAAAAACCACAACTATCATAGTCATTTTAGTGTCATCACCCTTTTTTGTAAATAAAGTTTTATTGGAACATATCCATACCAGTTGTGTACATGTCGATGGCTGCTTTTACTACAGCAGCCCATAACCATAAAATATTTATTATCTGGCCCTTTAAGAAAAAGTTTGCTGAACTCTGTTTTAAAAAATTAGACTTTCTTTTTTTCTTTGTCACTTTCACAGCTCCCCAAAATAAGACAAAATAATATTTGGTGACCTTGACTGAGTTGGCCTATTTTTAGTCTTCAATTTCCATATCTATAAAAAGATAGTGCAGGACTAGTGGGTTTCTAAGTACTTTCAGCTGTAAAACAATATTTCCCAAATGAGAAATTTGCAGCTTATACCTTCTTATGCAGTCTGTAACCTGCCCAGCTTTCTTCTAGCTTAAATTAATGGTTTCCTTCATAATTCTTTTTCATTTATTCATCATACAACTAGAGAACAGTAGCCAATTCCTAGCCTGTGTTGTTCTTTCTTGGCACCAATTTGCAGTGGCTGGGTGGGATTGTCTTAGGAAGGGATGAGCAAACTCTCAAGGGGAAATTCCTGGCTCTTGTAGAAAAGAAAAACTGAATAGCATCAGTTGATGTTTTTTTAGACACACAACTGTATCCAACTTAGGACCAATTTGTCTTTCTTCAGTTACTCTACCTGGGGAAGAAGGACCAGGAAGGAAACAGAAGAGAGCAAGAAAGGGAGAAAGGGGGAGGGAGAGGGGAGGGAGAGAGATTATTTAATAGTCTCTCACAAAAGGAATGGCTGAAATTGAACAACTTTTATTAATAACCCCTTTGATCTGTGAGGAGGTTGTAAGAATGAAGAGAATAATTATAAGAGCAGTAGTTTGGATCTTAAGTGTTGCCCAAAGGTGCATGTGTTGAAGGCTTGGTCTCTGCCCCATGGCACTGTTGGAAAGTGGTGGAACCTTAGGAGGTGAGTAGTGGACAGAGTTAGGTCAATGGGATAGTGCCTTTGAAGGGGATATTGGCATCCGGCCCTTTCCTTTCCCTCCCTCCATACCCCCTGTCTTTCTTGGCACATTAGGCTTTACTCCACCATGCACTTCCCACCATGATGCTCAGCCACACAACAGGACCCAACCAACCATGGATTGACACCTCTGAAACTATGAACCAAAATAAATTTTTCCTCCTGATAAGTTATCTTGTGTAATTTGTTCACAATGGCAGAAAACTGATGGACACAATAAGGGACCTTGATCTGATATCTCTGTCAAACATTGGGTGGAGGTGAGCTCACAGGGGCTATTGCAGCTCAGCTTCTCACTTCTGAAGAAACAGAAGCTAAGTGCTCTGTTTATATTTGCAGGATAATTTTTTTTGTAGAACACAGATAAGGCCCAGGTGTCCCAGGTCCAATACAATGAAAAGAAATAGTGTCAACTCAGCAGAGCCAAAGCAAGTATTTTAACCAGGGTGAGTAGTCAGACAGAAATCTATAGGGCAGCCAGAAAGTGGGGAAACAGTCTCCTGGTTTCCTATTCTGACACCAGGGCAATGCTTCCTGCTGTAGTCAGGAAAGCCCCATCTGGTTCACAGGTAAGTGTGAAAAATACCTGGCCATCTCTTAACCTTGGGTGTCTAAGATGGATTAAATGGAGCCATACCTTAAACACAACACTGTGTTATAGTGTACTCAGTCTAAGGAAAAAAGGGGAAAACCAGTGTTTTTTCCTATTCTGTACTCACTACTCACTGCTTCTGTAACCTCTCTGGCTACCAACTGGGTATTGCTACTTCAATATGTTGACACTACCTCAAAATATAATTAGATCCCACAGGTGGAAGGCTCGGTCCCCAAGGCTGTTACCACTTCTTGTACCATTCGCAAGCAGTGGGTGGTCAGTTATACTTCTGACTGATCAGTTATAAATTGAGAGTTCCCATGACCCCCTCTTCAAGACTGATTAATTTGCTACAGTGGCTCCCAGAACTCAGGGAAATACTTATTTACAGGTTTATTAGAAAGGATACTATGAAGGATACAGATGGCAGCCAGATGGATAAGACACACAAGGGTGAGATATGGGAGGAGGGGCAGAGAGTTTCCCTTTATGCACATCCAACTCAGAAGCCCAGTCTGGAGATGATGTTGGTAGAGTCAGAACAGGCTCAGGCATGCTCTGTGAGCTGAGCAGTGCTATGTCTTTGCAGAGTGATCTTGAGCTCAGGTCACCCAAAGGCAACCATCCCGTGGAAAAATAAGTCCTCCATGGAATCTTCCAGAACCTTAATCTTGAACAGTACAGAACCTGATTCCTGGGAAGCATTGCTTTCATGAGAGTTAATAGGCGTCATTGAGAAATTGGGACGTAAGTTTATAAAGAGTGGTGTAAGAGATAAGTGGGAAATTGTAGGAAGAAGACACATGCAAAGAGAAATTCTGAGCTCTCTTGTATGAGTCCATTAACTTGTGTGAGTTTTAATTTCCTCACCTGGAATATGTGGACACTAATACTCATCTTGATAGTCACTAGGGATCATATAAAGAAATTATATAAATGAGATCAAGTTTGACTGACATATCATTGCTACTCTAGAGTGTGTGGGGTGGGGAGGGAGGAAAAAGAGAGCTAGAAAGTGGCATTTCACCACTATAACATGTTCAGCAGTGATTTCCACT
Organism: Castor canadensis; assembly: GCF_047511655.1. Taxonomy (NCBI): domain Eukaryota; kingdom Metazoa; phylum Chordata; class Mammalia; order Rodentia; family Castoridae; genus Castor; species Castor canadensis. Next base: position 52,174,761 of record NC_133389.1, read on the forward strand.
CAAATGTGCCAGAAAGCATGGTACAATTCATTACGAGTTCAAGTGGTTATTACATTTTTAAACCTGGGGCAAGAAAAAAGACTTTGCAAACATCACAAAATAATAAAATACAACCAGGTAGTGCTAGATGAGAACTTTGCATCAGCACTGAGCATTCCACACTAAACCAAGGCTGGGAGGCTCGTGACATTTGCAGCCTGCAGGAGCCAATTCTGTACCTGCACACGTGCATGAGCTCAGAGGAAGAGGGGCAGTTGCTTGGCTGTGGCCCCAGGGTAGGGAGAGCATGATGCTTAAGTAAATGTCAGAGACAGTGTCTTCATTTTTGTTTTAAAAAACTGAAAGCAAACTCAAGTTTTCTTTGAAATATAGTAATCTCTGAAACTTTTACACATTTGTCCAGTGAAAAGAGAAAGGACACAAGTCTAAGTAAAAAGTCTTTGAGTACCCTCTTTTCTCAAGACGAAAGCGTAGAGAAAAAGTAGAATTCCAGAGTGATGTATCACAGTTCTTCATTAGGTTTCATCAGAATAAATCCGTACCTTTAAGATTTCACAGTCATCAGCTGTCAGTGCTCTAAGGAATCCAAAGTATTTCTAGTCTAGCTGTTCATCAGAGTTTTAATGTCTTTCCTATTGAGTTTAGGCTAAAACCTCCCGTGCTGAAATGTGACCACCTGAGATCACATCCTAGCTGTACCATTTCTGGCTAGAACTCTGAGAAGCTTAAACTCTGCAAACCCCAGTTTCCTCATCTATGATATGGCAACGGTAATAGTAGCATCTACTGTGGGCCTGTCACCAAGAGGAAATGAAATAATGAACCCAATAATGAGCCTTTATCCAAGGCTTCACTTTTCATGTTTTCAATTACCCACGGTCAACTGTAGTTCAAAAATAATAAGTAGAAATTTCCAGACAGAAACAATTCATAAGTTTTAGCTTACATTCCATTCTGAAAAGTGTGAACAACTTTTGCACTGTCCCACTTCATCTTGCCAGGGAATGAATCATCTCTTTGTCCAGGGTCTCCATGCTGTATCTACTCCCTGCCCGTCAGTCATTTAGTAGCCATTTCCTTTATCAGATTGACTATTGCAGTGTGATGGTGCTTGTGTTCAGGTAACCCTTATTTTAGTTAATAATTGTCCCAAAATGCAAGTATACTGATGCTGGCAATCCAAAAATGTCAGAGAGAAGCTAAAAGGTGAAAGTTCCCAACTTATGGACAAACAATAGTCATATTGTCATATTGTTTGTCATACAGTGAGAACAAATCTTACATCCAAGAAATTGTGAAGAAGAAAAAATAAATTCATGCTTAAAAAAAAAATAAATTTTTGCAGTAGCATCTCAAACTGTGTGTGAACCACTGTGTGTGATAGTGCTTAGTTAAGGTACAAGAGGCATTACACTTGTTTATGGATATAATGGAAAAATCATACTATGTACAGGATTCAGTACTCCCTGCTGTTTCAGGCAACCATTGGAGTTCTTGGAATATATCCTCTGCAAATAAGGCGAGACTAATGTACAAAAACTACCTTGCGATAGAACTGAGCCTAGATTTCCCATTGGTGACTCTGGCATCCTGTGCCCACAGTTACCTACCGATCAGTCCCTATCAACTGTAAAGATAAGTAACCAAGTGTCAGCACGAGGAGAAAAAAGGTATTAGAAGGCAACAACAATAAAAGTCGTTTGACTTCATCTAATTCAGTGAATCTTCTCACTCAAGAGAAGGGAAGCCCCTGTCTTAAGGATACAGAAAGGTGCTTACTACTCCACAGAGTGAACCTGGCCTACTTGTTCAGATAGTGTGTGAAGGGAATGTGCACAGACAGGCTGCCAGGCAGCACAGCTCCTTCTGCAGGATGTGTCACCCTTAGGGGAGACAGAGCGCACTAGAGGCCACAAGAAAAAGATATGGCCCAAGTCCTGAAGCACCGATTTCATGAAGCATTTGCATGACTTTTTTCAGCAAAGCATAATACTTCAAAGAACTTTCAGGCACACGTGTTCCATTTTCCACTGTGCTTCCAGTTCAGCGGGGACTATGTGCTCTGCTCTGCCAAGGAGGGCTCTGGGGAAGAGCTGATGGTGCTCTGGGGGAGGGGAAAGAGCACTGGACCAGGAGGCAGTAAGGGTAACGTGCAGAAGCCCATGTTCTCCTCCACTTGGAGCCCTAGCCGCACTTCCTGCCACTACAGACACCGTCTTAGCTCCCATACTACCACTGCTTCCCTGGATCATCCTGGCAAACAAGTGCTTCTGTCTTTCAAACAGAGTGATCTTTTGAAACCACATTAGCTCAGGCCATTCTCTCTTGTTAAAATCCTTCAGCACATCCCGCTGGCCTATGGAGTGAATCCTCATTTCTATAATCTAGTACAAGGCCCTTCATAATTCAACCACAATGCCTTTGAAGCATTTGAAATTCCACTGCTCCCCCAAACAGCCCGGTTCCTTCTACCCCTCAGCTCTCTGTTTCACTCTAGGGGACCTTGGTTCACCTTTAGACCTCATCACACAGTTATGAAGCCTTCCCTATGTCAACAAAGCAAGGGTGACCTTGCTAAACAGTGGCCTGGCTGTCAGTACAGGCTGACTGCTGTTTTGTTCTTATTTGCGTTTCTAGTTGGCAGAGAAAACTTGTTCAGGAAAGCTCTTTTGAAATGAAATCTCAGCAGATTTTCTTATTTCCAAGTAGAATTAAAACAGGAAGTGAAAGTCAAGTGTGCTCCACTGTGACAAAAGTCACATTACAAAACCAAAGTGTCCTCATCTCTTCGAAGCTCAACTCTCATGGGGGGCAGAAGGACACTTTCCAGGGCTCCGTCTGAGACTTCAAAGGGTTCTGGCTGCCTTTGCTTTCACTCAGAGGCAGGGCGAAATGTTCTAAGGTTTTGAATGCCAAAGAAAGCCTCTGCAGAGCCAAAGTGAGATGGGGGAGAAAGGGTGGCAGACAGCCAGGTGGAGGGCCAGTTGGAGCTTAGAAGAGACACAAGTGTTTCCTTCATTGAAAAAAACCCTTTGTGGAGGAAGTTCCAGGTCCCCAAGCAAGTTCTAACTTGACTTAAAAAGCTGATCTAAGCTGTGCCAATCAGTTCAGTCTTCTCCCAGAAAGAGGGAGAGGTAGCTGTCTTCTCTCAATTCCAGGCAGAGGGAGTTAGTGAATTCTGTTGTGCATTACAAATTCTTGTACACAACAAAACAAACTGCGCTCACTTTTACCCCGGGTATCAGTAGAAGCCAGGTTGGTGCCAGCACAATTCCCAACAGTTCCTGTTTATGGTTTTGTGCGCTGTTGTTAATGTTGTTTATTTTGCGGTTGTTTGTTTTGTTCTTCCCACAGCTGTCAGTGAACAATCATTCAACTAATGAACACAGAAAAGAAGCCAAAAAACCATTCAAGCACAGGAAGCATGTTCTTATAAATGTGCTAATATTTCGTCTTGCCCTGAACTCTTCCAACAGCTTGAATTTTCACTTTGTCATTCGTTGTTTGTCGTTCATTGTTTGTCTAATGCTTCCTAAGCTGTCATGTGTGAGGTATTATTGGAAGCACAGTTTAAGGGGTGACACAAATTTTAGTGTAACTGAGTCCCCTGGATGACTTGCTAAAACACTCATTGCTAGGCCAGCCCCAAACTTTCCCATCCTGGAGCTGCTATGCTTGGATTTTTAATGTCCCTCAAAAGACCCATGTATTAAAAGCTTGGTCCCCAGGGTGGCCTCATTAGGAAGTGGTAGAATCTTTCAGAGGTGGGGCCTAGTGGGATGAGTTTAGGTCATTGGGATCCCAGCCCCTCTTCCCTCTCCCTTTTGCTTCCTGGTCACTTAGAAAGTGGCCATGAGCTCTTGCCATGACATGCTGCCTCGTCACAAGTCCAAAACAATGGGGCCAGTCAAGCAGGGACTGGAGTCTCCAAAACTATTAGCCAAAATAAACCTTTCCTCCTTATAATTTAATTATCTCAGGTATTTCATTATAGTGATGGAAAGCTGTCTAACACAGCAGTCACAGATCAGGGTCTTAAAATTTGCATTTCTTAAAAGTTTCTAGGGAGTAGACATGTTGCTAGTCCTAGGGTTACAATCTGAAAACCACTGAATCAACACATCCACCATCAGCTCCCTAGAATGTCTAGAATTTAGAAGATACTCAATAAATATTCATGAAACTGAATTAAGCAGACTTGAGAAAAATCCCGGACTCTGAGATAACAGATCAGCTTGTACAAATATTTATACTTTTTGCCAGCTGAGACAGAAAAGCAAGCATGTACAGACAACTTTGCAGAGCAGGGTGCTCTCACTTATACAGCAAAAGTTAGGCTGGGGACAGAGATTTTGCAAATGACTTATTTGTGAGCTGACATAAGTGTGGACATCTTGGGGATTAAGAAAAATGTAGGGGCTGGGGTATAGCTCAGTGGGGGAGTATGCTTAACATGCATAAGGTTGTGGGTTCAATCCTCAGCACCAAAGAGAGAGAAGGAGCCATGGAGGGAGGTAGAGAGAGAGAGAAACAAAATCATTGTATTACCTTTAAAGGTATTATCTTAGAGCTGTGGAGTGGCTCAAGTGGTAGAGCGCCTACCTAGCAAGCATGAGGCCCTGAGTTCAAACACTGGTGCCATCAAAAACAACAAAAAAAGACATATCAGACCTAAAGGTATTATCTTTACCACGTTCTAGTTGTCTCCTACTCTATCCTCCCTCCTTTTCTCTCTCCATCTGCTCACTCCCCTTCCTCTCCCTCCTCCACAATGCTATCAGTTAATATTTGTACAAATACTTTGAATTCTTTGGAAGAGAGAAGCTGTATTGTCGCCAATGAAATAAATAATTTCTCTGTTCTTTAAGAAGAGGGACGGGGCACATCATTATCAAAAGACATTAGTATGTCTTTACAGCAGCATTCCTGTTTGCCAAACTTTAGGGTAAATAAAAAAGCCTCATTTTTTATGACCTCAAAGTCACAGTCTAGTGGTATTTGTGGAGAAGGGTCGCCAGTTGGCTATTTTAAACAATACTTTCAAAACTCATAACAGTGGCTTCTTTTCTCTAAATAGTGTCATATCAAATTTCCTGGTATCCACTGGATTCTCTCACTATTGGCAAGTTATTTTATTGCTATTTACCAAGTAGTAAACCTGAAGAAATGTAAACGTCACGGACTTATATTTTGGTTTTTGCCCCCTCTTGGCTATCTTGCAAAAACAGAAAGGCAACTTTGCAATTCTTGTACTTTCAAATATATGCATGTCATTAACTGATGAATGCAATGTACCGGTCATACATCAATTTGACTGTCTTTTTAAAGAAAAAGTATATATTTTAAATTGAGAAACTATATCTTAGAAGCGTTTGGTTTTCTGAGAAAAAAACTGAGTGGAAAATGTGTAGAGTTACCTGTCCCTGCCTACTCAGGCACAACCTCTCTCACTATCAACATCCATTTGTTACCATCCATGAGCCTACACTGACTCCTCATTACCACCAGAAGCCTACAGCTTGTATTAGAGTTTACTCTTGATGTATATTCTGTGAGTTTGAATAAATGCACATAGCCACCACTGCAGTATCAGAATAGTCTCACAGCCCCAAAAATCTGTGCTCTATCTATTCATCCTCCCCTCCTTCCTTGCTTCCCTCCCTCCTAACCCTTGGAACCACTGATCTTTTTTGCCTTTCTTAGAATGTTACATAGACTAAATTCCCCCCTTTATCCATGGGAGATGTGTTCCAAGATACTCAGTGGACACCTGAAGTCACAGATAGCACTAAATCCTATATGTACCCTTTTCCCCATTACATAAATACATATATTTAATACCTTTTGCATCTTTCTTTTTTTTTTCAGTATTGGGGTTAGAACTCAGGGGCTTCACCTTGAGCCACTCCACCAGCTCTATTTTTGTGAAGGGTTTTTTGAGATAGGGTCTTGCAGAACTATTTTGCCCAGGCTCACTTCAAACCACGATCCTCCTGATCTCTGCCTCCTGAGTAGCTAGGATTTCAGGTGTGAGCCACTGGCGCCTGGCTGCCTTTTCCATCTTAACAAAGCACTTATCACACACAATAGCAATAGCAACTGGACATAACTTTTGCAGTTTGAAGTGTGACAGCAAAACTAGATTGGATTTCTTTTTTCTTCATAATTTCATGGATAGATTTGTTCTTATAGTGGATCTTAGCAACCTCAGCATACAATTTTTTCTTTCCTTGTTAAGCTAAAGAAGCACTTTAAGGCTTCTCCTTGGCATGTCTGAATCACCAGCATCATTACACTTGCATTTGGGGACCATTACTAATCAAAATAAGAGTTACTTCAGCATAAGCACTGGACACCATGACAGTCAACTGATAACTGAGATGGCACCAGGGTGACTAATACACCGGAGGCACATGCAGTATAGGCACGCTGAACACAGGGATGCTTCCTATCCTGGGTAGGATTGGGCCAGATGGAGCAAGATTTCATTCCGATATTTGATATGATATGTGATTTAAAACTTACGAATTATTTATTTCTGGAATGTTCCATGTAATATTTTTGAACAATAGTTGACCACAGGTATCTAAAACCATTAACTGTAAATGGGGCAGGGGGCTACAGTAGTTGGAATCATACACTATTCGGATTTTCAGATTCTTTCACTTCTTAATATGTATTTATGTTTTCTCTATCTTCATGTGGCTTGATGACTTTTTCTCCTTAGTGCTGAATAATATTCCATTGTACCACAGCTTATTTGTCACTCATCAAACAAAGGGCATCTTTATGGCTTCTAAGTTTTGGCAATTATGAATAAAACTGCTGTACACATCTGTGTACAGGACGTTTGTTATTGCCATGCTGGGGGGCAAACCCAGTGACTATGATTGCTAGGCAAGAACTCTACCTCTGAGCTATATTCCAAACCCTGTGTGCAGGTTTTGGTGTGGACATAAGTTTTCAATTTACTTGTATAAATATTAAGGAATGAAATTTCTGGGCCCTAGGGTAAGCGTATGTTTAGTTTTGTAGGGAACTGCCCAATAGTCTTTCAAAGTGGCAGTTCTGTTCTGCATTCTAACCAGCAATGAATGAGAGTCCCTCTTGCTCCCCTTTTCGTCAGCATTTGGTGGTGTGAACGTTTTGAATTTTGATCATTCTAACAGATGTACAGCAGTAAATCGTTGTTGTTTTAAGTTACAATTTCCTATGACATATTAATTTGAATACCTTTTCATATATTTACTTGCCATCTGTTACTTTTTCCATGGATTGTTTCTTTCATGTTATATCTAAAACGTCATCACCCTTCCCAAGGCCATCGAGTTTTTATTATGTTATATTGCTGGAGTTTTTCTATTCTGGGAGTTTTAAGTTTTGTATGTTATGTTTAGATCTATGATGCATTTTGAGTTAATCACTGTTGCTGTTAGTTTTGTTTTTTGTGGTACTAGAGAACTAACCCAGGGGTTTGCACACGCTAGGGAAGTCCTCTACCACTGAGCTACATACCCAGCCTTCAAGTTAGTCTTTGTGAGTGGTATAAGGTCTATATCTAGACTTACTTTTAATATGTGAATGTCCAATTGTTTCAGCACTATCATGAAGACTGCCTTTGCTCCATTTTTCTTTGCTCCTTTGTCAAAGATCACTTGACTGCATATAGCAGTCTGGGCTCTTTGATACATTTGTCTCTTCTTTCACCATTCTGTACTGTCTTAATTACCATAGCTTTCTTTCATTTTGTTTCAGTATAGGGTTTGAACTCAGGGCCTCATTCTTGCTAGGCAAGCGCTTTACCACTTGAGCTATACTCCCAGTTCGGCTTTTTATTAAAGTCTTGAAGTCTAGTAACATCAGTCAAATTTTGTTCTTCCCCTTCAATACTGAAGTGGCTATTCAGGATCTTTTCCTTCTCTATATAAACTTTAGAATTAGTTTGTTAATATCTATAACATAGCTTGCTGGGATTTTGGTTGGGATTAAGTGAAACCTGTAGCTCAAGTTGGGAAGAACTGACACCTTGATGAAATTGTATCTTCTTAGAAGACATAAAATGTCTTCTAATCTATTTAGAAATTTGTTTCAGGAAAATCCAAGGAAAAAGAACTAACTATAAGGTTCTGTGAGACCAAAATAAGAGGCAGACAGACCTAGGATTATATAGAATGCAATGTATTGGGGATCCAAAGGCAGCAGCCAGACCACTGGATCCCATGCTTTGTGTCAGAGCGAGGGGTTTTATGTAATGGTCAGGAAAAACCGACTTTCATCCAAGCTGGAATGTACCTGGCTTATCTCAAACTAATATTAAAGACATTAGGCGCATTCCTGGTGCTGATGGTGCCAGGGTCTGGTCATGAAGCTCCACACTCCATTCTAGTGGTTTTGTTTATTTATGCCATGCCGGGAAACTGTGGGGGAAATAGGCCAAGGTTACTCGGGTCTGGCAGCCACGACTCAAGATGGCTGTGATCAGATCGGACTGGACTCCTACACTCTTCTTTGATATTTTTATCATTATCATTATTTGTTTTAAAAATGGGCTCTTACCATATTGCCAAGGCTGGCCTCAAACTCCTGTGTTAGGCACCCTACTGCTTCAGCCTCCTGAGCAGTGGACCTACAGGTTCACACCACCTTGATTTTTTCCATCAAAGTTTTATAGCTTTCCTTATGTAGATCACAGATGTAGTTGGTAGATTTATTCCTATATTATTTTTTACAGTGGTAATGGAAATACTAATGTTTTTTGTCTCAAATTCCATTTGTTCATTGCTGATACATAGGAAAGTTATTCATTCTTGCATGTATTCTGAAACTGTTGTAATTGTTTATTAGTTCTAGGAGTTTTTAATACTTTTGTTAAGACAAGGTTTTGCTATGTAGCCCATGCTGGCCTTAAACTCATGATCCTCCTGCCTCAGCTCCCAGGTGCTGGGAATACAGACAAGCACTGCCACACCTAGTATTATCTTTTAAATCAATTCTTTTAGATTTTCCACATAGACAATCATGTCATCTGTGAACAAAGATAGTTTGATTTCTTCTGCCCTAATAGGATTATCTTTTATTTCCTTTTCTTGTCTTATTGCATTAACTAGAACTTGCAGAATAATACTGAAAAGCAGTGGCAAGAGGGAACATCCTTGCCTTGTCCCTAATCTTTGGAGAAAGAGTCTAGTTTCTCACCATTAAGTGTGATGTTCACTGTAGGGCTTTTGTAGAATATTTTTATCAAATTGAGGATGTTCATCTGTCTTCCTAGTTTGTTGAGAGTTTGACACACACACAAATTATATTTTATATATATAAATAAATGAATGGATGTTGGGTTTTATCAAATGATTTGTCTGCATCTATTGATATGATCATGTGATTTTTTTCATCTTTAGTTTGTTAAGGCAATGGATTACATTAATTGATTTTCAAACAGTGAATCAATTTTGCATAACTGGAATAAATACAACTTGGTTGTGATATATAGTTTTTTTACACATTGCTGCATTTGGTTTGTTAAGGAATATTTGCATCTATTGTGATAGTTTTTGGTAAAGTTTTTTTTCCTTCTATCTCCCCTTCTCTCTTCCTTTCTTTCCCTTCCTTCCTTCACTCCCCTTCCTTCCCCCTTCCTCTTCTCTCTCTCTCTTTCTCTCTCTCTCTCTCTCTGACAGTCTGACTAGTGGGAGGTGGGAATTGGAATGGGATTTACTGACAAACCCTCATGTTTAGGGCAAAACCATGATTCAGTTGTAAAACACAGATTAGAGATTGAGATTTATCCTCTCCTTTGTAGAGGACATGGTAGCATTAAGTTCAGGTGCTGATAAAATGTGTGTTCTGTAATCAAAACCTTGGATTGTTGAGGTCTGAAAGGAACCCAGAAGATGCAGTAGTCATGCTTTTGAAACAAACTATCCCATAGTGAGGAAGTCATAACAGAGTTTTGGATTCAATGGGTGCTTCAGGGTAGGAATGATGAGTTCTGCTTGGGTAGGTATAAATCTGAGAACTATAGGATTGGAAGCAACTGAACCATCTAAAGTGGAGATCCAACTTAAGAAGATGTCAGCAGTGAGCAATGGTTGGGGCCAGCCCTGTGGCTGAATCACTGCAGAGTTTGTAGTATAAGAAGAGGAGCAACTAGAGGCTCTCAAAATGCTGTACATTACAATACCCTGGGCAGGCGTTTTGTCCTTGTCATGGTTGTTGCTTTGTTTTTCCATATACCAATGCCTTAATTGAGTCCCAGATCCATTAAAGTTGGATTCTGGAGTTGCACCAAAGCAGCATTAATTTAAAAAGCTGCCCAGGGGATTGCAGTGTTAGCCACATTAAAGAATCCCTCCAGGACCCTGTTTTCCAAAATAAAGCATTTGTCTAAATCACCTGGAGAACCTATTCAACACAGATTTCAGGGCTTAAGAATCTGCATCTTTAACAACATCCTGAGTGATACTAAGACCACTGATATGGGGACTTCTTTAGGAGAAGGACTGCTTGTCAAACTTTGATGAGCATGCAGGTTGCCTGGCAGGTCTTACTGAAATGCAGATGCAGAAGCAGTAGGTCTTGGTGGGACCTGAGATTCTGCACTTCTAATGAGCTCTCAGGTGATGAGAGTTTGCTAGTAGATCCAAACAACTGAGAACTATGGGATGGGAGGCAGATGAACAGTCTGTAGTGGAGACTCTGAGCTGTCGGCAGGTGAGAGAGCAGTGGTTGAAGCCTGGACAGTAGCTGAATCAGTGCAGAGGGTTTGTAGTATAAGAAGAGACTAGGGCTGAGTTCTTGGGAATTCTACTTCTTAAGGGGAGAGATGACGAGAGGAAGACATTCCTGCCAAGCATGTCTACAGGAGCAGCTAGGGTGACAGAAGGCATCAATTCTTTGAGGAGACAATGGGAAAGAGTCAAATGTCAAAGAGGGGCCAAGGAAGATCAGCACAGTGCACTGGACTTAGAAGTAGATGGGCACTGGCCTCCATGGTGAGATGGTAAGTTCTTTGCTGGCCCTTTTGTGCTTGTGTCCTGTGCACTTGGAGAAAGGAGGCCCTGGTCTGGTTAGTCTGGTCAAGCTATTTGCTGCTGTGACTCTGTTAACACATCTATAAACTGGGGATAAATACCTTAAGAACAAACACAAACTTATTAGCATATGTATCCCAGAGAGCTAGAACTTGAGCTTATATTGCTTTTGGTAAAAGAATAATTTTTTAGAGAAGTAACAAGACAAAGGAAAATAATTTTAGTTTCTAGGAATGGCAGATTATGGAAAAGTAAAGATGTAGATGAAGTAATTATAGCTGAGTCAGTTTAGTAAGATGAATTACTCAGGTGCTGTTTCCAGAGTTGTCTCTGAGGCAAATCATCCTGACTTTTCTGATCAAAATTGGGGTCAGAGTTTTTCTTAAGCCTACTCTTTCTTTGGTGGTCCTGAGGATCAAACTCAGACCTTCATGCTTCCTATGCAAGTGTTCTACCACTGGAACCATGCCCCCAGCCTGTTTTGCTGTAGTTTCTCTTTTCAGATAAGGTCTCATGCTTTTCTCAGGGCTGGCCTTAGACTGTGATTCTCCTACTTCCACCTCCCGAGTAGCTGGAATTACAGGTATGTAGCACCAAGTTGGACCAACCTACTTCTTTTTAATTGCCTTCAATTCAAAATAATCTTTATGCCAAAATGGCATATTTTGGGGTGGCATATTCTCCTGCCTTTCATAAGGATGACTAAAATGCTCGTGTCTTGATAATGTTTTACAATAAACCTTTAGCTCCTTTCATTTTTGTCCTCCCTCACACAGATCTCACCCTCGGGAACTCCTCTCACCTATGCCCCACATATTGTCTAAGCCTCTCTCTACAAATTCCCTTGGGTTTAAGTTTTCTGTAAAAACCTTATTCTGATGGGCATATGCATGATAGAGTGTTTTGCTGTACCCTCATCCTGTACTCCCCAACCCTCTATATAGAAGCACAATCTTACCCCCACCCCAACCTCAGTAACCCCTTCTGAACAGGACTTGTCTTCTCTGAAAGTTGAGGGGACAAATTTGATAAATGTCTCCTAGAGTGATTCCTTGGAGTAATTGTGAAGTGGAGATGTTCAAGTGACCCTACAGATTTTTCGAGGAAAGGATGCATGGTTGCTAGGAAACCAACAATAGATATTAACCACACCTAGCATGAAAATGTTCCCGACCTAAAACACTGTAATTATATTGAGAAGAATTTTTAGCTGCTGTTCCATTATCTCTTAAAAAGTCAATTTGACAAATATTTATGGAACTTATACATGCAATGAACTTGCAAAGCACAGATCTGATTATATCACAACCCAGGTTAAAAGCCTTCTGTCCCTCCCCACCAAAAGACCACACAAAATGCAGTCAAAGCTGCTTAATCTGACCTACAAAGCCAGCCTTACTTTACACCTCCTGAAGCCTCACCTGGCTGCTACTTTGTCTCTGTACTTCACCCCCTTGGGTTTCCTGAAATCCCATCCTGCTCTTGTCAGTGCAATTCTTCAAAGCCCAGTTTAAAAGGTAGTATTCATTCCAGCAGACTGTCTTGCCTAAGTTGGCTCATTGATGATTTGAGAGGTGCATGCATTTATTCAAGAAACATTTTTGTTCACATTGTACTGAGCACATATTGTTTCCCTTCTTCTTTTTTTTTTTTTTTTTCCTTTGGTGATATTGGAGTTTGAACTCAGGGCTTCACACTTGCTAGGCAAGCATTCTACCACTTGAGCCATTCCACCAGCCTGTTTCTGTTCTTTGAGAAGCACAACTGGTGACTGTTCTCTGCCTGCCTCTCTTATATGGATTTCCTATTGGTAACAAAACTATAACAGCTGGTAATTCTTTTATTTCACAAATTATGGCCCTGACTTAAAAAGTACAGAGTTGAGAATTTTAAAATTTAAAAAGCAGATAGTAATTATCCCAGAGTGGTTTTTTTAAAATTACATATGCTTTGTTACCAATCATGCTTAGCACAGCAATGAGACATACCCTCCTCTATTCATGCTTTTTTCAAATTTTATTACATTAGGATGCTCTCCAAAGGCTTCTTCTGAAAGGAGCAAGTATTGTTTGACACCCCATCACATCAAAAATCTCCTCAGGAAATAAATGGTTTCTCACAATAACAAACAATCCACCAGTTAAGCCATCAAACCCAGATTAGTAAAATGGCCAACTTCTATTTTTCTTTTGACACACACTTACAATCCTCTCTAAATCTCCATGCATAAACAGACCCCAGTTTCTGCAGCCTCTGCATGTTACTGCTGCTATGGTACAAACATGTCTGATGGTGCTACAAATTGTGAAACTTTGTCCCCTCGCTGGAGTGTTCCCTACAGCTAGAGTGAATTTCCTAGCATCATCCTAAATCATAGCCAATTGTATTGTCAGTTCCCATCACAAAATCAATTTGGATATTTAGAAGAACTTAATATATGGGATGTATTATGTAAAGGATGAAAAAATGATGAAGCAATGAACAGTAATGAGAAGCTACAAAGGCTCGAAGTTCAAAGGGAAGAAAAGGTGTTAATGAACCTCAGGATTCAGCATCACTTCACAGAGGATGGAGCTGTTAACAGCTCACCACTCAAGGTAGAGGGATGGAAAGGAAGGTACAATGAGCTTCTCAATGTATTCCTGCTTCTAGGAGTCATCTGCCAGCATGGTTGCTCTGCCTCTTGGGTTCCTGGCCAGGCTACTAAATCCGGTATCTGGGAGAGTGCTGCCATATTAATAAACTCTTGTTCAGCCTTATGTTCTGTCATCATTGATCCAGCACCCTCAGGATCAAATCCCATACTGACTTGCCCAGCTCCTCCCAGAACACACAGGCTAAATCTAGTTCCTCCAGCATGTAGCCCTCTTCCTTCCTCCTTAGCACATCTTGCACTTCCTCTTCCGGGTTATATGGAGACTTGATCTTAGAGGGTTAGATAGTCATGAGGAGAAGGGGGGTTAGAACTTGGAGATAGGCCCTTCTCTTCTGCATTTTTGCAGTAGCATGCATGCTACACTCAAGCCAGAGAGTGCAGGGAACTTGAGATGTATGTTTCCCTGAGATAGCAAATGGGAGCAGGGGATAGAGGGAATGGGTCTGATGGTAGAAAGCACTGAGGGACCAGGAGCCCTGGAGGTGAAGCTGTCTCCTGGAGCACACTTCTAATCTAGGCACTCTCACACTTCCATCTCCAGTAAGCCCTAGCTGAAAGGCTTCCATGAAAATTGCCCTTTCTTCTCTAGGCAGGCTGGTCGACTTTTGGGAAAAATCTAATTTTTGTTCTGTTTTTCTAATTCAGTTTTGAAAATAATATCCAAGGGAGAAATGAATATTTTTGCATTAAATCCATGTTCTATATTGAAAGTTTAAGTGGTTTTCCAGAGTTTATCTCCAATTAATAAATGTCTTTCTTTCCAACATTTAATATTCAAATACCTGCTCATAAAAGTACTTCCTAGTCTTATTTTTGCCACATTTATTTCCTCAGGATTTTTCTTGGTTTGACTCTGTTTTGCAGGCTGTCAAGTAAGCAAATTTAAATAATCTTTACATTAGAAGGAAATGCTCAGTGAACTGCAGGATTCTTTTGCTAGGCTGAGTCCAACTTGTCCAAAAGTCATTTACCCAAAACATTAAAGCCTGAAAAAAATTCCTTACATCATCTGAACCTTTAGTGCCACAGGAATCTGCTAAAAAGGACCTCAGGTCAGGCAAAACAAAATAGAAAAATCATTTATATTCACAATAAAACAGGACTATTAAAGCTACAGGTTTAATTTTGGAAACTGTAATCTTTAGAAGTTTTTTTTTTAAGTGCTAGGGGTCAAACCCAGGTCTTATACATGCTAGGCACGCTACATGTCAGCCCCAGAAATTCTTATCTACTGAATATTCTTACCCATGTTGTAGAAATTTTTTTTATGTACATTGAATATCCAATCCATTTACTACTTCATAGCCTTCATATGATAAAAATGATAAGTTCTTGTCAATATTTAGAAAATAATAATATTTTTTAAAAACCAAACAACTCATGGGGCTAGGACTGTAGGTCAATAGTAGAATGCTTGGCTAGCATGTGCAAGGCCCAGAGTTTGATCCCCAACACTGCAAAACCAACCCCAAACCCTTATAACTCCAACAATCAATAACTTATATTAGCATTTCTTTTGATGACTATCTTTGCTGTGTGTGTACAATGTTCATGTGATCTTACCACACATACACTTATATCCTGACTTTTATCAGTTTCCATTTTATTTCAAGGATTTTCCCATTCTAAAAATTTCCCTAGTTAAAAAACTCCATTGTCACTGGTTCAAAATATTCCTTTGTGTATCAGTATGGTAATTTATCAAATCATTTCGTTTTTATTAGGAATCACATTATTACTTGTGCCTTGACAAGCCGACCTGAACAGACTGCTTTTGTCTTTAAAAACGAAGTTACATTATCCTGAAAGAAGCTGGCATTTCTTCTATCTTTACTTTCATAGTAACTTCATTTAAAGATTCTTTTTTGAGATTTTTGCAGATTAGTTTTATAATATTTTCAAAAATTTTTACTAATACTTCATGATAGGGTTCAGTGTGATTTTTCCATACATGCATGTAGCATTCTCTGATCAAATCCAACTCTCCTTTTCCTCATACCCCAACACCCTTCCCAATCTCTAGTAATCACTTCTCTACTTTCAAGTCCACTTTCATTTGAAGGTCTCTCCTTTTATAATATTAAAGGAGTGAGGAAGGAGGCTATCACCTAGAGAAACATTGACCAGAGGAGTGGCAGTGGATGATTGTTAAAATGATGGTTTTGAAGTAGGTAAGTTCTGTTTTAGTTCCAAGTTATAGGTCACTGCTGACTAAATAGTTTTGAAGAATATACATTTTTAGATACTTAACTGTATTGAGAGACAGAACCAATAAGCTATGTATATAGAGAGAAGGAGATGAGGAGTTTCTTAGAGGATTTGGCTTGCTCAATTATGGTGGCTGAGAAGTACCACACAGGCCATCTTATCTGCAAGCTGGAGACCCTGGGATGCTGGTAGTATGGCTTAGACAAAGTCAAAAAGCCACCAAAGCATGGAAGACAAAGTTGAAGGACCTAGACCTGAGGACAGGGGGCCACTCTAAAGTCCTGACAGCCTGAAATTCTGATACCCAAGGGCAGGAAAAAAAGAATGTGCCAGTTGCACAAGAGAGAGGAATTTCCTTCCTGTGCCTTTTTGTTCCATCCAGGCTGCAGCCCACTGGTTGGGATCCACACTGAGGGCAAATCTTCCACTCATCCAATCTTCTCACAAACCAATCTTCTCTGGAAACATCCTCAAAGACACATGCAGAAATAATGCCTTACCAGCTCTCTAGTTATTCTTCAATTCAGCCAAAGTGATTTCCAAAATCAACCACCAGACAGAAATCGAGTGTCTTTTGGAGTGGGACTAGCCCAGACCAGCATTTACAGCACTAAAAGCTGTCTTATTAAAGCACCAATGCTGTGTCTTTACTTACACCATAATATACATAGAAATGACAATCACAGCAAAAATACAAGATTTTTATGAGGATTAAAAGAGATGATGCATAAAGAACTCAGCTCAATGACCTGTTACTGTAAAATACTCCTCAGGTGACATATGACATGTCATCACTATCTTCACTTGAAGAGAACACAACAGCTAGAAAGAACTTCACATATACATGCACTTGTAGCTACCACAACTCTGAGAGGTTGGTGAGGATAAGTAGCAAGGTTGAGGATGCTTTTTGATGAAAGTGATAGAATGAGTAGATGGGGCTGCTGTCTTTCCATCTCCTCTTCTCCCTCCTTTCCCCTCTCCCTCCTCCTCTTTGTTTTTTAAGACATGGTTCACCATGTTGGCTTTAAACTAACACTCCTCCTGCCTCATCCTCTCCTGAGAGCTAGGATTACGGACATGCACACTACGCCTGGTGAAAAACTGTACTTTCTGTTCTAGCAGAGACCCAGGCTCCGGACTTCCCTGCGAGCAAACTGGTTTTGGGCAAGTTGTTTAAGTCACTCTCAATGTTTGGCCAATGTCAGTAATAATGATACTAGTACTACTTATAACCGAGGGTTAATGTTAGAAATATGAAGGAAGATAAGTAGACAAAATTATGTCTCATTTTAAGAGTGGAACTTAGATAGAAAAGTATTCTGAGGATAGACCCCAAAGACTGTGACTCAGGTTACTCCAGAGGCACCTGCACATCCATGTTTATTGCGGCACTATTCACAATAGCCAAGTTATGGAAACAGCCAAGATGTCCCACCACTGACGAATGGATTAAGAAAATGTGGTATCTATACACAATGGAATTTTATGCAGCCATGAAGAAGAACGAAATGTTATCATTCGCTGGTAAATGGATGAATTGGAGAACATCATTCTGAGTGAGGTTAGCCTGGCCCAAAAGACCAAAAATCGTATGTTCTCCCTCATATGTGGACATTAGATCAAGGGCAAACACAACAAGGGGATTGGACTTTGAGCACATGATAAAAGCGAGAGCACACAAAGGAGGGGTGAGGATAGGTAAGACACCTAAAAAATTAGATAGAATTTGTTGCCCTCAACGCAGAGAAACTAATGCTGATACTTTAAAGAGACAGAGGCCAATAGAAAAAGGGGATAAGGAACCAGAGAAAAGGTTAGTTCAAGAAGAATTAACTTAGAAGGTAACATACATGTACAGGAAAGCAATGCGAGTCAACTCCCTATATAGCTATCCTTATCTCAACTAGCAAAAACCCTTGGTCCTTCCTATTATTGCCCATCCTCTCTCTACAACAAAATTAGAGATAAGGGCAAAATAGTTTCTGCCTGGTAGCGAGGGGTTGGGGGGGTAAGGGAGGGGGTGGGAGGAGGGGGGGTGCGAAATGACTCAAACATTGTATGCACATATGAATAAAAAAAGTATTCTGAGAAGACTTTTCTAAACATCAGATCACCTACTGATGGATTATCATAATCTAAGCATTGCTTTGGAGAGCCTGCAGTGAGCATTTGACATCCCCATCCCTCTACCAGAGACCTCTGCAGTTCAGATATACAGGCACCAGCCAGGCTCTTCCTAACACAGATTTACACTCTTTTTAAACACCCATCTAGAGGAAGGAGTTGGAGGGGAGTTACTTTTGGGAGGAAATTAAAAGCTCCCTAGGTTCTGTGTAAGGACTGGTTCAGTATTTGCCTTCTGGACTGTGAGATCGCTCATGGGTACAGTAATGGCCTAGCACGCACAAGGCCCTGGGCTCGGTCCCCACAGGAATGGGGTGGTGAGAGTGGTCATGGTGCATTCCAAGTCAGGGTTATGCATAAACTAAACTAAAGAGTTTAGGGGTCTCAAAGTTAAGCTTAGTGTTTACGTGGTTCATCAATTTGTTTTCAGGGCTGGAGGCATGGTTGAAGGGATATAGGCTTGCCTAGCAAGCTCAAGGCCTAGAATTCAATTCCCAGTGCCAACAAACCACAAAACAAAACCTTGTTTTTGAAGAATTATCCCAAAGTCAGCAGGGTTAATCAAGTCTACCCAGCAAAAAGTCAGCAAAGGCACTCAGGAAGGAAGGAGAAAGTAAGCAGGACTAACCACTTAAGAACCAGTCACTCAGAATCAATCTTTTAATCTTCTGTTGCATATTAGTACTCAGCCATTAACACCTTTCCCTCCTTTGCAAGTGTTTCTGTACATAAACAATCTCTTGGGTTTCCTTAATTACTGAGATAGAATAGTCACTCCCATCAGCAGAGGAGCTACCTTTTCCAAATTAGCAAGATAGGCGAAGAGTGAAATGCTTGCTTCTCATGCACTCTGAGTTCCCAGCTGGTGGAGGACTTTTCAGGTATATGAAGAAGTGATATTTGAGTGATGTTAAACTCTGTTTTGCTCCACTGGAGATGGAAGATGCCAATTGCCTGGTATAGATCACAAATTGGCACAGACAAAAAAGAGTTAACAACAAAATGTGCGCAATTCAGACAGCACTGCTGCAAGCCTCCTGCTGAAAAACAGAGCATCTGATAAACTCTGGACTGTCTTTACATTTTTGCCCCAGAAGAGAGGAAACAAGAGAGGCAGCTACGAAACTGGATTCAAGTCTGGAAACAGGAGGAATGTTGGCTGATATGGAAGGGTGGAGTCCTAGTGTTTCATCTTAACTCTTGTTGACTTAAAAAAAAAAGGTAACAGAAAGTTTACACAAAAAGTACACACAGTGAGTGACATATTGCCTATGATTTACTTCAAAATGATCTAGGGACAGCAGTAAAGAGTGGGAGGTAGTTAGGTGGAGGTATAGAAAGAATAGGATTGACTATGAGTTGATGACTGTTGGAACTAGGCAATAGATTAGTGAGGGTTCCTTACACCACCCTCTTTGTGTATATGTTTGACATTTTTCATGATAAGAAGTAAAACAAAGTAAGTATATGACTCATTGTAAAGTAAAACAAAATAAGTTCTAAAAGGAAGAATGACTTAAAGATATGACAGGCTTTCAAAAAGGAAAAAGGCACCAAAAAAAAGGAAAAGAAAAAGAAAAAGAACGAGGCACCAATAGTACCCTTTAGAGGGAAAGTGTGTGTGTTTGGAGTATAGGGCACAGAGGCAGCATTTAAAACGTGCAATTTAGCTGGGTATGGTACGCCTTCCCTAGGGGCCTTTGGAAATTTGTAGGGACATTTTCTCTTGCACTCATTAGCAGCAATGCTTGTTCTCAGTGGGTGGAAGTGGGCCAGGGATATTAAAAGTCTTTTAATTCAAGGACATAGAACTGCCCCATCTAAACTCAGCGATGTCCCCAACTGAATAGCATTGATGTGAGGAATCAAAAAGGCCAAAACAGCCCCTGGGAAACCTTTTCTTTTTTTAATTAACCTGATCTTAAAAACAGAAGGCCCATGCATGGGAGGGATACAAGTAACAAATGAACAATAAAGTTGGGTATGGTGGATCATGCCCATAATCGCAGAAATTGGAAGGTTGAGGTAAGAGGACTGAAACTTTGAAGCTATCCTGCACTACATAGCAAGTTTGAGGCTAGCCTAGCTAAAAAAGTGAGATCATGCCTCACTTAATAAAATAAAATAAAATAAAAAGAGTGAATAGTAAAAATCCATAGGGAACTGTAAGAAGTAGGTCAAGAAAGCCAAAGACTGAATGATTAGAGGTTTGTCAAGATTTAAGAGTCAACACAATATGGAGACACAAGAAAAATAGAAGACTTACAAGTTTGAGAAAGAGAAAATAATTTCCCATAATCTAGAAAAGGTTACACAAACAGGGTTAAAAGAGAATTAGAGAGAAAACCGGCAAGAGAGTGTAGTCATACAGCACTATCAAGAACACATGCCCATATCCCCAAAAGGCTGTGTGCTAGGACCACTTTCCCCGAGAAGACCCAACCCTCACCTCAGAATCTAGGAGCAATCCTGTCTGCATTCAGGGAGCTTTTTTCTCTTTCTTTCTTTCTTTTTTTTTTTTTTGTCCATGAGACAGGATCTTGCTATGTTGCTCAGGCTGTTCTTAACCTTGTAATTCTCCTGCCTCAGTCTCCCAAGTGCTGGGATTATAGGTATGTACCACCATGCCTGGCTTTTTTTCCTTAATTTAAAAATTGATTTATGTATTTATTTTGGAAGCACGTCCAATACATTTAATCCTTTTCATTTGTTTAATTTCACTTCAAAATTCCCAAGGTGTTTGTGCTTTAAGCAGCAATTTTCCTAGACACTGCATCCAAAAGATTCAGAAAAAGTAAGTCCAGGATGGTCCCTGCCACCTTCAAATTTGTATAAGTACATGCATTTTTAAATTGACACATAATAATTATATGAGAAAATATAACAAACCACAGGCCACAAGTCTGACCTTTGGAAATACAGTTCCTCTGAATTCTCACTATTGATCAAATCCTAGCCTTGAGGAAATCAGGGTCTGGTTTGGGGAAACAAGATACATCAAAACAACAATTCCAAAGATGTCAGAAGGCATCACAAGATTAAGTCCTAAATGAGTCGCCCAGCTCGCAAATAATGTAAGTCAAAGCATGGAAGAGTATCCATGGCTTGGAGCTGGCAGGGGGTGCTCTACAAAACAGGGTGTGACCATGTCCCTACAAGAGGAACAGGTTCTGAAGAACTGTACAAAAAAGAGACTACACTGTGGAAGGTACAGAATTACAGACAGGAAAACAATTGAGCAAGGCCTCATCTGTCGGCCATGTCTTGATTTAGAACTTCGACTCTAACCAATTTGCCAGCTGACAGGTGCACGCATTTTGGCCTTGTGCTCTTGGCTGGCCCTCAGGTATTTCTGGCTCTCCACTGCCATAGTTCATCTGCTTCTGACTCTGCCACTCAGGTCTTTGGACTGCCATGTACTCTGCTCTCTGTTACCCATCCAGTTCTTTAGGCCAAAGACTACCCGTGCCTTGGCCTGAAACAAGGAAATGTCACTAGCCACAGCTGGGCAGACAGCCCAGATGTGTTCACAAGAAAGGGACTGAGCATGACCACAGCCATTTTACACAGAAAATAAAACGACTGCATAGCCTTTGCATGTTTCATGTAATCAAATCCAAGGGAAACTTTGTCCAAATTTTTTCTCTTTTTCTCCCAATACTTTGATAAGTTCCTTTTTTAAGAATTCATTTTTTTCTCTTCTAAAAATTGGTACCAAATATAATAAAGAAATGCCCCTTAATGCATGATGACTGGCAAAATTTTGAATGACATTTACTAAATATTGGTAAGTAAATTGCTAGCAACAGGATATCTGGAGTCAACTTAAAGAGCCTTGGTCCATCAGCTCCACCAAAAGTCAATAAATCTATGAGTCATGACACAAGCTGTGACCAAAACAAACCTACTACATAATTCATGCGACGTGGGGAGTTGTAATAGTCAGGATAGTCTGAAATAAGTCATTGTGTGTATTCTAAATGTTTTTAAAACTGTGCATCATAGGCTTTTATACCTTAATTAAATTATTGCCATACAGAGTCCAGTAATTAAGAACAAATTTTCTTTGCAAAAAGTAGAATGCCCAAGTAGACACAAGTTAGGATGATGGTTGACTAGATAACCGAGATGAGACGTCCATGGAGGCAGCTGAGGAAGTTGTAGGAAGAACCTGGCATTTTTTCTTCGTTCACTGGCACTGCCCACTCAACATTTGGATTCTTGGGTTAGTGCTTACCTGAGATCATGCTGACACAGGCATGAGTGTTCTGAATTTTGAAGGACGTGTGTGTATGTGTGTGTGTGTCTGTCTGAGGCTGTTACGCTGTTGCTTATTGGCACACATTTCTCCTAAAGACAGCTTTTTCTTTAAGTTAAAATTCCTTAACTTTTTTATTCCTGGAACCACAATTTATAGGGTAATATGCCTGATGGAATAAAAAGAAAAAGACAAAGCTACAACAGATAAAATACCTCAGGAAAGAGAATTTCTTATAAGCTGTAAAAATTTCACAACATGCAAACACTTGATAACAACAGCACATTTTCCTTGGGAAAAGCAACGGAACAAAAAGCAGATGAGGTTGTGTAAGTTCTGCTCTTTTGTGTAAGACCATTGGGAAATGCTGGACAGGGTGTGTGAAGACAGAGTCTAGGAAGGCCACCATTTTCACACATGGTGGTAGTATATTGATCATTGAGTTTTGAGCGAGACTGAACTCAGTTCTTCAGTCTGAGGTTTCATTCTTATTCCAATCCATGAAATAATTATGTTGCTAAACCCACATAAATTGATGAAGGGATTTCTTCTGACAACAAACTAGAAAGAATGCTTTTTTCTCCTAGAATTCTGGTAGGAAATGAGAAAATGGGTCTAGCATGGTGTCTTGCACATCAATGGTTCTTCAAGTCGCCACTCACATGTCTGTTGATTGATCATTATGCTAAAAGCAGATCAAAGACAAGTATTAAAAATGAATTATGAAGCTCAGGCTTATTCACACCTCAAGCACATGGAGCTTCACTCATTTAAAGCAAATTTACTTTTTCTAAAATCTTATTTTGGTTTCTTAAACTGCTGCAGTTACGTGCAGAGAATATGTTGTCAGCCCTGTGTGGTACACACAACTTTGATTCTGAGAAACATAAATTTTAAATATACTGATAAATTTATATAGCATACAAATGTGGATATCCAAGTGTGGTGGTTCACACCTGTAATCCCAGCAGACATGAAATGGAGGCAAGAGGATTGCGAGTTCAAGGTCAGACTGAGCTGGATAGTGAGACTTTGTCTCAAAAAAAGGAAAGAATGGGGATGCAGCTTGGTGGTAGACTTCTTGTCTAGCATGTGCAAGGTCCTGGGTTCCATCCCCAGCATCACAAAATGAACAAAAAAGCACATGAATACTTTGAATATGTATATCCGTGTACTTGATTTGTAACACCAGTCCCTGCGGACTGTGCCTCCTACAATGGCTGTGGAAAACGGGCAACAAGCTGGGGACAGGTCCATAGGCCAGGCTGGGAAAATACTCCCTAAGTGTGTTGTCTACGGCCCCAGCTGTGTGGGCAGCTGCACCAACCCAGCCAGCAGGTCACTTCTGGGTCCCAGCCTTCTAGGTCTTTCCCACTGTTCACAGAGCCTGGTGAGACACTACAAGGATGCCCTTGTACCACTGTGTATCAGTGAACTCTCATTTAACTCAAAAACAAGAAACCCTCAAGTAAATAAATAGTTTTATCAAATAGGCCATTTAAAGCCATTTTCCTTAATCTGTGCAAGGGAAATCAAAGTAGAAACAGTCACAAGCCTATTCTGTCTCCTCCTTGGCTCCCTTCTCATGCCTGGGGGCTGGCTAATTTTTTTGCTGGTAGCAAGGTTTGTTACTTTATTGATTCATAGTTCAAAGGACTAGACCCCATACTCCTTTTGTTTTGCTCCAATACTCCTAACCTTATCTGAGAAGCTTGCTAGCAGATCACAGCCTTCATAACCATGACATTTTTTTTTTGGTATGGTGCTGGGGATGGAACCCAGGGCCTTGCCCATGCTAGGCAAGCACTCTACTACTGAACTACATCCCTGGCTGACAAATGGTTTTTGGTAGCACTGCATTCTACAAACCTCCCTCAGCCTCACCCTCCATCTGGCTCTGGCAAAACACTTGTTTATGCATTGTCCTGATGCTCCCAGCAGCCCAAAACTGAAGTGAGCATGAATTAGGAGACCCATGATTGTTCACACCAACCTTATGCACACCTTGACCTGGTTTTCATCTTGGCCACCAGCTCCCAGAAGGTAGGACGGAGGCTGCTATGGACCTTCGGCCATGGAGAGTGGACTTCTGACTCTGAAGATGCTAGCAAAATCAGTAAGGCCAACCTAGAGGGGGAAAAATAGGGGGGGAGAAGACACTTCCTCCCCCAAAACTGATTCCACAAAAATTTCTAAGTCTCTTCCTTCTATGCTCTTCTCTGCTGCAGTCACCAAAATGCCTCATAGAGTCACCCAAAAAGCAGTTGTGTTTTTATGTAGTAGTAACTTCTGCAGGAAATATTTGTGTATTTACATATGTATTTTGGGATACCCTTTTTCTCAGAGCTTTTGAAATACTCCCAACTACCAGAGCAGTTGATTCACACAGGTCCATTAATAGCCTGAGTTTTAAGCTTACGGTGGTGGGGTGTCCCAGCCTGCAGGGAAAGTGAGAACAGGTAGAGGAATCAGAAGCTAAAGACCTTGGGACAGATGTGGGCTTTGAACTTCAGCAGTGGATATCACAGTTCTTGCTTCCTAAAACACACCCTGAGAAATAAAGGAACATGTAGAGGGTCCAAAACACCTCACCCACACCATGGACCCCGAGCATCAGGAAGCAGCATAGATGGGCCACCGTGCTGTGCTTCACGGGCCTCTGGGAACAGGAAAGCTTTTCTGAGGGGCAATTCTGCTGCACACACCAGGGAGTTTCCTGGGAGAAGGGCTGTTTCCTGTTCTGGGCATGAAAACATCCACCCCAGAATCTAAGAGGATGTGGTGGTTGGTGAATGTAGCTTAATTCTGTTCCTCATCCACCCAGAACCCTCCCTGAGGGTCACCCCTTGCACTCTGGAAACAGCTCAAATTTAGGAAGCAGGAAGTTTGAAGACTGGTTCTGCTACTTCCAGGCTATGTGGCCTTGGGTAAGTTGTTTACTCAAGTCTGAGGTTCTCATTTGCAGGATTAGTTAACCATATGCAATGCTCTGAGCTATCACACTCAACAGGGAGAATTTTGCCTGTGCTGGTAGATTCTGCACCTTTTCATGTGTGGCTGGGGGGAAGTTGGGAAATGAGGAGAGAAGGGCCAAGTTTGGTTTGATTGGATGTTCCTTGGAAAGAACAGAGAGTTACTGGAGGAAGAAAGAAAAATACAGTGGGAAAAAAAGTGAGAAAAGGGAAAGAGACAAAAGCCCAGGGAGGCTGGTTTGGAGGGAAAGTGGAAGAAAGGAGAAGAGATTGCTAGGGCAGTCATGGGGCATAAAAGAAAGAGAGTGAGCTGGGGGACATGTGGGGTTATTAAATTTCCCCTTAGCCTTTTTAAAGATAATTTACTTAAATAAGCAGGTCATCCTATCAAATAGGTTGTTTAAAATAATTTTCCTTTGTCATTTGGACCAAGAGTGAAACAAGAACAGAAATATCTAGAAGCCTGCTAGATTCCTCTCTTGCTGCATTCTCACACCCAGCTATGGACACCATGACCACCACAACCACTCACCCAGGTGGCTGCTGGCACAGGAAAGATGTCAATCATATGTGTCATTGAATTTATTGTGTTCTGTGTGTTTCCAGGTTCTAAGCCTAAAGAAGACTGTAAGAGAATTACAGTCTCTTTTGTCACTGGTCAGGGGCCACATGAGGTGTGGTGTGGAGGTGACCACTCGCTGTGAACCTCTTAGGTGATTACATATAAACTTTCTAGAAGCATCTGTACAGAGCCCATCTATGTCCTTTGAAGCTTCCTGAGTCAAAGGAAACCTCAAAAAAGTCAACTAAAACATTTCCTGACTTTTGGCAAATACTAAAATATAAAGCCAATACCCTGGAGGTGAAGGAAGTGTCACTTATGGGCAGGTAGTGTTCTGCCACGATGAGCAGACAGGTTTTCAACATTTAATGCACGTATCTGAACACGTATCTTAAAAAGTCTTCCTTTTTCTGTCCTGTAATAGTTACTTGTCTTAATGATCCCCAAAGTACGGTGCAGTGGTTTAATATAGAAATTATACTTAGAAATAGAAGAATTCATGAAGGTTGACCACTCACTACTTTGTTTTATTTTTTAGTTTTAAGACTGTTCCCATCAGGTTTCATGCATGGTTTTTCTGTAGACTCATAAACCGAGAACTAAATCAAGAAAAAGATAAGCAAACTGTTTTCCTCTCGTGATCCAACTTCTCACACTTCTCACATTTTGATTCTCCTTCAGGATGCTGTGTCATTCACTGGGCATCACCACCCCCCCATGTGTGGTGCATAGAACTAATTGTGTCGTCCTTTCATTTCTGTTGGGAGAAAATAAAGCAAACCTGTTGGAGCACTTGCCCATGGAACAGAAATGCTCCTGATGGGGTTGGCGTGGCATTTAGATGAGTGAAGCCCTTCTCTCTCGGATCTTCCCATGGGATGTGGAGAGAATGGCAAACCTGACATGTGTTCTCCAGTTCTAGGGAACTCAGAGCACCCACAGTCTTAAAGATTCACTGCAGGGAGGAACTGTGCACACAAACAGAATTCCCCCGACCTTACACCATGCTCCCGAGAATGGGCTGTGAAAACGTGCACCCATGGGGGCTAGGGATGTTTTCAAAGGGAGCAGCCAAGCTGGCATTCCCATCTCTATTTAAGGGGTAATTCACACACCGCTGAAAAGGAATCACAGTATTCATTTTCCCTGAATAGAAAAGTAATATGTTAGTGTCAAACATTTGAAAATAAGAAGAGATAAGAAAAAGAAAAGAAAGAAAACCACCCAGAATTCTAAAATTTTAAATTATTCTAACGTCCTCTATGTGCATTTATGTTAATGAAATATTTATGTATATATGATGAAAAATAAAATGACATCATACATTTGCTGGATAGACTGATTTTTAAATTAACTACATGATGTGAATATGCTCCCATTACGTTAAATATTATTTTATATCAGCATTTGAAATAACTATATACTATTGCTTTACAGAATGGCACTGTGATTTATTGAACCAAGCCTCAATAGTTACATATTAATTCCAATTTCCTCCTATTAAAAAAAACCATGCTTCCTGGGGAGTCTTTGTTTAGAGGTCCAGGCATTCATCAGCAATAAATTCTTTGGCATAAATTCGGAGATGTTGAAATGCCAGAATGCAAAGCATGCCCATTTTAAAGGTTTTTCTGACGTGCAACTTTAAGCATTAATTTATAGTATCCCTAGGCTTGCCAACATTGCATATTATCTTAAAAAACACTTGGCCAATTTGATAAAAGAAAAATGTTGGGTTCAGTCCCCAGAACCATGCACAAAAATTTCCGATGCAGTTTCAATATGATTTTCATGATTGCTAATGGAGTTGAGGATTTTTCTTTTCATTTTTAACTATTTTTCCCCTAATTTTTTGGAGTATTTGTCTTTCTCCTACTAATCTACAAGGCCTCTTCAAATATAACTTTGTTAACATACCAGCAAAAAATTTTCCTGGCTTGCTATTTGTCTTCATTTTAGTTATGATTTTTTTTTTGAGATGGTTTCATTGTGTAGTCTAGGCTAACCTCAAACTTATAATCCTCCTGCCTCAGCATCTCAAGTGCTGGGATTACAGATGGACACACCATGCCCAGCTTTACATATACTTCTAAAGTTATTTTATTATTGTTGTACTAGGGGTACATTGTGGCATTTACAAAAGTTCTTACAATATATCACAGTTGAATTTATCCCATCCATCATTCTCCTTTATCCCCCTTCCTATAGACATTTTTGATGTATAGCTTTTCATTTTCATGCAGTAGAAAAAAAATCTCCTTTATTTTTCTAACTTTGCCTACAGACTGTCATCGATAATCACAATTATAGCCTGCTTGTAAAAGCTTTTCTACTGTTGTACAACATTAAAGAGTGACTAAAGACACTTGTATTTAGTAGATTGTAATCCATTCATTAAACTCATATCCTAATTGAGCACCCACTAGGTCCCAGGATTAGTCACTGTAGATGGGATGGACACTGGCACCTAACTGCTCCTTGGTAAGTCCACTAGCAAGTACTGAGTAATTAATACACATGAACAGTAACGAGACCTAGGCAGGAAGGAGCGAACAATATACTCTCTTTTTAACCACAGCTTTATTGAGATATCATTGACATAAAAATTGTATATACTTAAGATGTACAACTTGACACTCTTAAGGGATAAAGTGATAACATTTAAGAGACAAGTGAGTAACTGTAATATGAAAGAGAAGGTGTGAGAACCTGGTGAGAGGCAGTCAGGGAGGGTTTGTGCAAAGGAGTATTTGAACTGAACCTCACAGAATGAGGGAGAGAACATTCTTGCCTTCCTGTTCTCAGAAGAGGAAGCAGGCATAGTAGACTCAATTCCTCCCTGTAGAATTATAAAAGATATCATCAGCTATGTTTGCTTGTGACCAATCCACACAATGCCCAGAGGAAGGGCTCAGTGAGCAGTTAAGGAAAATGAGTTAGTATTTCTTAACATGTCTTTTGCATTTACATTTTGTTTGTGGTATTTTTGGTGTACAGACAATTTTCTTTTTTTGCAGTTAAATCATCATGAATGGCGTGGGAGTTTGTATTTTCCAAAGATGGCTTCACCAATATATAGTTCACCCCACATGCCCTTTTTAGAATGTGACCTTACCTGGCCTCATTGAGAAGTGGAGTCCATGTTCTCTCCCCTTGAACCTGGGTGGGCCTTTGGAAGGGCCTCCACCAACAGGGTGTGGTGCTGCAGGCAACCCAGGGCTGAGTACTAGAAGGTAATAGGGTTCCTGACTGGCTCTTTCTTCCTCAAGATGCTCCCTTTTTTTTTTTTTTTTTTTTCATTTTTCTTTTATTATTCATATGTGCATACAAGGCTTGGTTCATTTCTCCCCCCTGCCCCCACCCCCTCCCTTACCACCCACTCCGCCCCTTCCCGCTCCCCCCCTCAATACCCAGCAGAAACTATTTTGCCCTTATCTCTAATTTTGTTGTAGAGAGAGTATAAGCAATAATAGGAAGGAACAAGGGGTTTTGTTGGTTGAGATAAGGATAGCTATACAGGGCATTGACTCACATTGATTTCCTGTGTGTGGGTGTTACCTTCTAGGTTAATTCTTTTTGATCTAACCTTTTCTCTAGTTCCTGGTCCCCTTTTCCTATTGGCCTCATTTGCTTTAAGGTATCTGCTTTAGTTTCTCTGCGTTAAGGGCAACAAATGCTAGCTAGTTTTTTAGGTGTCTTACCTATCCTCACCCCTCCCTTGTGTGCTCTCGCTTTTATCATGTGCTCATAGTCCAATCCCCTTGTTGTGTTTGCCCTTGATCTAATGTCCACATATGAGGGAGAACATACGATTTTTGGTCTTTTGAGCCAGGCTAACCTCACTCAGAATGATGTTCTCCAATTCCATCCATTTACCAGCGAATGATAACATTTCGTTCTTCTTCATGGCTGCATAAAATTCCATTGTGTATAGATACCACATTTTCTTAATCCATTCGTCAGTGCTGGGACATCTTGGCTGTTTCCATAACTTGGCTATTGTGAATAGTGCCAAGATGCTCCCTTTTTTAACCCAGCTACTACACTGTGAGAAAGTCCAGGCCAGCTAGACAGGCTATATGTGGCTGTTCTCACTAACAGCCCCTGCTGAAATCCCAGCCAGCTGCCAGATAGAAGAGCCAGGAGTGATTGGGGCTCCCAAATCCCTGATGGAATTTCCACCTTTCACAATTACAGTTGGTCCTCATCCTCATAGATTCTGTATCCATGGATTCAACCAACCAGGGATTGAAATGATTCAAAAAACTTGCTCCTGTAGTGAACACGTATGCACTTTTTCCTTGTCATTATTCCCTAAACAAACAGTATGACAACTATTTGAATAGCATTTACATTGGACTTGGCATTGCAGGTAATCTAGAAATGAGCTAAAGTATCCAGGAGGTTGTGTGTAGGTGATATGCAAATACTACACCATTTTATACAAGGGACTTGAACATCTGCAGATTTGGGTAATGGGGGTTCCTGGAACCAATAACTCTCAGATGCCAAGGGGCAATTTTATTGTGACTATGAAGACCTTATGGAGAAGCCAGGAGTGGAAGCAGGGAGCCAAACAGGAGGCTATCATAATGGTCCAGGCAAAAGATGGCATGGTTTAGATTAAGGTTATTGCAGTGGAACAGGTGGGAAGTGGTTCTACTTTGGAAATATTTTGCAGGTAGAGCTGCCAGGATTTGTTAATGGATTGGAAGGGGGTAGGAGGGAAACACTGAGGTGTTTCAATTTCTAGCTTGGGCAATTAGGCACTGACTAAAGGGTGGTTGTCATTTATCCAGATGAGGACAACCAAGGGATGAGCAGCTTTGCAGGGCAGAAAAGATCAGTGTGAACTGGCACATTCCATGAGAATGCTGTTAGACATGTGAAGTAAACAGTTGAAAATGTGAGGCTAGAGCTCAGGAGCGAGGCCTAAGTTAGACATAAACTTGGGAGTCATCGTTACATAGATGGTGTGCCAGATATTACTGCTGTGTGAAAAAAAAAAAACACTCCCAAACTCAACTTAAAATGGCTATTGTATCTGCTTACCAATTCTGTGGGTTGTGGCTTCAGGACAGGGCTCAGCAGGAATGTTTAGTACCTTTTCCACAATTTTGGGGGCCTCAGCTTTGAAGACACAAGGACATGTAACATGAAAGTTGGGGCTGGAATCACCTAGAAGCAGTTGAGGCTGGTTGTTCATTGGGACCTCAGCAGGGGCCATTGATCAAAATACCTTTAGTGGCTGGCTTCTCTGCATAGGTTGGGCTTCCTTACAGCATGGCAGTGGGCTGCTTATATGAGCAAAGTGGAAAAATTAATCTTTTCTCACAAAGCCTTGGAACTCATGAAGCATCATTCATATCTACCTCATTCTATTGGCTACAGAGATCCATAGTCTGCCTAGATTCAGGACAAGTGGGGTTGGGTAGGATGAGGTAGTACACATAGAACAAATACTCAAGATAATCACCTTGTACAGAAAAAAGATCTATTTGGCTCACAGTTTTGAAGGTTTTGTTCTATGATCCTTGGCCCCACTGCTTTTGGGCCTGAAGTGAGCAACATATCATGGTGGCAGTACATTGCAAAACCACTCACCTGATTGATGACTAGGATGCAAAAGAGAAAAAGACAGGGTCCTGTAGTCCCTTTAAAAGACCTATCCCAAATGGCCCCAAACTTCCTACAAGGCTCCACCTCTTAAAGTTTTCCACCACCTTCCGATAGTGTCAAGCTAAGGAAAGAGCCTTTAACACATGGGCTCTTGAGAGACATTTCAGAGCCAACTACAGCAGACTCCTTCTCTTGGCAGAGGGAGTGTGCAGATCACATTAGGAAGGAGCATGTAGAGGAGAGACACTGTTTCAGCCATCTCTGGAAAATGCAATCTGCCACAGGTTGTATTTAGACCCTTGTGATTGGATGAGATAGTTAGGAAGCAAGTGTAGACAAACAGAACTCCTGGATTGACTTTAGGACGCTCAACATTTAGAGGATGGGAAGGAGAGGAGAAGCTAGTGGGCAGAAGGAAGGCTGGAACAAATGGCATTTCTTGTGGTGGCTGCCACCACTTCCTGCTGCAGTTCCTTAGGAAGTAGTAACAGGATAGGTTCCTTCTCCCACCCCCATCAAGTCCCTGATTCTTTTTATTGTGGTAAAATATATACATAAGATTTATTATCTTAATAGTTTTAAAGTGGAATTCAGTGCAATATTGTATAACCGTCACCACCATCCAAATCCATAAGTCTACCCTGTAAAACTGAAACTCTGCACCCACCCATGAAGCACCCTGTCTCCATTCCTTCCTGTTCCCAGCCCCTGGAAACACCCATTCCATTTTTTCTCTATGATTTTGTAAATCATTCCGAATCTGTCTTTTGGTTACTGGTTTGTTTCACTTAGCATAATGTCCTCAAGATGGGGCCAGTCTTTCATCAGCTTCAAGCTACAGCCACAGCCAACTCTGCCTGAGTGGAGCATGGCCTGGGGACCCCAGCAAGATGATGACACAGTCCTCAGAAAGTCTCCATCCTGCAGAGCTCAGTCTCCTCAAACACAAGCCTGGGGGCTGAGTTGCCATTGCCCAATCCAAGCCCATCCTTTCAAAAAACCATTTTCACCCCTTCCTCAAGAGCTAGAGAATCATCCAATTTACCAACTCTAAAGAAAATTTAACATCCAAACAGTAGCAGCTTGGCATGAGAGTCTCTGAGAATACTTGGTGAACTTGAACATTATCTTATATCTTAAAGACTTTCTCCTTCTCTTCTTGCTCCTCCTCCTCCCTCTTCTTTTGGTAGAACTGGGGTTTGAACTCAGGGTCCCACACTTGTTAGGCAGTGCTCAATAACTTTAGCCACACCCCCAGCCCTTTTTGCTTTAGTTATTTTTTGGGATAGGGTCTCAAGTTTATGACTAGGCTGACCTGGACCTCGAACCTTCTATTTATAATTTCTACCTAGCTGGGATGACCAGTACACACCATCACACCAAGCTACTGGTTGAGATGGGGTCTCACTGAACCTGTGATCCTCCTGATCTCTGCCTCTGGAGTAACTGGAATTACAGGCGTGATCCACCACACCCAGCTTAAGAATTTCTTAAACTAATCAAGTCCAAAGGTAATGATGTGTTCACCTCCAGGAAACTAAACTGCCAGAAGTTTTCCTACCTTGATGGCAGGGTCCAGGTAACAAAAGAATTAAGTCCCTCTTTATAAAACCCCTGCTAACTTAGTTGAAATAAACAGCCCATGTGTTAGAGCTGGAAATTCTATTGTTACATAGAGGTCTTGCTGAAATGGGTTCTGACCTCTACAGAGAATTTATAAAAAACTAGACACAAGCTGTTCCTTTAATGTTGTTTTTACTCAAGCAAATGATGCCTTATTACACCCACCAATGCTTAACTACTAAGTTAAAAACAACTACATGGTAATTTGGAGCACTCCAGAGACCGCTCCCTGTTTTGTGGTTTTATGTAATTCGTATATTGTATACAAGAAGACCTGACCTGGAGCCGGCAGCAAGAACTGTGTAATTAGAAACACTTCCCAAGGAAATTACGGTGACAAGTGGAGGCTTGAGGATTTCCGTGGGAGCCTGGAGCTGCAGATACTCATTATAGGTGCTTGGAAGACACAGCTGCACTGCTGAAAACCAAATCCAATGGCTGCGCCCCGGGTGCAGGCGTGGAGGACAGCCCAGAGCCGTGTCTATGGGAACGCTCCACTCCAGTTTTAAACTTTTCATTGCTTAAAAAGAAATTGCTTTGGTTTGTCCTTTTTTTCTCTTTTTCTTCCCACCAATTTCAGAGTTTCTACCAACAGTGAATTCCCTGCAGGTCTCACATTCCCTGGGAGTTAATGACTAGCTGGGGTAAGTGCACTTGGCTTTACCTCCAGCCGGTCCTAATTGCTGCACCAGGAAGCACTTTCCAATCAAATTATTGTTTAATCCAAACAAAAGAACATGAACTGTTATTGCTGTGAACAGCAATGATCAGCTCTCCCTGAGTCTGGGAGCGGTGGGAATGGTGGAATTTGGTTTAGGAAGGAGTGCTTCCCTGGGGGTCAGTTAGGCAGGGCAGAGTGAAGTTGCAGGGAGTCCTTCAGAGGACTGATCCATGCCAGTGGAGGTGGAGGTGAAGGGGATGCTGACAGGCGGGAAGACCTACCTGTTACACACAGCATTCTGGGCCCCTCAGTCATTTTTCTTTGCCATATGCTTCCAAGGGAGCATCCAAAGAGAAATGACAGCTCCCCTGAGCAGTGTGTGAAAATTGCTAGCTCCACCACCATCTTAACAGTCAGTGCTCTGAGCACTGATGGGTGGGAATGGTGTCCCCAAGTCTATGCACATATCTCCAGGAAGCCAGCAGAGCCAGAACCCGAGTCCAACTGTTTTTATCAGGGTCTTAGCTCTCTCTCAAAAATAATTGTAAAATCAACACAGCATGAAGTTTATAATCTTCACCATTTTACAGTGCACAGGGATTAAGTCCAGTCACACTGTTGTGACATCATCTCCACCAGCCACAGAACTCTTTTCATCTTTTAAAACTAAAACTCTGTGTGTGGGGGGATAAAGGAGAACGGTGGAGGGGGGTGAATTCAAGTATGATATATTTGATATGTTGTAAGAACTTTTGTAAATGCCACAATGTACCCTCACTCAGCACAAAAAATCCCAATTAGAACAAAAAAACCCAAAACTCTGTGCCCACTAAACACTCCTCATCCCCTCCCCCCACCCCTGACAACCACTGTTCTCCTTTCTGTCACCATGAACTTGACTCTAGGTACTTCAAAGAGATGGAATCACACACTATTTCTCGTTTTGCGACTGGCTTATCTGCTTAGCATAATGGTGGCTCATACAAGCGCAGCACAGAATTTCCTTCCTTTTGAAGGTTGAATTATACTCCACTGTATGTTCATACCACATTCTGTATATCCATTCATCCATGAATGGATATTTGAGTTGCTTCACATTTTAGCCATTGTCAATGATGCTCTATGTTTGGCCCCCCCAAATTTCCTGATCCTTGGGAGAGATGCACTTAAAGGAGCGCACACAGCCCCGGCTGCCTGCCACGTCACCTCTGCAGATAGACCGAGTGCCATGGGCCATTAGCCCATCCCACCAGGCACTTGTCCTGGTGAGCAGTCCCCAAGGCTACAGACCTCATGTGGGGTGGCCAGTCTGGGGTTCCACAGCTCCACACTGGCATACCTGAGGAGGTGTCTGTGGATCTTAGGATCTGGAGAAAACAAGGTCCTTCAGATCCAGACTACTTAGTCTAAGGCTGGGGTATATCTCAATAATAAAGTACCTGCTTAGCAGGTGCAAGGCCCTGGGTTCCACTTCCAGCACCAAAACCCAAACAACTGCTCCATCTGGATTCCACACCCGGGCTCCAGCCTGCCCTGGGGCTGCAGTCTCATCTGCCAGGCCCTGTAGGCCTCTTCCAACCTGGTGGTCTCCAGCTTGATGGGGCAAGGGGTATTCCAGCCCAGGGCCTGCCACTCATAGAGGGCTTTAGGGACATCTGGATTGTCAGAATGGTTGGGGGTCACTGTTGATATTTAGCCTATGAGGCCAGGGACTCGAAGTGACCTGCAATGTATGAGGCAGTCACTCACAACAAAGAATTATCTTGCACCCTGAGCCCTGTTTGACACCCACTAAAACGGATACCCATTCCTAGGCCCTCAATGCCAGCCTTCGCACATGCTCCTCCTCCCTCCCTGGCCCAAGGTCTGAATGCTTTCCTCATCCCCCTGTCCTAAGATTAGGGATTTCTTCTTTAAGTCCCAGTGTAAATGTACCTATTCAGGAGATCTCCCCCAAAACTTGTCAACAGCATTTGTCATCCATTAGGTGGGATCCTATAAGTTGCTGTTTGCTCATTACAGATACAACATTTTCTTTTTGAGTAACTACTATTTGCCAGGCACAGGGCTAAGCTAAGCATTTAAAGATGAGTAAGACAAAGTCCCTGTCCTCAAGGACTCCACAGGGTAGACAGAAACAATGATCATTCATCGTGACCTGTGCACAGGAGGGAAAACCAGCAGAGTGTGGGAGCTGGGGAGCCCCAGATGCTGCCCTGGGACTTTTAGAAGACATCACTGGTAGGACAGTGTTTAAACTGAAGTTTAAAAGGGCACGAGGGAGAATCAGGCAAAGAAATTGCCCTGACACAGAGCTAGAGATGATTCTATAGAGGAATCCAGGAAGACGAAGCCAGGGTGGAGGGCAAAGCTAGACCTTGATGAGTCATTGTGTCATGATGAGGAGCGTGGACTCTGAGTAACCTTGGATGTCATGGGCTGATGCCACCCAAGGCACTGCTTGGGGCATAAGCACTCAGCCTCCCAACCTTGCCAAGGGAGCTGAGTTCCCTCCAGCTCCTCCCTTGGGAGCCATTCCTGTCCAAAGGAGGACAGGAACTCACACTGGTGGAACGGCTACTTGATGTGCCAAACACTTTGAAAAGTTCTGTTCTCTTCAGAAGTGGATCTTTGCTGGGATGCCCAGGAGAAAAAGTTCCGGGACAAATGTGGAGTGTCTTTTAGAATGTTAATTTCAGTCAAAGATTGGGAAGGGAATGTTAACAAGTGTAAATGGTAAGTAATTTAAAAAATCAAATCAATCATGGATACATTACGGAGCTAAATGAACACACATTTTTCTTATTTTATAATTTGAACAGGTAATACATGCTCATGGTACAAAACTCAAAAGGTATTAAAATGTTTAGAATAGAATTTTACACCTTTGTTCTCCAGCAGAGAACAGAGGCTTTACTCTCAGGAGACAACCACTATTCCCAGTTTCCTGGGAATCCTCTAATGAACATTCTATCCAGAATTTAAGTAAATACCTTTTTGTGTGTGTGCGCGCGTGTGTTTCGTGGTGCTGGAAGTAGAGTGCAGAGCCTCACACATGGTAAGCAGGTGTTCTTACTGAGCTATACCCTCAGCCCATATTTGTTTGTTTTTTTACATGTAAATGATAGCATATCACGCTGTAGATTGCTTTTTTTTTCCAAATAACATTACATCTTGGAGAATTTTCCATAACACATTCATCCCTGCCCCATTCACTTAACAGCTGCACAATATTTCATTGTATGGATGTGCCAGAATTTAACCAGCCTTATGGAGGACATCTCTAATGTTTTCCTCTTTAAAACGTCACTGCAAAAAATACAGTCCTGAAATAGTCTTCATTTGTATCATAAGTTCCTAAAAGTGGATCACAAGATATATCATATCGCCTGACCACTTAGGAGATCTTCCAGTGTACACTGGCTCAGTGTCCCTCAGTATTCCTGAGCCAATACACATAAGACAGTAGTGTGTTCTCAAACTTTTTCGTATGTGTGTGTTGGGGCGGGGGGTGTTGGGGATCACACCCAGGGCCTCACATGTGCTACCACTGAGCTACATCTGCAACTCTGTCCCCAACTTTCTACCTTTGCCAATCTGCTAGGTGAAAAGTTGTTTCTCATAGAGTTTTTATTTGCTCAACTCATGCTATGAAAAAGGGTACCTTTTCTTATGTTGAAGAGCCCTTTGTAGTTCTTACTCTGGGAACTGTTTCTACATATTAGTTACCCATTTTTCTCTTGTGTTGGTGGCCTTTTTCTTATCAATACTTAATAGTTCTTTAAATATTAAGGAAATAGGGTTGGGGGTGTAGCTCAGTGGTGGTGTGCTTGCCTAGCCTGCACGAGGCCCTGAGCTCAATGCCAAGCCTGGAAAAAAAAATTAAGGAAAGGCACTCTTTGTGATATGAATTGCAAATATTTCCCTCCAGTGTGTTTGTCTTTGGTTTTCCTTTTGCTCCTATACTCATTTTTAATTTTTTTGTTATTTTTTAGTGATGGGGTTTGAACTCAGGGCCTACATTTTGAGCCACTCCACCAGCCCTTTTTTGTAATGAATTTTTTCAAGATAGGGTCTCACAAATTATTTGCCCAGGCTGGCTTTGAACCATGATCCTCCTCATCTCTGCCTCCTGAGTAGGATTACAGACATGAGCTACCTGCACTCAGCTGAAATTTTTTTTTTTTTGTAGCTGAATTTACTTTTGCTGTTATAGTCTCTGGATTTTATGTCATATTTAGAAAGGCTGCTCCCCTATCAGAGGGGATTAAAAACTGCTCTCTCGTTAGTTCATTCCATCCAAAGATTAATAGGCTCCGACTCTGTGCCAAGCACTGCTGGAGGTGCTAGGGCCGCAGGGTTAAAAACAGCAACCTCCAGTGCCTTTCCAGAGTTCTTTTGCTCAGGTCTTTTCTACAGTACTTTCCCAAGGTACTGCATGATCTCACATTTGCATTAAAATCTTGTTTCCACGGGGAACTTAATTTGGTGTAAACTGTAAGGGATCTCCCCCACCCGCAGCAGGCAATCCAGTTGTCACAACACCGCTAACTGAAGGCTTCTTTACTGATTGGAGATGTCACCTCATCATATGCTCGATTCCCGTAGCTCATTCATTTTCAAGCTCAAAGGAAGACCTAGCAAAATGTCCTGCTTCAAGCTTCATGGACAGATCCCCAGACTGTTAGTGTATTCCGTGTGGGCCTCGGGGGCCTTGGTGAAAAGTCTGAGTATTACTGACATCTTTTTTTTTTTTTTTGGTGAGACTAAGGTTTTGACTCAGGGCCTCACACTTGATAGGCAGGTGCTCTATCACTTGAGCCAAGTCCCTAGCCCTTTTTATTTTAGTTATTTTTTGAATATGGCCTTGCATATTTTGCACAGGCCGACCTGGACTATGATCCTCTTATTGATTCCTCCCTTGTAGGTGGGATCACAAGTGTACACCACCACACCTGGCTTGTTAATTAAGATGGGGTCCCATTAACTTTTTGCCTGGGCTGACCTTGAACTACAATCCTCTTGACCTCTGCCTCCCAAATACCTGAGATTACAGACATAAACCACCACTCATGGCCTATTGACAATTTTTTTTTCCTCTTTAAATATCACAATAATAATCTGCAAGGCAGATAGCATATCCCCATTTTGCAAGTGAGGAAATTAGGGATAGAGAAGTCAAAAGAGTGCCCCACAGTCTTGGCAGTAGCCCCCACTGATTTCTCTGCCCCATACCTCCTTTCTTCTGGGAATTTCCCACCTCCACATCAGTCATCTGCTTCCCCATGAGCTGAGACCTAGCCATGACTGTTCCAGGGCTGCTCACACAAGCTTTGCCAAAGCCAGTCTTCCTTTATAAATTTAAAATGGAAACCTACAGGGGCAAGTCTCTCTAAATGATAAAGGAAGCATCTCTCAGGGGCCATATTTCTTGCCCCACAGACCAGAGAAGCAGAGGAGCCTAATCTACAGAGAGAACACTGGAGCTTGAAGTAGGCACATGGAGGAAGTTAGGGTGCACACAAAGGAGAATCCCTGCACATTCAGGCCTGATATTCCCAGGTGTGCAGGGGCTCAGCTGGGCCCCATCTCTGTGTTCCTTGAGCCCCTCCTACATCCTTCAGCTTTGATTTAGGTTTTTGTCATCTGCAATCACAGGGGTCCTAGAAAATGGTTCCGATGAGACTAATCGTGAGATGGTTGGTTTCCAAAGACTTCTCCTGGGTATATCTGAAAGCAGGCCTGGGATGTTGGCTCACCTCTGGTTTGTGTCCCACAGGGATAATCCATGGAAAACATTCCAGAGCCCGCCATGGGTGCGCATAAACCACCAATGGTACTATTTATACTAGCATTTTCCCTATACACACATGCTGTGATAATATTTGATTTATAAAGGCACAGTAAGAAATTAGTAATTAATAATAAAATAGAACAATTATAACAATATACTGTAATGAAAGTTTGTGAATTTAGTTGCTGTATCTTGAAAGAGTTAACACAAATGTTAATATTTTTGCATCATGTTTGATCATAGGTAATGGACACAGTAGAAAGCTAAGCTTCAGATAGGGGGACTACTGTAGGACGTTTTGACCAGGGTAGGAGACTAAAGGGGCCAGTGTCCTCAGCCACTCATGGAAGAATATGCCAGTGCAAACTCGAAGCCTGCTTCCCTTTCAATTGGATAAAGATAGGTAAAATTGTGATTTACGAAAGTGAGATTAAGCCTCTTCCCTGGGCCACCTGTGTGAAGGTGTGGAACAGGAACTTATGCCTAAATGTAGCTAGGGTTTCACCTTCAGCTCTGTTCTGTCCTTGGGATAATTTTTTTTGCGGGAGGGGAATTACAGCTGTCCCCAGGTTGGAGATCTGGAAGCCGGTGTTACCTCACAGTATCTCTGGTCCTTGACCCTTCTTTTCCATTCTCATTGCCAAGTTCAAATTTTATTGCCTTGAGTCTGAATTATTGCAACAGTCATACTTTAATGCCCCTGGGCCTTTGCACAGCCTGAAATGCCCTGTCTCACCTGAAAACTAGAGTTGAAGTTCAAGTACAGCTTTCCTGTGGGGTCTCTCTGTCCCCTAGGAGTATGACCCATGACTCCTAGGAGTCTGGTCTCTGACACAAACCTCACACTAAGACACTAAGATGGTGACTATCCAGGGATCAGCTATGTCACCTGAGGCTCCTCACCATAGCTAGCTTTGGCTGCTTCTTCTGACAGAGGCTGGACAGTGGTACTGTGGTCAGAATGCAGAGAAGCCATG
The DNA here is from genome assembly GCF_047511655.1 of Castor canadensis. Classification (NCBI taxonomy): domain Eukaryota; kingdom Metazoa; phylum Chordata; class Mammalia; order Rodentia; family Castoridae; genus Castor; species Castor canadensis. The sequence continues at coordinate 52,215,248 of NC_133389.1, forward strand.
TGCACAGCAATGACCGTTGCAGGGTTTGTGCTTTAAGGTAACTGGCCCCATACCATTGCGCCCCTTCCTGGTTTTCTCAAGGGGCTGTTAACTCTCCACTGCCTGGGCCCTTGCTCTCCCCTGTGCCCAGCACAGAGTCTGGCAAAGAGCAGGTGCTCACATTTCTCTTCTATCCCTCCTGTGCATGGCCAATTTACTGCTGCTCCAACTTGGCTTTCAAATAGATTGCATCTTGCTTAACATGTCATATCACCACATACTTATTCCTATGTACATAAGCAACAAGGAGTAAATAAAAACCACCGTATTTCTACTAGCCAATGATCTGACCTGCGATCATATATAATTCCATGCATTTTATTCACACAAGCATTATCTGTCTATCTGTCTGTCTGTCTATCTATCTCTCCTGTAGATACCTATTATTCTTTAAAACAGCTACATTAAGTTTCTTGTTTTTTTCTCATAAAGTTGAAATATTGTATCAACCTAGTTTCTACTGTGTTGTTTGGTTAGCATTGTTTCAAAAAAATGCTTTCACAACATTAAGAAATCTTAGTGAAGATTATTTTTTTAAATGCAAGCACAATATCCATTGTTTGAGTAAACCATTATTTATTTTTCCATTGTTCCACATTTAGGGTTTTTACAAGCTTTCTTTATTTTAAACAATGCTAGAATGAATATTTTTGTGCATAAATCTTTGACCCTGTTTCTCAATAGCTCCTTAGAATTCTTACAGTAGCCACATTTCTTAAATATGTGCCACGTTCCAACATTTTTTTTGGGGGGGGGTACTGGCGTTTGAACACAGGGCTTCACACTTGCTCAGCAGGCACTTTAGCACTTGAGCCAGGTATCCTATCCTTTTTGCTTTAGGTTATGTTTTAGATAGGGTCTTGCTTTTTTCCTGGGAGCTGACCTGGGACTGCGATCCTCTTGCTGGCAGTCTCTTGGAGTAGCTGGGGTGACAGGTGCATACTATCATGCAGAACTTGTTTTGCTGAGATGGGGGGGGTCTCACAAACTTTTTGCCCAGGCTGGCCTTGAACCACGGTCCTCCCAATCTCTGCCTCCTGAGTAGCTGGGGTTATAGGTGTGAGCCACTATGCCTGGCTGGTCTCTCTTTCCCCTCTCTCTCTGTCTCTCTCTCTCCTTTGGTAGTACTGGGGTTTGAACTCAGGGCCTTGCCCTTGACAGGCAGGCGCTCTACGATTTGAGCCACATCTCCAGCCCCAGGGTCTTTCTCTTTTTATAAAGCCACCAGATTTCAATCATGGAGGCCTAACCCTAATGACCTTATTTAATCCAAATCACCTCCCAGGCTCCACTTGTAAACACTACCATCAAATTAAGCTTCTACCCTCTTCATACCTCACAGTGGGATTAAACTCCAACATGAGTTTCGGAAGGGCTCAACCCTATTCCCACCATAGCAGGGAGTGAAGGTTAGCCTGATTCAGTCTTCCTCCAAAGCTTACACCTCAATCAGGAAACCATTAAGACTCTTTTTCATATTGTCGAATGACTCCCTTTAGAAAGGTCATTCCAATTTACCCTCCACCAACAGTGTAAGAGTATCCACCGCTCACTTCTTCCTTCAAGTGATGGCCAGCCAGTTGCATCTCAGCTTCTGTGAGCACCATGTACATTGTCCATCCAACAGCACAGACTCTCATGGACCACCATGAGTCTAGCTGGGCAGCCCAGCAGCACACAACGTGAATCTGACCACATCCATCCCACTTCTGAATGAGCTGGAGAAATGCAAACACTGGAGTCAAGCTGTTGTACTGGGGCACACAGAGCCCTGGAGGCAGGGCTGCCTGCCACGCCTGTTTGTGCAATCTCAAGGGGCCTTCTTCTACAGGCCGGTGCACACAGGCCATTTGGAAGTCACGTGCTTATCAGCTGTAATTACAGGAGAAGTGGTTTCTTTATTGTCTATAAACTGGCTATTCATGCACCCCAGTATTATTTCAAAGAAAATAAAACCAGGAACTTTCTGTGATTTAAGCATAAAGGTAACACAAGAAAAAAAATTCATTGATTTTCTTATGCCAATATCATTTAAGCTCTGCAGTTGGATTATTAGTAGAGTTCTAGGAAGATTGAGCTCTCACAGAAGCATCTGAAGTTTTCCCAACTGCTTTTGTTTTGTTTTTATTTATTTGTTTATTTATTGTCTGGACACAGGGTCTCACTATATAGCCCAGACTGACCTTAAACTTGTGGTTCTCCTGCCTCTGCCTCCTGAGTTTTGGGATTACAGGCATTTGCCACCATGTGTAGCTCCTATTAGCTTTGGTGCTAGATTTCTTCCAGGGAGTTAATGCCCTAGGCAGTGTAACATTCTAAGAAATATATATATTTGGTCTCTGCCCCTGGTTCCTGGCACAGAGATCCCAAAACCCTTGTGATTTCCTGACCAATACAGTGCTAGGAGTGTGTTTTGTTCTAATATTTGATCTTTGCCCCCAGTTCCTGATACAGCTCCTACATTCCTTATAATTTCCTGGGTGATAAAAACATCCTTTGGGCAGTGAAGCATCCTTTGTTCCTGATAGGCCTGGACAGTTTCAGGATGGGAGCTGGCCATCAGAAAGACCAGATGTGATTAGAAGCTTCGGGCTTTCATCCCCACCCCCATCCTCTGGGGCTGAGAACTGAGTTAATAATCATGTCTATGTAATGCATCCTCCATAAAAATCCCTAAGAGGGGAGTCTGGAGAATGTCCAGGTGCACGAACTCATCAGTGTGGTGGAAGGGTGCACACCCTAACTTCATGAGGACAGAAACTCTTTGGGACCCTTTCAGATCTTATCCTTTATTCCTCTTCTCCTTGCTGTTTACCTGCATCCTTTATCAGATCCTTTTCTATAAGCCAGTAAACATAAGTAGGTGTTTCCTTGAGTTCTGTGAGCCACAGCACAAATTATTGAACCTGAGAAGCTCATGGGTCCTGATGGTAGCCAAGGGGCAGAAGTGTGAGTAACCTGGGGTCCCGCTACTTGAGACTGGTGCCTGAAAGTCTGTGGGACTGAACTCTTTCAGTTGATAGTGTCAGGATTGATCTGAGGTGAACTATAGGACACCCAGTTAAGGTCCAGAGAGTGGGAGAAAATCCTCCCCTGTGTTTGGTATCAGAAGTGCTTGTTCTTGTGGAGAAAATGACTTTTTCCCAGGTAGGCCACAAAACAAGACATGCATTGCTCACTTGCTCAGCAGTGTGCTTCTCTGGAGGTTCTATGTTACAGCAGGCGTCTGAATAATGACAATAGCCACCATTCACAGACACCCACTGTGTGCTAGACACTTGCTAGGTGTTCTATACATGCCTTGTTTCTACACAATATGCATGCAAGCAGGTAAGAGTTATTCCAGCCTGGAGATGAGCATGCTAAGGCCCAGAGGTCCCAGAGTTGGTGACAAGTGGGATCTGCAAACACAAGCTTACACACTCAAGCTGCACAGGACCCTCATGGGGGTCGCTTGTTGAATGGACCACTCCCTTCTGGATGCCTGTTCCCCCTCCTCCACAACTAGCTGAGCTGCAGCCAAGGGAGAATCCTGATGAAGCCAAGGAAAATTGAAGACTAAATGCACTTGCACCATCGCCTTTGGATACTCCTGACAAGATTGTGGAGACAAGGAAGGGTTCCCTGGAACACAGACTCTTCTCCCCACATGGATGACATCCTAAAATCCATTCTTGGCCTGAGCTATTGCCTTTGGCAAATCAGTAACACGTTTATGGGACTACTCTTACAGTGCAATGGACATGTCCATGTACTCTTTTTCTCAGCTTCTCACACAGGTCATCAAAGCCTAAAGGCTCTATATTGTTCTTGGCAGGAGCAGCAGTAAAAACAAACAAACAAACAAACACACCAATCCAAACCAACAAACAAAAAATCCTCTTTCTTCCACATAGTGTCAGGGGTCCAGAGAAAAAAATGGTTCTGTTTGGGCTGTGATTGGACAGTGTCAGGGGTTGTTGGTGCCAATCACTGAGGGAAGGGCAGATGCTCAGGCAGAAAGAGGTGACCTGGAGGGCAGAACCATGGCAGGATGCAGCAGAGACACCATTGAAGGAGGACTGGGGAAGCAAAGCCTAAATAGCTCTACTCCAGGAGGTATGCTGGGAGCTAGCTGATCCCTGTGCATACAGGTTCTCTTTTCTTTTTAATTCTTAGTGTATTATGGTGCAAATATTAACATGACTCTCTCTGCTAGTAGGTTAATGAATTCAAGACAGGACCACCTCTTGTTCTCCTTGGTACTCACAGAATCTAGCCCAGAAACTGGCACAAGACTGGCATTGAGGAACTAATGGAATGAAGAGGTCAAGTAAGTCACATTTAGCGTTATGGGGCTATATGTAACTCATTGAGTTTATTTTTTCACCTAATATCCCTTGGCTTCTAGTCAAGTCTTATTTAAATTTTACATCTCATGCCAGAAGTCCTAGGGAAATCAAGGAAGGAAATTAAGGTATCTATGCCAAATTGTAAAGTGGGAAACAATGACCCTCCCCATCTTCTTTCCCCCTTTCCATTCTTCCAGGCTGACAGAAGTGATCACAAATTGCTGTGGGGAAGGCCAACTTCTAGAAGAGTTGGGTCATTGAGGATGGCCTCTTATGTCAGTCCCTATTTCTAGTCTTGGAGGTCCTAACTTTTATTGGGTTAAAGAAAGCAGCAGGTTTCTCCAGGTACCATGCCTATATTTTAGATCTACAAGTCTGGTGTGTATCCCAGCAGTGGGCAGCACACAGTAAAATAATCTGATCTGAACTAGAGCTGACAGCTAGAGTTTCTCAGGTCTTGCCAGCCTAGTGGGACCAGTGAAAAACTACAAAAACCTAGAGCCCAAAACATTCTGGCCTTTCTTATGTGAGCCTTCTATATTTTGCATTTTTCTAATTATAGCTACCCAGTGAATGCCAGCTACTCTGCTGCTGGTTACATAACTTATATCATCAGCAATCCTCACAACTCTGCAAGGTAAAATACTGCTAAATCTATATTTACAGACGAAAGCACCAAGACCCAGAGCTCACAATTTGCTCAAGATGGAGATTTACCTATGCTGACCTTGGAACCTGGGTTTGTCTCAGTCTAAAGCCTTATGTCCACCCAATCAGATAACCTCTGGAATGAGTGATATTCTCTATCTCTAAGCTAATTTTTAGACTTCTCGATTTGCTGAATTATTATTCTTTAAGGGTCAGTGATTCTTGTGGTTCTTTCTTAAGTAATTGATACCTCCCCCCACTACTGTATGTATCAATCTAAATACTACTGCATTTTGGGTTCATACATGCAAAATAAGTTTCAGATTGGGAACATGAAGGGACCAATATGAAAGTGGGGTGGGGTAAAGTGGCCATGGCAGATCAAAAATTATTATGCATAATTTGTGTTAGCTTCCTGTCACTATAACAAATACCTAAGTTAATAAACTTATAAAGAGGAAAGGTTCACTTTGGCTCACAGTTTTGGAGGTTTCCACCAGTGACTGGGTGGCCCCATTGCTTTTGGCCTGTGGCAAGGCAGCATATCATGGTGGAGCATGGGGTGGAGCAAAACCACTTGCCTCATGGCTGGGAAGCTAAAAGAGAAAGGCAAGGACCAGAGTCCTAGAATTCCCTTCAAGGGCATGCCCCCAATGACCTAACTTCCTCCCATTAAGCCCCACCTCTTAAAGGCTCCACCACATATCTCCAACAGTGCCTCCCAAGGATCACACCTTTATGGCTTGGGCCTTTGGAGGATATTTAAGATTCAAACTATAGCAACTTCCACTTTTCTCCTGTTCTCCTTTATCTCCCAAGTCAGCTTGAATTCTAGCTCTTGACTAACACCTTTCCCACAGGTCTCACCTCAAATGAACAGCTCCTCCTGCATATTCTGATAACATATTTCTCATCTGATAATCAGAACTGGCTTTGAACTTTTCTTTAAATGTATCCTGAGCTCTTGTTTTCCACTATTTTAACATTCAAGGGCATACGGGGTACAGACCACACTTCTTTATTCAATTTACTCAATTAATAGTTGAAAAAGAAATGAATTTGGAATAATTCAGGGTCCAAGTGGTACAAATAACTGATGTTTTAAAAAGTCCTTGAAAGTTTATAAAACACTCTTTGAGCAGGCACATTTGTATTTCAAGGTAGCCCACAAAAGAAATGTGTTCAGAGAGGTTAAGTAACCTTCTCTTGAAACTCACATCCTTTTATCCCAAAGCTTGTAATGTTTCCATGATAGCTGACTCCCAAGGATGAATATAGGATGAAATCTGTGGAGACTGCCCCTTACCAGCAGAGGGCGCAAGAACACGCATGGGCCTTACAGACGGCGGGTTTGCAAGCTGGCCCAGTCACTGTGAACTAGGACCACCTGGAGCACCGTATTCGATTTTTCTGAGCCTTGTCTTTAAAATATGAATGATAATGCCCTCACCACCACCATCGCAGGGTAATCATAAGGATTAGAAATACTCTGTGGTTGGCACACAGTTGGTGAACAATAAATCAAGTGCTGTGCTCTCCGTTAGGGGAATCACAGAAGCCTGAGGTTAAATAAGCATTGATTTGTGTTTGATGCTTTAACAAAGATTTGACATTAGTTTGTATACTTGACACTTAAAATAGGCAAAGATTTATTTCAAATGCACAAAGAAATAGATTCTGATGAAAAAACTTTAATATCCAGCAAGAACGCGAGGAAGCAGATTGGAAAAACCTTTCCGCATGGAGAGCCTTGAAAACACGATATGCCATTGACCCCAGAAACTATCCAACCTAAGAAAATATTGCATGGTGGCACAACACCATCACTCTATGACAGCAGAAGTGGGAACAACGAACGTATTAAATGCACAGGATTAATAATTGCCAATCTCTCCATCAAACTGGACACCACGCAGTCAAGAAAGTGATAATACAGAAGAATATTCCAAATAAAAATGACCACAACACGACAGGCAAAGACACAAGATACAAACAGGTTCATTTCACTTCTGTTTAAAAATATACACAAGACAGAAGTCAAAATATTAAGGTATTTCCATAGTTGATATTGTGATTTTTTTAAACTTTTTTTTTCTTTTTGCTTAACATTTATCACTTTTGAAACAAAACAGTATTTTTTTTTTCTTTTACAGGGGTAGAGTTGGAGCCTTTCTTTTAACAGTGATTGCCAGCACAATCAGCTAATGGTCATGTAAATTAAGTCATTGGAATAAAGTGACTTGGAAGTTTCAAGGTAGTCAAAGTAATTAAAATCCTGATGAAATTTCCCAGACTTGGTCACCAAACTTTGACCTTAACTTCTGCTGTTAGGCTTCAGGAAGTAAGCACCAGCTCCACTTTTTCCCCCCAAAAGGCCTTAAAAAGGCACAAAATAAAATATAAGCAATTGTTCATGTAAAGAGCCATGTGACCTGTTTGTCCTGGGCAAATGTAACCGGAAACCCATCCTATCTCCCACACCGGGTTGGCTGCACCTCTTTGGACCGTGAGTATTTGCTCTCCATTATTTAATCGACTTTCCGAAACTTGAAATGGTGTGGAATTTCAATGTAGAGTTACCCATTAGCTCCAGGGCTAAATTTAAACCTTTAATTAAATTAATCCGCTGATCTTAAACACATTGCTTCTCCCTCAGAAAAGTGTAACGAGAACTCAGGTGTCACAGAGCTTAATTCAGTGTGACAATTGTTCCATGCTGCATTTGGTTAAGTCACCCAAACCGCCTTGAGAAATCCAAACACGTTTTTAGATTTCTCGCGGCGGAACCCCCTAGACCCTACATCAACCCCAGCCAAGACCAACACTTGGGGGCGGGGCTGCTACTGTGCTAGATCCAGACAGACCCGCAGGTCTGGGTCATCGTGTCCTTAGGCAGGAACCCATCTTTGTAGAAGCCGTGGTAAGTGCCAAGCGGGTGTTTATGAAATTAATGACAGTAACTGTCCTTATCGCCCGTTTATAGGGGAGAAAAATAGATCATAATTCGCCAACATTTGGAAGGTGACAGGGAAAAGTATGTAAGCTTATTTTACCCGGTTTCAATCAGGGCCGAAGTAAAATTTCACGTTGGCCTTTGCTGAGAGCACTATGAAATTGGGGGTGTGTAAACCAGTCCGGCCACACGGAAGATGTTCATGCACGTGGGCTTTTATGAATGCCCGCGCGTGCCTTTATTTCGGGGCACTGCATCCTTGGGCCTGGGAATGAGTGTGAGCCACATCTCAATGGTCAGTGATGCTTTCAGTGGGGCTGCCCGCGTGGGGACTGCAGACCTACCCGTGCAACTATTAATAAGGACCTATTTGTCGATCCCCATGATTACTCCGGGTTCAGTGAATTCGCTTGCTGTCCACATCCTGCGTCGCCACCTGTCCTGCAGAACCCTAACTGCCCCAGGAGCCCATCCCCACGCTGTGACCCACTGGGTCCCTGCTCGCACCCTCGGTTCCGCAAGCGAGCGGGGCTAACGTGCTTGCTTTCCGCACCTGGCTTCCGAGCGCCGCGGGTGCCACCAACTCTCCCAGCCGGCAGCTGGGGATGATCGGGATAGCCCGGCGATCCCCACCCCAGCCACACGCTCCGGGCTGCCTTTCTCCTCCTCTTCCTCCTCCTGCGGCCCCTTCGCCTTTGCCGCCCGCCTCCGCCGGCGGCTTTGTTTTCCTCCCAGGTTTCATTCCCCACACGTGATACTGTGTTATTGCAAAGAGCGCTTCGGAGCGCGAGCGCGGGGCGCGCGCACCTATAAATACGGCCGGCGGGGCCGGGAGCCCGAGGCCGAGCGCGTAGAGGGTGATCGGGAGGCCCGGCTGCCAGCGAGTCGCAGCGGCGACAGCAGCAGCAAGCTAGGGGGGCACGCGTGTGGGTCCCGGCAGCGCCCCGAGCCCGAGCACCGAAGGGCGAGCATGGCCCGCTCGCGGGGGGGCCGGGCCGCCGCGCACGCCGCCCGCGCCCCGCGCCCTGCCCAGCCCGGGTCGCCGCGGCTCGCGCCCGCCGCTTAACCCTCGGCGCCCGCCGCTCGCTTCCCAGGGCATCGCGAAACTAACGCCGCACACGGACACAATGGCGGCGGCCACCGCCACCGCCGGCACCGCCGCTTGCAACAGCAGCAGCAGCGCAAGCACCGACGCCGCGGGCAGCAGCAGGGCGCCGCCGCCGCCACCACCACCGCAGCCCCAACCCGTGGCCGCCACGCCGGCCCAGCCGCCGCCCGAGCCCTCCCGGAAGCCGCGCATGGACCCGCGGCGCCGCCAAGCTGCCCTGTCCTTCCTCACCAACATCTCGCTGGACGGACGGCCGCCGCTGCAGGACGACTGGGCCGGTGGCGAGGACGGCGGTGCTGCCAAGCCGGGCGCTGCCTGCGGTGCCAGGACTAGGCTCAGCCTGCTGGCCGCCGGCTGCAGCGCGCTCTCCGCGCCGGGCACGGCGACCGGCCCCTACCTCCCGCAGCCCTCGCTGCTGCAGTCCCTCGCTCCCGGGGTGGCGCGGGGACTCGCCAGCCCCCTGGGCGCGGGCCGGGCGTCGGGGGAGCAGCCGCAGCCGCCCCGATCGGCGCCTCTTGCCGCCTGTGCCCAGTTGCAGCTGCCCGACGGGCACGGGGGCGCTGGGCAGGAGGACTTGGAGGAGGACGATGCTTTCACCAGCGTGCAGGTGCCGGCCGCCGCCTTCCTGGGCTCCGGGACCCCCGGGAGTGGGAGCGGCAGTCGTGGCCGCCTGAACTCTTTCACTCAGGGAATCCTGCCCATCACCTTCTCCAGGCAGACCTCGCAGAACTACTGCTCCCTGGAGCAGTCGGGATCGGGTGGCAGCACCAGCGCCTTCGAGCAGCTGCAGAGGTCCAGGTGAGTCCCCTCGACGCCACGCGCGCCCAGCTTTGCGTCCTCCGCTCCCTGCGAGCCGAGCCTCCCTGCGGTGTCTGGGCCCAAGGACTTGGGCTGCTCCCACCTTCCCGCGCCCGGCTGGATCCTGGTTCTCCTGGCCCGAATTCCAAAGCACTAAGGGCACAAAGAAGGGGAAGAGTCCCAGGAAGTGTGTGATCACACGTGTGTGCGAGCCCGGCATTCGCAGGGCAGGAGCGCCACGCTTGTGGCTTGGCTGGGGAGGTGGCAGTTGCAGGAGACCATTAAAAAGCAGCTCCCAAACCTTCCGCGGCACAAGGAGATCAGGAACTTCCTGCGACCGGGTCCAGGGCCGCCGGCGCGCTCCCCACGCGGGGCTGGCGGCTGCTGCGCGCGGCAAGCGTGGGTCCCGCGGCTGGGTGGCGCGCGGGAGCCCCTCGGAGAAGTTCCCGCGGCCCGGGACAACTCGGCTTTGCCCTTTGCGGTCCTAAGAACCAGGCACAAGGGGTGGGGGACTGGGAGGAAATCGGGCTTGAGGCTTTTTTTTTTTCCCCTCCCGAGAGGAATTTACTTAAGTTAGTTAAAAGCTTATTGTACTGCCAGCTGAAGTTGTCTGTAGTATTTAGCATTTTGCAGAAACATGAACTGTTAGACATTTGTTTCTTCAGGAAATAGGTGGGACTTGTTGCCATATGTTAGCTCAGATCTATGTGGGGCCGTGGGACTGCAGGGTGGGGAACAGGTAGGAGATGCAGGCCCTTCCCTGAGCCTCGGTTAGGTTAACTTTGAGAGCTGGAGCCTCAGTTTCCCCTTAAGGGCTGGGCCCTTGCCAGCGTGTTGCCTGCTGGAAGACCGAGCTGGCTCCCTTGACCGAATGGGCAAGAACAAGCCGGGCTTGCAGAAGTTGTCTCTTAGCAGTTGCTGAAGTCAGTAGGCACTGGCTTGGGTGTGTTAGCTCAGTGCACCTGGATGGCAGGCAGGGGTGTGGAGCCTGGGTTTGCAGCTTTGTGATTGCACAGATGAATTGGCCACACTGGGTACAGGTGACAGTCTCACTCTGGCATTTCTTGTCAGAGCATGCATCTTCCCATGTGCTCTGTGAGTGCTGGGAAGGGTTCTGGGCCAGAAGTGCACACTCAGCAGTCTGATCAGCTCCCTGTTGCCGCCCTCATAACCTGGCTCCTGCCGAGTGAGTGACTCTGGAGTCTCTGAGCCCAAGCCCAGCAGTCAGAGGGTCACAACAGGCATTGTCATGACCTAGGTGTTATGCTAAACCAGTGTGCAAGGCTGACCTGTGTACCTGGAAGACAGATGTGCTGACAGGAGCTGGAGCTGGGACTACCTTGCACTTTCTCCAAGAAACATTTCAGGGGATGTGGAGGATTTGTATGTTATATCTCTGAGCCAAAAACCATCCTGAACTACTGTCATCCTAGCACAGGCAGTCTTTAGGCCATTTTATTGATCCCTTCCATCTTAACACATTAAAGCGGGGTTAGTCCCCCAACAGTCATAGTTATCTTACTGTTTCTGGTGGCTTTTTTGTTTGTTTTTGATTTTTGAGATAGGGTGTCACTATGTGGGCAGAGTGACCTTGAACTCACAGTCTTCCTGCCCCAGTCTCCTGAGTGCTGAGATTACAGGGATGCACCATCACGCCCAGCTCATCTTAGTATTTCTAAGTAGTCCATTTCTGGTAACTTGATAAGCATTGTTTTTACAACCGCCGATTAAAAACAACATCAAGAGTCCCTTACTGTGGCTTACTCAAGTAATCCCAGCTACTTGGGAGCCTGAGATGGGAGGATCTCTGTTTGAGGCCAGCCCAGGCAAATAGTTCCCAAGACCCCCATCTCCAAAATAACCAGAGCAAAATGGACTGGAGGTGTGATTCACGCAGTGAGCACCTGCTTACCAAGTATGAAGTCCTGAACTCAAACCACAGTCCCTCCAAAACAAAACAAAAAGAACCAAATTTGATGTATGGAGATGGGGAAAACAGGTAAAACTGCTTTGAGAAAGACTTTTAAGAACGACCAGCTTGGCCCTGAAACAGTGACAACAAACTTGGAATATCCTAGGGCAATTTGTTTCCAGCGCTGCTGCTTTTCAGACCTTCCTTTGTGGTGTGCCGCCCTTATGTCCTATAAGACAAGAGTACTACCTGCCTAGACCAAGTGTGGCTTAGTGTAGACTGGAGACTTAGGTTCAGGCAGGGCCCGCTCTGCGGTGTGTCTTCCTATGAAGCCCTGCTAGTCCCTGGGGTTCCCCATGCTGCTTAACAAGCCAAGTGCCTGGGATGTGCTTTGTCAATCAAATTAGACTTTCTGTGGGCCCTTTTCTAAATATTTGAGGATTTCCACTGAACCTTGCACACTCCAAAGTGTGGGGTCTGTCCCCTCCATCTCACCAGAGTTCTTAGAAATGCAACTGTGGCTTTAGGCTTGAGGCTAAATCTGACTGTTACCAAGATCCTTGGTGATTCGCATACAGGTTACAGTTTGAGACACACTGCTGTAGTGAGTGGAACGCTGCACCGCCACCCCCTCCCTTTATGAATTTGCTATTTCCTGTATTGAGTTCATTATGGGTGTGTGGAAATCAGACTTCAGGATCTGCAACCTTGAAGCCTTTTCTGTTTAGTTACTTCCATCTGGACTCTTGTAAAGCCAATCACAGTGAATTGCTTGGATGTCCAATCTTTGAAATACAGCAAGGAGGAGCACTTCCGTGCCCTGGCCTTGGCATGAGTCTATGCAGTTTATGCCATCTGTGTTCACTGGGCCGATGCTTGACATCTGTCACGTTTGATCCTCACAGCCACCCTGTGTGTGAATTCTTTCACAGGCAAGGTGACCTTGGGGCTCAGAGAGGTTGAGTAACTGCCTGGAACTGGCCCAGCTACTGAGGCAACATGGTAATGAACCCAGGGCTGGGATAGGAACCTGGGTCTTTGATATCCAAGCTTGGCATCTTTCTCTCTGTCACTCTGCCATCCCACTATCCCTTGCATGCAGTAGAGCCATAGCTAAAAGTCAGGAGCTGTTGACTGTAAATATTTGCCCAGAATAGAGCAGGCCAGCCATATTGGTGAGACTCTGGATGCCTTTGTAATCACTCCCCCAAATGTAGCCTCTTAGTTTGGGGTCCCCAACTTCACTGCTACTCCCCAGGCTCCAGTCTATTAGGGTGTTTGTGCTCCCACGACCCAACCGTGGGCCTGAGTCTTGTGAATGGGGCTCCATGCAGCCCAGGATTTGCAGAGGTGTCAGCCTACAGGGTGCCTTTTCACCTCACACCCTGCTTGCTCCCTGCTGGGGCAGTGAGCCCCACATCAGGAAGGTGTTAATAGGCAAAAGGGAGTCCAACTTTATAAGGTGTGTTTTAAGGCGTCTTTACATTTCAGGCAACAGTCCTGGACTACTCAACTTCTAGAAGCTGCTGACCGGCAGACAGCCACCCCAGGGCACATAGAGTGGAGCCCAGGTGAGCCATGTGTCTGGCAGGAGTGCAGCAGGTCATCTCCATACTCTTTAAAAAGCAGGAGAACACCTGGTAACCCAGGTAGACAGTTGGGTCTTAACTGGAAGGAGGGCATGTGGTGGTGAAGGATCCCAAGTCCTGTGTTTGAGTGCTAGGGCTACCATGGCAGCTGTGTAGTCCTGTGCAGGTGAGTCGGCCTTTGTGGGTCTGTCTGTGATGTCCTCCGCCTGTGTCCTGGGCCCTTGCAATTGCTAATTGCATTTATATTTGTTGTTGAAGACTGACTAGTGTGCTCACTGCTTTTGGGTCTGTCCGATGGGGATGTGTTTAGGATCACCTGGGGATCTCTTAAAAAGCAGACTGTCCTGGGATAAAATGGAGCACATTCTGCAGGGAAGCTTTTTCTGGCACTGTGCATTGTTCCTGTGGTAAGGCCCAGGGAGCCCCAGGTTAGAGGTGTTAGTACTGTGCTAAAGGTCGCTCAGGCTCACCCTGGACTGGGTGCCCTGGCTAGGGAGGGCTCCTGCCCACCCTCCCTCTGTGCTGCCCCCCGTTGGCAGAAACTGGGATCTGCTGTAAGTAGTAATCCCAAGAGTCTTTGCTGAAAAGGAAAATGTGAACAGACCAGGGATGGGAGATGGCCAGTCTTCTAACTTGTCACTGCCTTGCTCTGTGACTGGTTTCCGTAGCAATAAGCAAACACAAGTTATCTTGGAGCCATTTTTCCAGCAACATGAGTTATGGAAACAAAGCCACTACCCCTGGCTGGGCCAGGTTCTGGTCAGGGTGCTTTCCCAAAACTGGACATTGTCTGTGTCCTGCTGGGGGCTGAGGAACATGTAACTTGGGGCTCTTAGGATGGCAGAGACCTCTCGGGTCCGTCCTCTGCTCTCCCTACAGTCACCAAGCCTGTGGTGTGGCTGAACTCCTGAGCAGAGGAGATTGGAAACCACCCCTGCTGGCAGGCGCCAGGAAGATGTGAGTTCTGTGTGACTTTTGCCCTCTGGGAGGGGTGGGGAGGCTGCCAGTGGCCCGATCCTCCCCTCACTGGAGAGTGGGGAGGTGGCCTTACCAGCAGGATAGGAGGAACCAATAGAATGCTGGGCTCCGGGCCTCAGTCTTCATGGAGTGAGAGAGTTGGGGCAGGTGAGCCTGACGTCTTTTCCGGGGCTAGGTCCCTGAGTGTCCAAGCCTCAGGCCTCCTGCCGCAGGCCTGGGCCTGTTCAGCTTGGGGCACGAGTGTGATTTCACCCTAAAATTGGATGTAAACAGCCATAAGTGTGTGTGTGGCCCTGGGGGGCAGAACATGCACTGTGGGGTAAATGCCTGACTGGCTTCCCTCAATGTAAGGTGGAACTTTAAAAACCACTCCCGCTGTGCTCCAGAGCAGCGGGTATCACAGCTGGACTGAGACCTTGAGGAGGCTGGAAGTGTCCGCCTGCTGAGTCCCTAGTCGACACCCCAACCTCACCAAGGAAGTGATCTGTAGGAACCTTGGTTGCTAAAGGGCCTCAGGTTTTGCAGAGCACTTTTGTAGATGTTGCCCCAGCTAACACTAGGGCAGGAGTTGGAGGTCACATAATGGGCAAAGGTGACCTCAGGTGCTTTGTTACCTGTCAGGTACACAGTAGAGGAAAGTCTAATAATGGGACTGAATGTGTTCTGTCACTTATTCACTCAACAAACACTGACCACAATGAGCATCAATTATGAGGTACTATGTGCTAATTATAGAAGGCAGCCATAAAACCCAGGCCCTAACTGTGTCCAGAGACGTAAACAAAGAGGTGATTTAGCACAGTGCTGGATGTTTGCTTAGAGGTGAGTTTCATGTTTGATCCCCGTGGGGCAGGGAAATTCCCCGTGGGACCTGGCACACAGTCTTGGGCCTGATATTTCTGTTTCACACACACAGAGCAGGCATCATTCTAAGCACTTTATAGGGATTAAGTGCGTTCGTATTTACAACCCTGAGACAGCATTATCAACCCTTTTGAAGGACAGAGAGGTCAGGTAACCTGCCAGGGTGCCTCAGCCCAAATGTGGGGACTGGGTTTGGAGCCAGGCGGTCAGACCCACAATCTCCGCTGGCACTGCCCACCCTCTGTGCTGGGTCGAGTTCATAAGTGCTTGCCGCTTGGCTTCAGCTGAACTGAACTGGGCAGCAGGTGACCTGAATGACCTCTAGGTCACGGCCATGCAGTGGTTGCTTTATGTAGATAACCACGTTTGTGTCATGCCGGTAGGACCCAGGGGCCTGTGACCACAGTACTGAAGTCCTCCCTCCCGGGTCTGTCCTCATTGTTGCCTCTGATTTCCTGGTACTGTACTGTCCACGTTCTTCCCAGAGGATGGTGGTGGTGACTCTGTCCCCACCCTGACTCGGTTCTCATCCGTGAAACGGGGTCAGTCACCCTATCCTTCCTGTTGCGTGCAGTTTGTGGAGACCCACAACTGATCCTGTTAGTCTTAAATTCTTGTTTCTTGCAAGGCAGCATGATCGCCACTGTCACCTGCCCTGCCACACTATACTGGCTTTCCCAAGGATGCCATCCCTGCAGGGTGCACAGACTTCCTCCCAGAAGAGACCCCAGCATCTCTCACGAGACACCCTTCCTTCCAGATGCAGTACCCCACAGAGCAGGCCTGGCTCACCTGTGCACTCCTCCCACTGACTCCTCCTCTGTGGCTGGGGGCTGGCTCGCACCAAAATGCAGCACAGAACCCAAACAAAGCCCAGGTTCCTGACAGTGTCAGTAGGAATAGTTGGATTTTGTTTTCGTTTCTGTGGTTCTGGGGATAAAATCCGGGTCTTGCACATACAAGGCAGTGCTCTACACTGAGCTGCACCCTCAGCCCAGGAATGTAGGTTGATCCCAAGACGCCTGGCTGAACCTCTTAGAAATCTCAGGACCTCCTTGTCCTCCAAGCCCTTCTCCTCCATCACTACCTTCCCTACACCCTCTACTTCCCAGGCATTTTTTTTTTCTTCCAGCAGCCACTTCCTCCCTTTTATTTGGTGACAAGGGCTGCCTCCTGCCTTCTTCCTCAGTTCCACTAAGACAGGGAGCCTCCTGTCTTGACTGTATCCCCTGTATCCCTGCCCTGGGGTAAGGGGCACCGCAAGCCTGCCTGTCTGCTCCCCGGGGCGGGGGGTAACAAGGACAGTGCACATTGCCATGCTCTGTGCTTTGCATGCATTGTTTTTATCTCACCTGCTCCGCAATCCTGTGCAACAGGGCCACACGCACTTACAGCTGCAGTGATGGAGGCTGGAGGGGTCAAGGAAATGTGTGCTTAAAGCCACTTGGCTGTAACCGTGAACTGAGTCCTGGTTTTCCTGACCTTTGAGCTGGACTTCTGCCAGACACAGGAGTGTGCTGTGCACTTGAGAGAGAGGAAGGAGACCTGAGCAGGCTAGTAACCTGAATGGATCATGCTGGGAAAATTTACACCCCAGGAATTGGCCAGGCTACAATCAGGGCACTTTTCCTGTTCCTGAGAGCTGGTTTATCAGGGTGTGCACCAAGGGTTTTATCCCCCTGCCATTTTTTGTTCCGTTCCCCCCTGGGGGGGGTATCAAAGGTATCCCCCCCCCCAATTTTGTTCCATTCTCCCCTGTGGGTATCAAAGGAAGCATGTTGAAAGCCAGCCCTTTAAGAATCTGCTACTGTACAATGATGTGAATTTCCCCAAGGGTCACCACCACCTATTTTTCTCCCTCAAACAACCAAAAACCCCCTCAAGCCTGTTCCCCTCCTCTCCCTCCCCAACCCCAAGCTGTGTGCAGTTTAAAAACCGAACTTTTCAGATACTGAACTGAAACAGAGTGCTCAGCCTTGCATGTAGGAATCATAAAATCCTTCGCTGTTACTTTCCTTTACAAACTGTGATGCTGCGTTTTTATCTTTGTTTGGGTTTTAAAAGCCTCAGAAAACACATACTCCATCAGTTGCCTGGGTCTTTTCCCCCCTGTGTCAGTAGTTTGGATAATTGCACGCTAGTTTATGTTTCACGAGGTTATCATTAGTGTGGTTTGGGGTTTAGAGCACCACATTTAGGCACAAAGACAGAAGTTTGTAAAGTAGAACATGCATGTGCGTGCGGTTTAGGATTTGGATATTTGTAGTAACGTGGGCGTGTATGAAAGGACCCAGTCTTGTCCCCGATTTAAAGGAAGCCTAAGGTTCATGATAAATAGATTAAAAACATACAACAAGAGACTAATAAGTTTGGAGAATGCCAAGGATTTCTGTGTGTTTCGCACATTGATTTTTATTTTAATGCATTTTCCTCCTGACCTGATTATGTATGTAGCAGTGTCTACTTGGTAGTTCTAGGAAGGGGGATGAGGAATAGAAGATTAAAAGACATGCTTAATGCATGTTAGGGGTAATAACTGAGCTAGTTGAAAGCTAGTTCTCATTGAATTATATACATTTGAATTGCGTACATATGAACTAGATGTGTGTGTGTGTGTGTGTGCGCGCGCGTGCGCGGGTACAGGTGCATATTGATATTCGGCAACAGTAAGGCTTGAACTCAGCACCTCACCAGTGCTAGGCAGACACTCTACTACTTAAGCCATACCCCCCAGCCCTTTGTGCCTTAGTTATTTTTCAGTAGAGTGTCATGTGTTCACCAGGGCCAGCCGGTCTGTGATCTTCCTTTTAATGCCCCCTTGTAGCTGGGATGACAGGTTTGTACCACCATCCCTGGCTTGTTGGTTGGCCTTTTTGCCTGGGCTGGCCTTGAACTTCGATCCTCCCAAGCAGCTGGGATTGCAGATGTCAGCCAAGTAACCAGTCATCTTATTTTAGTGAGTTGGATGAAGTATGCTTTTGGAGAATGAAAAGTGAAGGAGGAAGATGAGACTGCAGATTACTAAGGTAATCATGGGAGCCTATCTGTTAGTCACAAAACTAACAACTGATAATATTGTTAAGTTTTACTTATTTGATACTTTACAGCTTACAAAGTGCTTTTATAGATATTTTTTGCATCAAGATCTTTCAAAAAGGCAGTGGGATAGCACAGATTAGAAATTGTGTGATAAAGCTAACATTTTGAAATCTACATTTTTCCAACTGAGATTTAAAAACAAACAAAAACTCTATCATAGTTGTATCACCTAACAAAAACAAAAGTTCCTATTAAGTAGTGTAAGCATTTCTTCTTTCCTGCCCCAGATCTTCATTTGTGTTTTTGTAAACCTCAAAAGAACAAAGATCATAGGAGCTCATTCACTTCAGACCTATAGGCTAGAGTCAGTCAAGGTCAGTGTGGTAGAGTACAAAGCAATAGTGTGCTGAGCTTGGCTGGCCAGCGCCTTCCCGTCAAGACCTTCCCATCATCTGGGATGCTGATTTGCACATGATAACCTCTGGAGCAGGCCAGCAGAACCCTGGGCTGGGGCCAAGTAGTGGAAAATTCACCCAAGGTCCCAAGGAGATCAGCCTTCTTAAGACCACAGTTGGGGGTCAGCCCTTCCTCTGAGGAGTGGGCTCTTGCTCAGCAAAATAGGTGATCAGATTCAGGAGGGGAAAGAACAACTTTGGAGTCCCCAGCTCTGCCTCTTAGGACCTTTTAGGCCACTCACACAACCCCTCTGAGACCTCATCTGTAGAGTGGGATAGGAATTCCTGCATTTGGCACATAGCAGGTATTAGAATAAGAATTCTGCCCCTGGTGACTAAGCTGAGCTGTACAATTGGAGCTGTGCTCTCTAGTCACAGTTGACGGAACCCAACCGTGACCACACCCCGTATCTTCCACCAAACACAGCTGAGAATTTGGGGAGGTCTGCCAAGAGCAGGGCCCTGGGGCTGTGGTGCCCTGGGAGGGTGCAATCGCTGCAGTGTTTGGTTTCACAAGTAGTGAGATCAGTGCAGAGCAGGAGAAACGAATCTCAGCCCTAGGTGCTGGTTTTGCCCGGCCTACACTGCATCTTGACAGTTTCCACCACTGTAGCCTTAGAGTAGTGAAGTGGGGAAGGATATACAATAGCCCATCCTGCCTATATGGAATATGCTGCCCCGCCTAGAGGGTCCCTGTCACCCTCCACTAGGGCATCTGTGAGAGAGGAGTGCAACTTCCAAAGACAGTTCCAGGAGTTGCACCTTTGCTCGCTCCCTCTAGAGGATCCACAGCCCTCATTCTGGTTCTGTGTTCTCCTGCTCGGCCTCCAGTGTCTACTCCCTAAGGTAGGGAGATCAGGGAGGAGCTGATGGAGGAGTCCCAGGGAAGGGGGGGACCTGAGTGCAAAAGCAGCACAGAGGCCTGTGCCTGTGACTAACACGTGACACTCGCTTCTCACTGTGGCTGCTCACGACTCTCACAGGTTCACTGCATGCCCTGCAGCTGCATCCCTGACATTCTTTGGGTCACCTTCCTTTGCAGACCTTATTTTTGTTCTCATGGTGTACTAGGCTGAAAGTGCTTTCTCTCCAATGTATGTTCACTGGAAATCTCAGAATGGGACCTCGTGTGGAGATAGTGTCTTCCTAGAAGTAATCAGTTGACGTCACTGGATTAGGATGACTCTAAATCCAATGACTGCTGTCCTAAAAGCTGTGTGAGCTCACAGACTGAGAAGACAGCGACAGAGATCAGAGTGATGCATTTGCCAGCCAAGGAGTGCTGGCAACAACAGAACCAGAAGAAGCACGGCCTCTTCCTAAAGCTCCACAAGGAGCCAACCCTGCTGACACCTTGATTTTGGACTTCTAGCCTCCAGAACTGTGGGAGAGCAAACTTCTGCTGTGTTAAGCCACCCAGAGCTGGTGGAATCTTGGTAGTAGCTCAGGGTTAGAGCAGGGATCCAGGTCCCTGCACAGATGAACCAGCCTTCCTCCCCCGCCCCAGTAGGGATGGACAGAAGTTCCATGTTTGCATTGTCTCTATAATGAATACCTAAAGTAATCAGCCAACAAAGAGAGAACCTTTTATTTTGGCTTATAATTTTGGAGGGCCTACTCCATGTCAGTTGGCTCCATTGCTTTTGGGCCAGTGAGGAGACAGCACACCATGGTGGGAGTGTGTGATGAAGCAGAACCAGTTACCTCCTGGCCAGGAACAAAAGAGAGGAGGTGAAAGACCCAGGTCCCAGAGTCCCCTCTGAGGGCATGCCTCCATTGACCCACAGACCTGTCAGCAGACCTCTCCTCTTAAATGGCCACCACCTCCCAACAATGCCAAGCAGGGGGAACATTCCAGATCCAAACTGCCACAGGTTGAAGTAGGTGGCTGGAGAACCATGGAATTTTAGAATATAGACCTGAGCTCTATATTGGACACTTCTGGTTTGGGTCAGTGCTTTGGCATAGCTGTGCACCAGGAATTATCAGAATGTGTTCCCCAGACCAGCAGCACTAGGAACTTGGTAGAAATGTGACTCATGAACTAGATGTGGTGATGCACATCTGTAATCCTAGTACTTAGGAGGCTGAGGCAGGAGGATCACAAGTTTGAGGCAGGCCTGGGCTACATAGTGAGACCTTGTCCCAAAAACAAATAAACGAGGTGTACCAGAAACCCTGCGGCAGGGCTCAGCAGTCTGATTCATCAAGCCCACAAAGTTACCTGATGCCCATTGCAGTTTGGGAGTAGCCACTTAGACTACTGGAGCTTTCCTGTGACTCGGAGAGATGTAAATGGTGCCTTGTGCTGTTATTATGAGGTATTTTTGTTGCACTCTAAAGCACTTATTCTAGCACAAATCAATGGGTATAACTGAGTGCGCTCTGCTGAGAGCCCAGGTGTCAGAATGGAAGTTTCACTTGATCATGTACGGGTTCATCACTGCTTTTCTGTCCCTCCCAGAGCCACCCTGTGCACCTGGTGAATTTCTTCTAGGCTTGACTCTGTTGAGTTCCTTTCACCTTGGCTTTCCCTGCCTCCTTCTGTCTGGTGTTTCTGTTCCTCGTCTGTGTCCTAAAGCATTTTATATTTACTTCTATTTTAAGATTTAGCAGTTGCTTCAAGGATTTAAACAGATTTGTTGAAAGCTTTCTACTTTGTGCCAAGCCCTGGGGATACAGGGGTGCTCCTGAGTGATGGGGTCCCTATCACTGTGGATCTTGGCTCTAGTGTGGGAGATGGGCGGATAAAAGGCAACTGGAAAGCTACAAGTGAATTCTGGAAGGCACCCTGGGGGAATCATTAGGGTCTAAGGCCATCTGGTGGATACAGTGGCTGGGACAGGCACTCCTGAGGAAGACGAGGAAGCAGCTAAAGCCACCTGAAGATGGGACACAGGTTTCTGGTGCTGAGGACCATGCATCCTGGAACCCTGAGATGTGACCAGGCCTGATCTGTGTAAGGAAGAAAAAGAAGGCAGGGCGGTTTGGAGCACAGTGAGTGTGGGAGCAGAGGCATGAGAATTGGGCAGATGCCATGTACTGCAATGGATGTGGGGAGATGTTTGGGAGCCTCTTGGATCCTGAGGGACAGAGCAGTCTGGCCTGGGTGGAGATGGGGAGGTCCCGATAGGTTCAAGGTACACATTGGAGATAGAAGTGATAAAACACTCAGGTGAGTTGGATGGTGCCTGCCCTCACGGAGCTCATGTCTCACTGGAGAGATGCTTGAATCATCAGGTGACAGATGTGGTGCGTGTTACAGATAGGACACCCTTGACCCTGTTGGCCCGTGATATGTGCCGTGTTAGCGGGTCATGGAAGGCTGGTTTGCAGAGGACACTGCTGAGCTGATGTCTAAGGATGAACAGGCAGAAGGTAGATGATGGGGACTGGGATGACATGGGCGAGGAGGAGGTGTGGTAGGTGCAGACCAGAGTTGGGGGCACTCATGCAGACCGGAGGAGTCACAGGTGGGAGGAGGCCAGAGAGCACATGGAGGCCACTTGGACCACAGTGATGTGATGGGCGAAGTGAGTAGATTCAAGATGCATAGGGCGCAATGGAATGTTAGGGCTGTATTGCAGGGAGAGAGGAGGGCACTGAGAGATCCCTGAGCTCTGGTGGATTGGATGGCAGGGCCGTCCTGAGACAGGAGGAAGTGGCACATTCCAATGTTACAAGTTTTTAAAAAATACTACCTAGAAGAAAAATCATAAGAGCTCAAATGACCCTATTTCTTCCCCTTTTCTTTTTCTCTCTAATCTAATGTCTTTATTCTCTTATAGCTTAAGGGGATTTAGCCGTAGGGTTATAAATAACTTTTTGAATGAGGATGTGCATGCAGAAAGTTTCCTTTCTCTCCCAAAGTGGAGAGTGGTGCATATGCTTACAGATCACCCCAAGTTTTGTATAATCACGTCTAAATTTTTGGCTTAAAAGTTCTAATACTACCTTTTAAGGTAAATGCTTAACATAACAATTAAAAAAAATCCCAATCAGATTTCATTCATTTAACTTTGAAGACATTCAACTTCTTTTTATTAAAGAAAAAATCATTGTGTAAAATGACTAGATTTTCTCAACTATACCCAGTTCAACTTGCCCATATTCAAAAGTAATTACCAGGTACATTGCAAATGTGAGGAAGGATGTATTCCCGAGGGAACCCTTGGCTTGCCTTTGGGCAGCTGCATAATGGCGGGCTGTGGTACCGGTACCCAGTGTGCGGGAGATTTGCTTCTGTTCTGTGGTTCAGAGTCGAGCTGGGTTTGGTCTCAGTATCACAGATAGCTTTTGTGTCTTTCTCTTGTTTTATTGGTGGCTTTTTGGTAATAATGTCGAGCTTACTGACTGCTCTCTTTATGAGCTTACAGGGCCATATGGAAATTGCTTCACATCCCACATCTGCCCTGTCCTGGGTCTGTGATTTTGGGCAAGTTCCCTAACCTCCTTTGTCATCTATAAAGAGGGAGGTCACATTAATAGTCAGATCCCTCGTAGCGTAACCACAGTGTACAAACCTGGCAATCTCTGGGAAGTACTTATCCCTGTACCTAGGGTGAAGCCCTCATAAGTATCTGATGTGATTATCTTAATGGTGTTTTACACCATTGATTGAACTGGAGAGAGTTTACTTTTCTCACCCAGTCCCACAGAACCAACAGGGCTGAGATTCCTGGCAGAGTTGGGATGGATCCTGTCTAACTGGAAAACCATGCTCTTCCTCTTGACCTAGTCACAAACCTAATTAAGGTTTGTGACCTTCCTCATCAAAATAGGTTCTGCCTTAGACCTCTGCACTGCTTGACACTTTCCCTGTCAAAGAATATATGCTGACGTTCTTGTCATTTACCAGCTCAGCCTGAGTTTGAGGAAGGCTGTGTCGGTGGGAAGCTGCCGTGCATGCAGAGTAACAAAGGCCGATTTAAAATTTTGACCCCAATTTGCTACAAACACAAGTGAATGATGGTGGCTGGGTGGATCGGAAGCAGAGGGAATGATATATTTCATTTCAGTTATCCTGCAAACAGTATTTCACAGAGCTGGAAAGAATTTAGCCTGCAGAGCTCAGGAAAGAGGTGTGACATTCATTCTGGGTAACCTTAGTTCTTCTGAGCCAGGAAAATAAAAGTCAAGACTGAACTATAAGGAAATGAAAAAGATACATTCATGCTGGTGAAATCTGGCTTAAGAAGGAATATTTACATAGGAGCTCAGCATTGATTTTATATTGTCACAAATTGGTACCATATGCCTGTGCTTCAGACAGACTTGCCAGCCAATCTGAGACTCAGAGTTGGACAACAAATCACTTTGCCATTTGGAATGCCATTGATATTTTAGAAGTTTCTTTTTGTTTTCAAAGGGGGAAAGAATGTGTATAACAGACCTAGAAAACAGAACTTTTATAAATGGCAATTAACAGAGGGTGCCCAAGGGAGGAAGTCTCCAGTTTCTTTTTATAACCCTGGCAGAAGTAATTGAGGTGACATTTTATTAGCATTGCTATCCCCTGCTTGCACTGGGACTCAGTTCAGCCATGTGGAGCCATGTCCACAGCTGGCCATTCCATTCCCATTTGCCTTCAAGCTTAGGGCAGAGTAGAAAAGCACAAGAGTGCTTCTGTTTGGGGCGGTGTAGTGGGATCCCAGAGTCACGGCCAGGCCGAGCATAGTTTCTCTGATGGCTGAAAATGCTGGCTTTTCCTTTTGAGTCTTGGATTTGGTCTCAACGGTGTTTCCTTATCCTACGGGCCATTTTTCTCACTGGCCTTTAAACGCCTTGTAAAATAAGTCTGGAATGGCCTGACACCTCTGCCTGTTCCTGGAATGCTTTCTCAGAGGTGCTGCCGTGTGAGAACGTGTGCTGCTTTTCGATGATTTTCTCTGTCACTTGCCAGAAGGTCACCTGGATGACTGGGAGAGTGGAGTGTAGTCTGGAATGTTGTCAGACTTTGGCAAGGAGCTTTTTTTTGTCTCTGAAGATCAGCCTGGAAAAGGTGAGGACATGGTTACAGGATGGCGCAAATGAAGTGAGGCCACCTATGATGGAGCCATTTTAAACAGTGAAATCGCAATCAAAAGTAAAAAAGTGAAAACATAAATGTGCAGAGTGCTATGGAGGGAATGCATGTTTGCAGCGTAAACTGAAGCAAGATGGCAGAGTATCGCTTTGTTCACCTGAGCTAGGTGCCTGTGTGATGGGTGACTCATTTTTTGCCACACTGCATACGCATATGCCTGAATTCTCATGAAAGTACTGTGAGTTGGTTTAGGGATGGCAAATAAATTCTAGCAAGTAGGCAAATTGGCAAACACAGAACTCAGGCTTACAGAAATGCTTGTTGTGTGCTAGGGGCCTCCTTTCCTAGGTGGCTGAGTCCTGGAAGAAGTCTGGTCTTTCCTTTACAAAGCCCTGCTTCATCCAGTTTATTCCTTGGCAATGCCCTTGAAGTGGGAAGGGCTGTCTGTATCCTCTTCCTTTTGTGAATGAGAAGTCACATGGCCAAGGGTCACAGCTGAAAGAAAGTGAAATCTGACTTCCTGGCCCTGGATGTTGTTTACCTTCCATGATGCTGTGCTGAGGTCCAAGGTAGAACAAGTGCCTTAAATGAGAGAATTTAATTGCTGGCATCTTTTCTTCTTCTTCTTCTTCTTCCTTCTTCCTTTTTCCTTCTTCCTTCTTCCTTCTTCCTTCTTCCTTCTTCCTTCTTCTTCTTCCTTCTTCTTCTTCCTTCTTCTTCTTCCTTCTTCTTCTTCCTCCTTCTTCTTCCTCCTTCTTCCTTCTTCCTTCTTTTTTCTTCTTTCTTCTTCTTCTTCTTCTTTTTTTTTGAAACTGGCTGTGTAGCCCAAGATGGCCTGTAACTTACAATCCTCCTGCCTCACCCTCCTGCCACCAGGCCTTGACATTATATTTTAACACCATTTAAGAATTACCTTCTTCCTATCAATTTCTGTATGACTCAGTTACATGAGAAGCAATGTAGCATTGTGATTACAAGTATCAATTCTGGAGCCAAACTTCCTAGGTTTGAATCCTGGCTTTGCTGCTCCCTACCTGTGGGACTTTGGATGATTTATGAATAAAGTAAAACCTTTCTGAGTCTTGGTTCTTCGATTTGTAAAATAATGATAGTAGTAAACCCAACTGTAGGGCTAATGTGAGACTTAAACGCAGTGAGTCAGAGTTAGTGCTGAGTGAGGTCAGGGGCTGGCCGCTGTGGACCCTCTGTGCACTTTACTATGCTGATGTTAGTGCATGGTGAGACGTGTGTCCAGCCCATCAGCGATGACCCTTAAGTGAGGGAGGTGGTACAATACGGTATAATTGCACAGCCCAGAGCCAAGAAGAGATTTTGTGATTTTCCAGTCCTTCAGGTCCATTTGGGTTACATTGTTGGAGCCTGGGAAATGTATTTCAAAGCTTTATTTACCCAGTTAGCAGACGAAACTTGTGTCATTTTTGATGAGTGGACAGCTAATCAGATGAGCAAATGTTAGTGGGACCTGCTAAGTTTAATAGTCCCCATCTTGAGCCTATGAAAATGGAAGCAATAGAAGATGGGAAGGGAGAGGTCCCCATGCCGAGCATAATTAGTGTCAAGAGCCAATTTCCATCACTCCTGACCCCCATCTTTATAACTACTTAAGTGTGTTTTCTTCCCTTCCTTCCACTACCCAGCATCTGTGTAGTAAAAAGCAGTTGTATGCTCTGAGGGGTGGGGAGGAGAGAGCCATGTGAATGCAGGGTCTCCAGACTGCAGTCTGCCCTGACCCAAGCAGACCTCAGGCGACTAGGTCATGCACTGCGTGTAATGCCTTTCAGGTCACCAACAGAAGACAATTGCCAAGGACATAGTTATTTTCCACATCTGTATAATTATGATATGTTAGTCATTTGGGAAATTGGTGGCCTTTTCTCCTCTCTAAAAGTTCCTTCTGCATTTCTTCCTCCCTTCTTCATTGACCCTGCTCTCACAGCTGAGTGGCACAGAATTAATTCTTTGGGGGACAAGTAAATAGGGCCTTAGACCTAGGAAATTCCTCATAGGATATCTGAACCTTCCAATCCTAGGGACCAAGGGGAGCTTTCTGTTATTTCTTTCCATAAAGTCACAGACCTGAGTTCACATCT